>NC_063213.1:58651980-58959612 GCF_020740725.1 Corvus hawaiiensis
CTCAATTTAATAAGCTCCAAACTGTCCATCCAAGAGTCTCTGCATCATTATAGAAAAATAACCCTTTGGAAATATGAAGAAACAAGGTTTTTCTGGACTGGTGATCCTAGAAAACAGACCTCATACCCATATTCTACTACATAGAATCGCTGCAATATGCAGTAAATACAGTTGCTGTGACTTCTGTGTATGAATTCACACATATGAACCTAGACTCAGCATGCTATATAATGAGCAAGATGTATTATGTCAGGACTTTTATTTGCCTCCAGAATGCTGTACTAGAGCAAGGGCAAGCTGCTTCAGAGAGGCCATTCTCATCCCTAACACTATCTATTATTTGCATAGAGTAACAGAATCCTTGCTGTTATTTACATGGAAATAGCAGTAAAAATAATTAGTTTACATAGCAAGAAGGCCTTTGACTCTTCATTTTTTAAAGTTACGGTCCCATAATATTTGTTGTGTCTATAATCCTTATGTCCACCTTTGGGATTACAATTCTTACCATGATCTTAAAAAGAAAAAAGAAAAAAAGAGGAAAAACATAAATGGACCAGTGTTTTAAATCCTGGCACTAGTTGCTACAGTAGACAACACCATAACCTATCATAACCTGCTTATAAACCTTTCTTTTGCATTGCAGTGGGTCAAATTTCTGGCCTTTTCTCTTCTCATAGTCCTTATATCCTGCTTTGTCTTCTAAACTTTTGCCCTGAATCAAGAGATAAAAGAACATAATCCCAGTAGAAGAGGGTGGAAAAAGAGGGGAAAATACAGAGCTTCTGTCACAGCTTGGAGCCACCACAGGCAACCAAGAAACATCAAGTAAGTGCTCAAAAATGGATTTGTTCCCCTAGCAGAATAACAAGCAGAGTATACTAGATTCTGAAGGTGGGAAGGTGATGTTTCACGAGAAGTACAATTTGAGAAGAAAATTAGGTCAGGAGATTGGCAGCTGCTTAAAGAAACTGTTGAAAGCAGAGACATAAAGATTGCAATGCAGAGCAAGGACTACCATAAGAGAGCCATGCGGCTGGAGCTGTCAGTTCTTCGAAACTTCAGAGTCAAATAACACACATAAACCAAAATCTATGGAAAAGCACAGAATTGTGCTAATATGTTGATGCAATTTGAAAAGCCACAGCACAAAAAGAAATATAATTAGTAAGGTACATATAGAATAACAAAAGTTTTCTTGTAAAAATATAAACTGTTAAAAAAAATCAAGGAGAGAATTGATCCACCACTCAACTGAGAGAAAGCTATTGACTATGACTCCAAGAAAGCCAACTCCATAATGGATATTTCACTTTTTGTACACTGGAAGGGTCAACCATGATAGAAGGGTTTACATCAGGAGCAAAGAGCTGGAAATTCTTGCTAAATGACAGAAGAATGAGACTAGGTCATGCTTACTTGAGTTAAGTGACCCAAGATCAGTGAGGCTGATGGAATTCATCTCACACTGTTCAGGTGATAACTGAAGCATTTCTATGGTTGTAAATAACTATCTTTAAGAATTGTGTGGAAGAGCTAAGATTTTGAAAGACTGGACAGGCAGTTACAGCTACTTTTAAATGTAAGAAGAAAGAGGAAATGCAGAATTACGGCTCAATCCATTTAAATACAACTCTCAAACAAACAGAGGAAGCAAATAAAGGGTAAGAAAGAGACAGATGAGAGGCATATGAATTAATTAAGAATAAGTCATTCCAAACCAACCCTATTATTTCTTATAAAACGATAGCAGGTCTTGGAAATCAAAGAGGTGATACAACTCGACATGAGCAAACTTTTTAGTATGGTAAATGTTAGAAAAAAAATTCAAAAGCAAACCACAAAAATGCAGTTTAGATTAAACTAATAAAAAGTAGGCTTCTGTGGAACTAGCAAAAGAAACATTTTCCAGTCTTTCGGTTAACCATTGTCAAAATAGAAGACTGCACTTACTGCAGATATACAGGGGGTTTCTTCTGGCAAAACTCCTATTCCAGAATTTCATTAAGTGGCGTAGATGCCAGAATAGACACTCTACTCATTAAAGCTGACAATCTGGCAAAGTTGAAAAGGGCTGCAAGCAAGTTAGAGGACAGCCTGTATATCAGAATGATCTTGACAAACTGAAGCTACAGTTTGAAAAAATATGGTGCTATTCAACAGGGACAAGTGCACAACATAGCTCTGAGTCAGAAAACACTACAGAAATCAAGGATGGAGCAAGTGGCATGGGAGAATTCCAATTAAAGGATCGGGTGTAACAGGGTGCATTTGCATTAGTATTTCAGTTCTTCTCAGATGTAGAAGCAGATCATCACATTTCAAGCTTTGCTACATTACAGAGTGATCTTGGAATATATGAAATTAGATTCCTTACCACAAAAGGTGAGCCAGAAGATGTATTTTAGGTGGACCCAAATGCATTCAGCTCCTAGTGGGCATGCAGGCTACAGTGCTAGACTAAAGTTGGTCCAAGGTGGAAATCGGACACATGGATGGTGTGCAAATCATGAGCTCAGCACCAGCTGTGGCATGCCACATCTTGGTCCCTGTTGCCACACACTACTTGTTAAAGCACTCATCGCCTTAATGCATCACAAGGTGACTATTGAATCAGCTGTGCTGTGAATGAGACAAATGTGACAGTTGAATTACATGTAATCTATGAGGCAACTGAACCAATCCTTTTCTATCTGGTAAGATCTCTGTGAGAGTACTGCAGTCAGTTTTGGCACCACACTTTTAATTAACAGTTGGAGCAGTTTAGCCCAGAGAGATCAGAAGAAAGCCATGAGAAAGATCACCACTCTCAGAAACATAAGTTGCAGGAAAGATGTGGGACTGTTTTATCTCTAGAAGAAAAGGGTGAAATGGTAACAGCTTTCATGTCCAACAAAGGCTGCTGCAAACAGAAGGGGGGGGAAATTGACAGCTTTGACAGCTGTGTATACTGTGGGGGAGGCAATACAGATTGCTCATAGGAAAATCTGCCTAATAAAATGGCTGAGAAAGCAGTAAGCAAGGAGATTCAGCATCTCACAAACAGGTTAGACAAGCATCTGTCAGACTTGGTTTAAACACAGTTCATTCTGCCTTAGAAAGGGAGATGGACTCAATAACCTCTTGAGACCACAACCACAACCAGAGCAATTTGTTTTGCTCCTTTTTTAAATGGAAATAATAAAATTACTCTTTCCTGCTCCTTTCATCTTGTTATTCTAACTTTTGAATCATTCCGCCGATCTTCCATCTGCATTTCATGTTACATCTTTCTGACATTTCCATTATCCATCCCATCTCCCCCTTTCCACTTTTGGCATTGTACTTCAACTGTGGTATTGCTTCTACCAGGATATCGCTCCTTTTTCCCATGTGCAAAACAATGTGCCTGTCTTAATTCAATTTCCTGCATAATCAAATGTTTGCATATAACAGTTTAACGAAACATTGCACCTTCATTCACTTCCCCTAGTGTTTATGCAATGGGGAAAAATGACAGTGTTGCAGGTGACTTTTTTTTTTTCATTCAGCAACTCCTTTTATCTTTACTGACCAAATAAACTCAGAGATTACCACCATTTTCCTTAAAAGAGGATAACTCAGTGCAGAAGAGTACAACAATGCAGAGGAGAAAGGACATGGTTAATCATTGCAGAAGCTTACATGGATTATCTTTCAAATAACAAAAGGCATTACTAGTGCTCTAATGTTAGGGGGATGGATGTAAGCAAAAATATTATGTATGCATACAAATCTCTATGGCTTTTTCTCAGAAAATATATAGCTACATATGTAAAAGAACAGACAATGATTACTGCATGCTTCTTTGCTGGTATTTCTTCTTTCCTCTGGTGCTTTGAGAGCACCCAGCTAACCCATGGGCATGGAGCAGAGCTCCACTGCCACTGACTGCTGAGTGATAGCCCAGTATCAGCCTTTGGGCTGAGCTCCCAGTTACCAAACAAACCTTGTGTCCCTTGCAATATGTTTCTGCTTCCCATCTTTCACCCTGATACATGACAATAAAACACCTCGTCCTGTAGAAAATTACTATCTTCTTACAGTCCAGCTACCTCTGTCATGAATCTGGGAGTCCAATTTCCTTCTTTTGACTTTACAACCACACAGTTGCCATGGGATGCTGCATTTTCTTCAAATACACACAACAGTGCCAAGATACGTCTATACACTCTCTATATGCTGGTATCCTATTGCCTGAATTAACCTCCAGATATTCACTGCTAAGCCTACAACAAAGACGTGTTGAAAGGAAGAAAAAGAAGGATTCTATGGAGAAAATTAACTGAATTACTGTGTTTTTTAGAAGTTGGCATGGTCCAGAAGACCTGGAATTTAAAAGTAAACTTGCTTTGTCTTACATGGGATTTTCAGAAATAGCAGATGCAGTATCAGTTTTAAGATATAATTCATTCGTTAAAAAGTTCACTGGTGAATATTTTATTTCTAATACATAATGTGTGCTATCATAAAAGCTACGGGCCTCCTTATTAAGTAACTCTTACAAAGAAAAGGTGAATTCTGCTTAATTTATTCAAGCAAACTGTCTCTCTTGTTAAAAATGGTATTAAGCTAAATTAGGCCACAAGTACTAAAGAAAACCTTAATTCTCTTCAGCTTTCTATGCCTTATACATTTCCTTTACAACTTAGTACTTCAAGAAACCATATTTTGAAAAAAAAATATTTCTTCCATTAATTTTTCTTTTCATCTCCCTCTTTTTCTCTTCTCTGGCAAAACAAGATGTTCAGTATAAGTGAAGAGTGGAAGTACTTTATAGTCTTATTTCTTGTTGGTCGACTGATCTACCAAATATAATACTTGATATCATCCAAGTTTCGGTTTTTTTCAGTCTTACTTTGGAGAGGAGAATGTTCACTCAGCAATAACTTGAGGATTTCTTGAGGACAAATACAGATGTTTTGACCTGGATGATTTCATGTTACAAATAAGTTTTACTTTTTATTGTAGATAGGAGACTACTTTGTTAAAAATTAAAATTTAAAGGAAAGAGAGTTGAGTCATTAGCTATGGAGTTGGACCATTTATTAATATTACATAAGCAACTCTTCTGTTCTTTTTGAAAGACAGACTATCCCCAGAAAGGAATTTTCTAACTTTGAGTCATATTAGAGCCTCGTGGGACATTAATAAAGCCCTCAGAGAATGGTTTTCAAATATGTCAAAGGACTTTGCAACTTTATGCATGTGTTAGAGCACGCAAATATGCAAGACACATTCAGATGGGTCCCTTTGAGGATCTATTTTCATGCTCAGTGTACTACTTGACAAAGTACATGGAGTCCAGCTGCACAGAGCCAGGGTTAACACCCTGCTGCACTGCAAAGCATCCCATGGGACCTGTCCGAGCCACACAGATCCTCCAGCACACAGGTGCTCAGCCCTTCTCTGCCCGAATCCTCACCTTCCCTAATGACCAGAAGCAACTGTCTTAGCACCTTTCTAGACCAGGGCTTCCACAGCTCAGTGCAAGAATGCTGCTGGGCAGGCACTGATGCCAGCTGAGGGCTACATAGCTACATACAGAGGTAGTCCAAGCCAAAATCTTCACCGTGATTCTCAGAATAAGAATTTATGTGTCTATCTTGCTAGCAAAGCTTGCACCCTACAGCATAGGTCACAGATGTTTGCATGCTTGACTCGCAACTCTTATCCCTAAGTCATGGCATGTAAGAGGAAAATGAGGCTGGATTTTTTTTATTCACCAAACAAATTCAAGTATTGGGTCAAATAATTTAAAATCATGTCAGATTTTTAAAAAGCAAAAACTGCTTCGGCTAGAGAAAAATAAAAAAGGAAGTGAAGACATCATCTCAGTGTTTTTAAAAGGCAGTATGTTTAAATTGCAGTATTCTGAATGGTGCTTCACAGAAGAATGTAAGCAAAAGGTTCATAAACAGCAGGAGCAAAGCAGAGGTTTTGGTTCTAGCTAACCGTTTCATGGATTTCTTTCCAGCAAATTGGAAAATCTGTTATTCCCACAGCTCTAATTAAGACAGTTAGTAAAAGACTTGAATCAGGGCTCCTGCAAATTAAATTGCTGCTCTAAGTACCAAACTGATGGACTGTCCAAGAGACGGGTGTCTCAGGATCTCCTGTTGGATGTCTTAGGTTTTCTGCTCTGAGTTCACCTTTTGTTAAGGGAGAACAGTATCTGGACCTACTGCAAGACCTTTGGAACAGACCTTTTTGATTCTGTACTTGTATCATGGGTCTCACTCTGCAAGTATAGAGCGACCACACTGCTATTGCATAGATAATACATTAAAGACTTTGAAGTTGCCAGGTGCAGTGATAAAGGAGGAGAGATAAAACCTCAAAGAGAATTTTACTATGAGTAATATATAAGTATCAAAAAATCTATTTTCAACATGAAATTTTCATGTCCACTGTCCAATTGCTTCATGGAACGTTCTTCAGGAAATTGAAGAACAATAATAAAGCAAACTGGAATTGACTACTTGCATTAAGGAAATACTGAGAACAACAATAGATAGGTTTATAGCTACCTTTTATAATAACCCTTCTTAAAGTATTTTGAAAAAGACCTTCCAGGTTCTAATCTGATTAAAAACATACTCCTCCTCAATGCTTTTCTATAGCATAAGTAAGCAGAAATTGCTCTGAAAAGTGTGCTACCCTTGCTCTCTCTGCTCCTGTTATTTTCATTCTATTTTCTCTTTGAGAGAGGAAAACTGAAACAGTTCAGTTGGATGTTAAAATCCATAAAATGGATGGAAAAGAGGGTGCTGGAAAACTGATGGAGAACTGAATATTCAGAATGTTTTTTTTAAAACTGTACATAAATCTTCTGAGACTGCATATTCATAAGAGTGTGCAGGAATCATATTAAAGGGCAAGAAGATGCTAAGATGTCTATTTTGTACACCCAGAGTGAATACAAACCTTTCATTTCCAAGAGACTGATGTTTTGCTTAGTTTGTTCCTATTACTTTTTTCTTTTAACAGATGAATAAAAATTCTTCCAACATAATGGCTTTGGCTCCTAACACTTCTAACAAAAGAGAGACAGTGTGCATATTTGGAACTGGAGATTTTGGACGAGCTCTGGGACATAAGATGATTCAGTCGGGCTACCCCGTGGTGTATGGAAGCCGGAGCACCCAAATATCCAACCTGATTCCCAAGGATGCAGAGGTGTTGAGCCATGCAGAGGCAGCGCAGAAAGCTGCCATCATAATTATAGCAATCCAGAGGCAGCACTACAACTTTCTTATACCACTAGCAGAAATTCTCCATGGAAAAGTCTTGGTGGACATAAGCAACAACTTGAAATTAAACCAGTATCCTGAATCCAACGCAGAGTACCTGGCTCAGCTGCTGCCTGGCAGTAGGGTTGTGAAAGCCTTTAACACCGTGTCAGCCTGGGCTTTGCAGTCGGGCACTCTGGATGCCAGCCGGCAGGTAAGGCTGAGCAACGGGGATTTCCTCTGTCACAGAGTTACACATTGCATGGCTTCTTATCAGCTACACAAAACACACTTGGGACATCAGAATTAGGCAGGGTTGAGATGGTATTTTCACTGTAATCTCCCATTTCAAACTAAATGTGAGCTAAAATTTACTTTGGGTTTTTTATATGGCATGACAAAGAATATAAATAGCTTGCCTCTGAACTCAGCGAGGTGTTTAGAGACCCTAGAGAAGTAAGGAAAGGAAGACAGCAGAGCTACAAAGAGACACGACATTCAGGAGAGTTACATCAATTGTTCATTGGGGTTGTAAAGTTAGACAGAAATGAGATAGGAGGAATTTTCAAAGCAAGAATAAAATGAAGAAAGCAGAACATGGGAGGCAAGGGATATAACAGGGCAATGAGTATGGGCAAAAGAAGTATGCTGAAAGGAGAATAAATTACTAAAGTGTTCTAAATCATCACCACCTAAGTTTAACACAACATCAGTATGTGCAAACTGTTTTAACCAGCTCCTTAATCACAGGCCAGCAAGCACAGAGCTGGCTGTAGGAAGCAATACAGCAGCTTACTTGAAGAAAAATCATTTATTATGGCCCTGTTTTCTGCCTCTTCAAAGGACAGTGCTCTGGTACAACACATGAAATCACTCAGCTACTCAAACCATTGCTAACTTTGCTCTCCACTGCCAGATAAATGGTTTTGGCTAGGGACCCAAGGGCTTCCAATCCTAGACTCTATAAGCCTTCATCATCTCAACAAGAGCAGAAATTGCCCCCTTTCTCCCAGTTCCAAAAGGATTATTGTCTTATGTACTCACAGAAAAGATGGTTTTTTCACTATTTTACTAGACCTGGAAAGAATTAATATTTACTTTCATGACAGGGAAATCATGTTTTAAAGATCTCTGTTCTCACTTCCCTGGAGTACTTAAGGACCACTATAGCAGCGACTGAAAATTTTGCTTCAATTTAGTCCTATAAAATCTGCTGCTTAAAAACTACTTGCAGATCTTCAGAAAAGTATTTCAAGTCTTCTACGCAAAGATGTGTATTAAGCATGTTATACATTGCTCTTTCCAGATATAAAATTTTGCCACTTGAAACAATCTCCGTCCCCAAAGTAAAGAATCATATTTGAAGTTCTTTGACTTGTTTGGCAAAAGTACCTATAGGCTACTTTTTGCCTATCTTAATTAAGGTCAGCAGGAAAGCCAACAAGCAGCCTAGGAAGCTTGTGCTTACCATCCATATCTAGGCAGGACAGCAGTAGATAATGCCACAAAAATCTGTAAAAATAAAACTTCTGGTTTTTTTTGTCTGCAGGTATTTGTCTGTGGAGATGATGTGGAAGCTAAACAAATGGTGATGAATATTGTTCGTGCACTGAGTCTCACTCCACTAGATAAGGGATCCCTCTTGGCTGCTCAGGAAATAGAAAATTACCCTCTGCAACTCTTTCCAATATGGAAGTTTCCCATCTTTTTGTCCCTTGGCCTAACTGCATTCTTCTTCTTCTACTGTTTGGCTCTTGATGTAATTTACACTTATATTTATGAAAGAAATAACTTTTCATTTTTTATTGCAATTACCATTCCAAATCGGGTCTGCCCTGTAATGGCACTCATCCTTCTTGCCTTGGTTTATCTTCCTGGTATATTTGCTGCAATTATTCAGTTATACAGAGGTACCAAATACCGCCGTTTTCCAGACTGGCTGGACAAATGGATGCTGTGTAGGAAACAACTTGGACTAATAGCCTTGGCATTTGCTTCCCTGCACGTTGTGTTCACTCTCGTTACTCCAATGCGTGCCTTCGTAAGTTGGAGAACCAGCAAAGGAATCATCTCCCAGGTAAGTTTTGTTCCCTGATCTATGTCTTGCTTTCTTCTGGCCCTGTTAAAATACTGCCTTCTATCTTGAGCTTCAGAAATCCATGTGGACTGTCCAATGTCCTTTAAAACAGAGTAATATTCCTAGCTTCTGTGTTTCTTTTAAACATTGATATATCTACGTTTTGTTGATATTATGTTGAGCTGAGGGGATTTCTGGCCTCAGTCTTCCTCCTAGATAGCTGACATATTAAAAACGTAATCAGGGAAAATGTAAACAGTATTTCTCCATATACCTTCAAGAATAGAATATATTTTGACTTTCTGATCTTACTTAACAAAGGACATTTTTTTCTACTTATTGATGCTAGAACTGCTATCACTAAAATACACCTGTTCTTCTTTTCTTCAGGTACTGAACAATAAAACAGAACCACTCAGCAACACCAATGCCTGGATTAGTGACTCTTACTTGGCTTTGGGAATTTTAGGATTTTTTTTATTTGTTCTTCTGGGAATAACTTCCTTACCTTCAGTCAGCAACAATGTCAACTGGCGAGAATTTCGATTTGTACAGGTAAAAAGACCACTTCTAAAAAAACCTTCTTCTAAGAAAACCTTCTTCCCTTATAAACAATGCCCATGGGTGGGTTTATTAGAGACTTACAGCTTTCCTCCATTAGTATCTCCAAATGTGATCAGTGCACTATCCACCACCACACAGTGAAAAAAACATCTACATGGCCATATAGCTGTATAAACCCACAACTGCTCTGATGGCTGCTTATGGTACAGCTGGGATTACTGCATTAACAAGAAAAGCTGGGAAGGTGTGAGCTCCTAAATGAAAAAAAGAAAGCTGACTTTGACGTCAAATTCCACAACTGTACTAAGTCACAAAATAATTTAGCCATTTATTGGGCTAATTTTTTTTGGTTCACAAGATAATTCAGTTAAAATGGATATGGAAATTACTTTATAACTCAAATCTTCTCAATGCCAAGCATCTAAAGAGAATCTGCAATTTCTGCAGACTGTAAAAACTGCTGTGACTGTAAACAGGCTGCCCTTGGAAACACTATAATCTCAGCTCTCCGTTTGGAGGAAGTTTGGTGCAAGCTGCCATGCCCCTGCAGGAGCTGGGCTGGAAGGGAGGGGAGGCAAGAGAAGGGGAAATTACTATCAATGAATGTTTTATCAAGGCAAAAAACTTGCACAGTATGGTACTTCTGGATGGATTAGCACTAGGGCATAAAAAATCTTGGATCTCTCCACTGAATGTCAGCGTTTTCTCTGCTTTTTCACAAATATGACAGCCACTAGGCAGTATGTGTGAGCTAGGAAAAATTATCAGGGTTATTGATGGAGAAAAAATCAAACTATTGCATCTATATCCATTTGAATTGATCATTTTTTAAAATAATAAGAGCCTTTATGTTATATAAAACAGTTTCATTTCACCAGTCCCCAAGTTGGCACATGCCACAAATCTGTGTCCTTAAAATTGCATTTTTTTCTGGTTTAATTTACTTTTTTAACCTCCATTTGTTTCCTTCTTTCTTTCCTTCATTCTGGTTTAGTCCAAACTGGGATATCTGGCACTGATTTTGTGCACTGCACACACGCTGGTTTACGGTGGAAAATGGTTCCTGAGCCCATCAGCGTACAAATGGTATCTTCCAAACATCTACATACTCTCCCTCATCGTTCCATGTGCTGTACTGGTTGTCAAATTTGTGCTGATATTTCCTTGTGTAGACAAACCTCTCACACAAATTCGACAGGGCTGGGAGAGAAATCCTAAACACTCTGAACAGTCAAACTACATTATCAACAAGTCTGCTGTATAATTAGACTAAACTGTATTATTAAAAAAAATATTATGGGGGCATATCAAAATGAAGTCTTAAGCTTACTCTATCTGGAGAGGGAGAGAAAAAGTGAAAACTTGGCCAGGCTCTGTGTAAAACCAAGCCACCCCAATGACAAGCTTAAAATACAAATGAGGCCTTTGAGTTTCTGCACCCCAGGCATGCTTTCACAAAGGTGCAGACCCTCTCTTTTTGCTCTGTATACTTCCCCTTGCCTATTTACCCTCCATTTCTAAGAAGGGTATGTGAGAAGAAGGTGGTGTTCCATGTCCCTCAGTTGTTCTTCCAAATTCCTCCAGAGCTGGGCAGAAGCACAGCAACCTTTGGTGTTAGAAAGTGTTTGCTCCTCTTTCCAATCCTGCCCATTAGGACCCAGGTCTACATGCACCTACACACATCCACAGAGATCCATACGCACACCTGCATGAGTTTCCACACATTTCCCTTTCTAGCCACAGAAGCTACCAGCACCAAGAGAACAGGTGCATGATGGCTGCTAGCTAAGGAACAGAGCTTTGCCTCCTAGCATTAGTTTATCCTCCATTAATATCTGATCCAAGGAGGGCTATGTTGATGCCTTAGTTGAGTAAGATTTGTTTGGTTTGTGCACAGGAACCCTGATGTTCAAAGTGTATGAATCAAGGACTGCTGAATCTTTGCTTGTACTGCTCTACCAGAAATTCAGGGACAAGGGAAAGGAGTAGAGATCAAAATGGCAGAGATGTGAGGTGATTACAAGCCTAAGTTTTTCAAGTATAGGCAAAAAATGATCAAAAAAAAAAGATTTTTTATGTAAGCAGTGAGTTGTAAGAAAAGAAACTGAAGGAAAATCCTTTTATATCAAGGGTTATATGTCATGGTTATATCTCATGAAGATAATATTGTTGATTTTTCAAAAAATAAATCATTGGATGTGATATTACAGATATTCTATGAAAATACACATATTTTAAAGACAATAAAGTGGGTTTTTTTTACACTGTTGAGCTCTGTTATCATTTCGGGAACATCTTCTGCTAAGATGCAGCTGCTGGTGAGCTCAGTTGCACAAAGGTGTTGGGAAGCCTTGGGACAAAGAATAAAATGGGATCCTGCCTTTAGCCAGCTGCCTGGACTCATCTTACTCCATCTTTGCTTCTCGGATGCTCACATAAGCAGATCTTTGCTTAGTCATCCAAGTAGGCTGAGGATGTTGAGGACAAACAGGATCCACCTGGTGACTTCCTGTTAAGATGATGACTTCCTGTTAAATTGCAAACAGAAGAGCCAAAACTCTCCTTTGGACTGTAGAATAAAGAAAAGACAAAATGTGTTGGTTTTATAAGAAGAGAATTGCTTACTATTTTTTTACCTCTCTGCTGTTCTCCGTGTCCATACAAAGACATACAAAGGCATACAAAGACATATTCACATATGTGAAAGTATAAGCATGTTAACTAGTACAGCTAGCTGTGCTTTCAAACAAGCATTATCAAGCAACTTTAAAAAATAAAATAAAAAACAAACAACCATCTGAACAATACTTCAGAAAACATTTCTCAACAATGGAGTATTTTTAAATTCTGGATATACATCCCCTCTTCATGTCATCCTCTGTCCCAGAATCTGTTCTTAATACCCAAAAGAATGGTAAAGTAGTCTGGGATATCAGCAATTGACAGAGCCAGATTTCTTAGAAATAATTCTGGCACCAAGTACTCTTGCTAACCAGCACTGGTTCGTACGCTATACTTGTCCTAAACTGATATGCATATGTTGATATAAGTCTTCACAGAAGTTTTTCTTGACCTGTGCCATGATGGAGTAGTACTACGCTTCAAGCTTCCTTTAGTGATTTTCCACTGAATCATTTATTGCAGAAGGGATCAGGTATAGGCTCAACAGTCCCAGGTGACAACACTGTTGTGAGGATGCCTGTAACACCTCTTTACAGCTCCCTGGAGAAGAGGAGAGAGAGATGGAAGCAGCAGAAAGAGAGGAGGACAACAAGACAGAACAAGAGAGAGAGAGAGATTGTGTTTGCATGTGTACAAAGGGACAGACAAGAGCAGAAAATAAGTAGCAGCAGTCTGAGTGAATATCCTCTAGATTTGCCATTTTGGTGGTAGATTCTAGTCTCAGTGACAGTTACTCCAGATTTATGTTATTACCAGTAGCAACAGTTCCAAAGCACTGACACATATTGGGTTTTGATATTACTTTATATAAGGATTTATTTTGGGGGTTTCTGCCTATCCCAGTACCTATTTAAAACCTGCCCTTCCTCTCTCACAGCTGAGCCGGTGGGTTGGAGTTTAAACTGTGACAGCCATGGCAAGTCCTATTTAAAAGCTGTGCTTTGTGAAATACAAACAGTGCAAGTGCTTTGCATCCTTTCCTCCCAGTGAACAGGCTCCTGTGTGTTTTCTGAGGGCCTTGTGTTAAAAGAGGCCAAACCAAGTCTTCTTCACCCTCACCAGGAACTAGCACAAAGTAACCGTGGCCTGACTGAATGCTGCTTTGTACACTCACTCACAGCTAATCCATAGTCTCAAACACCCACAGGACTGTCCTCCTGCAGGCGAGACAAAGGAACTTCTTTGGGATGGATATCACGTTGCGTTTGTTAAGTGAAAACAGGCCAAGATGTACTGGAAATGCAAAGCAGCTGCGTACGATTTGCAATTTGCTGTTTACTGCAAGGATAAAGTGCCAATAGTGCCTGTGTACAAACTGAGGAGGCAACGCTCTTTGCTTGCATGGGGTGTGTGCAGCAGCTCCCAGGAGCAGATCCAGAGCATCTGAACTCAGCAGCAGGTGCTTTGTTGACTTTGGTAGATAATAGGTCAGATTTCATCACTCAGATCTGAGTGAGGGATTTCATATCTTCTTCATAACCTCTTGTTCTTGGGCAACTGGGGAGTATTTGCTTTACAAAGTTACATATTTACTTCCTGAACATGGCAGAGAAAACAAATTCAGCAATTGTACTGGTAGTTAAAGTATTCAATGGTAGTACTTTAAAAACAATAGCCAGTGCCAGGAAACCTGTTGGTAGCTTGTACGAATTACTCATGGCTGAGATCTTGGTATTCTGGTTTTTTTTCCTTTTATGTACTGACAAAGCCTGGTCAAAAAGGAGATCAGAAGGATCCTGAAAGGAATTTTGGAAAGGGTGTTTTCCACATGGTTTCCAGAAGCCAAGAAAAGCTTTTATGTGCACATGTACATAATGCCATTCTTAGAATTCCTGCAGGAATAAAGCATTGATTCACAATTCTACTTCTAAATCAGAGTCAACACTTAGAAAATACAAATTACAGCATTTTAAATAAATGGTCACATGGATATTGTCACAGTAACAACTAAGTTTGGATTTCATTACATAAGAATGTTTTATTCTTACGCACTACAGCATATAGACCTCTATATCCTTCATGATAGAGCTAATTTAACTGTTTATCTTTTTTTTATACCTAGGGAATGTCTATTTTAATCAAAAAAATAGACTTATTAGTGAAAAGAAAGTCTTTTAATTAATTAGATTTCCATGAAACAGAACGGGATTTCAGACACACACTGGCCCCAGGGGATGCAGCTGACACCACAGATACTGCTGGATCCTGAAGGATGGAGATCTGAGCAATTCCCTTCAGTTCCACCACACTGCACTGCAAGCCTTGAGATCTTCAACTTATTTTTGATCTGCAGCACAACCTTCTGTCAGGCTTCTCTGCCTTATCTAACAATCACCTTTCACTCCAAGACATGCACTTTGTGACCCACTCTACAAAGCCCCTTTATTCCTGTATGTCAGGTTTTTTCAGCTTCACTCTTGTAACCTCCTACGAGACACAATATTTTACAAGAGCATATTTTGTTTCAAACATTGTTGAGCACGTTGGATTCACTAGCCCAAACAAAGAACTAGTGAATATTATGAACACCCACAGTAGCTATGTAACCCATGTTTGCCTGTTCTTCCTTACTATGATTAGCATATTTAATAAGCATTCAGTGTTCTCATAATAGCCTAAATATGGTTTCTCTTTCACACAATTTGTAAGCTTTTCTCTCCTACAGAGACTATTTTTTATCTCTGCATTATACAGGTGGATCTCCTGTATCACTAATTTCTGACCTTAACATGAATTATTTTATCCTCAAGGAAGCTGACATTCCTCAAGTTATCATTTATCTATTACCATGGAAAACGACACATCTCTTATTCTTGCACATTGCCTTAATGGTGTTGACTCTGGGAACCCAAAATTGACATAAATATTAGCTCTGACAAGACTAGACCCTACATATTAATTTCTTATAAGCAATCTCAGTGCTGTAAGAAAAATACACTACAGAATCTTGACAGGACATGCACAGACCTCAGAGTATTGCATGAAACTTAGCTAATATCTCCAAATGCTGCAAGCCAGAAGTGGTAAATTTTGTTCTTATGTCTTCACACGCATACTTTATTCTTGTCTCTCTTTTTGCTTCCACATCCAGATTTGCTTATTATTTGAGATACAATCCCTTCACTGTGCTTGCTTCTCTTCATATGTGCTCAGATTTAAACTAGGAATAGCTTAACTGCAGTCAGTAGACTCAAGGTAGTAGTAGTAAGATTAGTAGTAGTAGTAAGATTAGTAGTAGTAGTAGTAGTAGTAGTAGTTGTTCGGACGCAATAGTTATCCATTAGTTATCCATTAAATTTTTGCCCCAGTCTTATGGAAGATGGGAAAATGCAGTCTTTATAAATCTCTCTTTTAGAGCCTTCAGGAAACAGATAGATGAAAATTGAAACAATGTAAGTTATTGTAATTTGCTAATCATTACAGGACACAAGTCGACCAAACTAGAATGTCCCAAAAAAGGCATGTTTGGGACATGTTTTCTGTGACAGAGTTCTGGCATCAAAGGGGGAAGGTATTTTTAAAGAAACATACTGGAGTAAAGTATATGGAACAAAATTAAAAAGTTATTAGAATAAATGAGAGAGAGAGAAGGAAAGAAGAAGGAGGAAGACAAAGCTGTTTTTCTTCTTTCCTACTGGCTCCATGACAGAAAACATCACACATTTTTAATTGTCCTTATAAATCAGATTACCAATTATTTCAGTACCTTATAAATAATTAAATGAAGAGTTTGATCTTGGCAGCCCTGGAGTTCAAATCACCCTTTAGGATCCCACCATAGCCTTCTTTCCCCAGTCCAAACAGGTACAAATATGCATATTTTCTCACTCTTTACAACAACCATTCCAAAGGTAGCTGCCACTCCACACCACTCACCGTTAAGCAGCAACAGTAGCAAACCCAGTTGTGCATCAGGCACAGGGCTTGCATGCCTCAGTATTAAATATAGTTGGAAGAATTGTTTCCTTGGAGTAAAAGAACCAGAAAAGATCCCATAGTCCAGCTGCACAGATTGAGGGCAGATTGCTTAATCGACTGCTCTGTTTCAATGCAAGACAACATCATCTTCATTTTATAGTTAAAGAAGCAAAATCAAACACAGGATCTTACTGAAGAAAGGGTAAATCATTTACACAGCATGAAAACTGGAACTAAAAGAAATCCTACAGTACTTGATGAAGAAGACAAGTGAGAGCTGGACAGGGTGAGCAGAATCTGAAGAGGTGACTGGAAGGGTAGTCCCTTCCCCTCCCCACTTGTCTAGTGATGAACCAGAGCTTCGGGAGCCTTGCAATAGGACAGATGCAGTGTTGCTGTCCCTCAGAAATTTCAGCCCAGGAAACCCAAGGAGATGGATGCTGAAGTAATTGCAGGGAATTATGTTAAATACATACAGGATTATAGTTTGTTTGTTTTTCTAGCAGCTTCTGTTTTCTAATCCCATATGTAAAAATCGGAAACCAAATCCCATCTTTAATTGGATTGGTCTAAAGGTTAAACCTCAAGTCACACTTCAGAAACTCCAGTCTGGTCTTACTAGCAAGCCTGCCTAGCATTGTTGAGATAAATAAACCCAACAATTTAGGAGACCCAATATTGCCTGAGGGATACCTCCTGTGTCAACCTCCTGTATACCTCCTTACAGAAGTCTGGGAAGGACAAAGGGACTGACTTAGAACAATGCCAAATACCCAAGTATCACTGAATACTACTGAATAACTTCTAGCATCTCTTCTTCAAACACCCATGTTTCCTGGCAAAGCTGTCTTTCCTGTCTTTTACAAAGAAGCTGACACTTAGATTCACACTTACTGTCATCACAGACATATCCCAAGTTTATTTAATGATCCCTGTGTCAGCTACTCATACAACATCACACAGGAAGTCAGAGGCAAGGAAAGGAATTGCATGCTGGTTTCCTGAAGCTAAGGATAGTTCTCCAATTACAAGGAGCTTTACAGATTAGAAAGCCAGAAGGCAACCTTGTGATTAGCTATTCTCTCTTCCTGCAGAACACGGGCTGTAGACACTGCCTAAATTAATTCCTTTCTGAATTATCAGGAGTTGTCATATTTTTCAGTTCACAGACCTGCTACAAATTTTCTAACAGTAATACAGATTGATGTAAAGTTTAAGCTTCCTGACAACATGTAGTTTTATCCTAGCTACCATTTGTTACTGCTGGCAGGTAATCCATTAAAACAGGCTGCATTAAAGATATTCTGAAAGAACTGCTGAACTTGATTTAAACGTTAGGGAGCTCACCACAACTTCTGGTGAATTATTTTGACAGCTGATTACCCTCACTTCAATGCATAGCCTGGATTTTTTTTTTTTAACTGTAGTATTCAGTAAACATAATTTATGATTTCCATGATTTATCTGAAGTGTCCAGAATGGTGGCTATATATGGACCATATATATTACTCCAAAGAAGAAGCCCAGGTGTAAGAAGAAAAATTGTGATTTATACATATCTATATCTATAGATATGGAGAAATATAAATCCTAGTGCTCCTACTGTATATGTGGAAATTCAAACACACACTGAAACTTCCTGGTGATGAAAGTGAAAGATTCAAGGTATTTCCAATTAAATTTTGCTTTAAAACCTAATCAAGTACAAAATTAAAATACTAAGCATCAATGTGGATAATCTCAAGTTTAACCATAACTTCAGCAAAAAAAAAAAATCCTAGATCCTAATAAATATTTGTTAATAACAGTATGAAAACAGCAAGGATATTACCTGCAGGTTTACAGTTTTTGTAACCTACTCTGTTAAATTCACATGAAGAACAGCTACCACATAAGCAGGTTCCTAGGGAGCGTCTCAGCAACTACTTGCAGACCCACCATTATACATAACAAGTCTTAACAAACATAAAATCACTGCTGAATAAATGTGCAAGCTATAGTACCCTGGAAATCCGCAATGAGGACAGAAACAGATGGAAGTGATTTAATGGATGGTGCATTTTCAGCCACAGCCCCACTGAATCCAGCTCTCCAGAAGGTGATTGTAGAGGAACAAAGACTTGCTGTACTTCCAGCCCAAGGAGATGTAGCCTGGAAAGCACCAGCTGAAAACCATCCACAGAAGGCCTACTAGAAAGGGTTATGAACCTTGTTCAAAAATGATAAGAGGGTAGGAAAAAGAGCAGGAGAAAGATCTATCATGGTTTTGTGATTTTCAGATGCACACAGAAGAGAACTCCACTGCTGCAGAGAGCAGTGACTGCATAGAGTTTCACACTGTGAAAGGGACAATGAAGTCTCTGGAACAGTCTCCATTAACACCAAAAATGGTGTAAGAATGTCAAAAAATTCATTACATCCACTACATCCATTATATCCAGACTACAGTAATTTAATTGATTCATTTAAAAAAAAAAAAAAGTTAGAGATGAATGCAGTAAAAAGTACCCAGGTCACTATTTTACTGATGAAATGTCATAATCCAGTAACTGGAAAAGTGAGAAAAAGTAATTTGTCTCTTCTATGAGACAGTAGAAAAAAATATAATCTATACAAATATATGCAACTCTGGGATTGTTTAACAGGGCACCGTGTGTGAGAGAAGCATACAGGGAATATCACATAAGCTTCAGATAAAACCACAAGTGTACTTAGGCAGCTCTGGCTAGGTTTAAAGGTGAAACTCTACTTAAATCACTCTACCCAGAGGCTGAGAGTAAAGAAACTTGTTCATTTCTTCCCAAGTTTAGGTATTTGACATTTGGCGTTGTGACACTTATTTTCAAAGAAAACGCATAAGGAAATGTATGGCTTAATTACAACTTCTCTTTCTAAAGAAAAGAACATGAAGACTAATAGGTTGTAAATGCTTGGGTTAGGAGAAGTATTAGAACTATTTGAGAGACAAAACACCAGAAGCAAATATCATTATCCCAGCACAAGAAGGATGCAACAAAAAAGCTTAGAGTTAAAACTATACAAATGAGATTAAAAACATTCTGGATGTGCCTTGAAGACAAAACCAGTAAAAAGAATTATTCTCGTGAGTCAGGTGACTATTTTTTAGTATGGGTGGATTCACTCTTGCAAACACCAGGTCAACCATGGATGCTTTAGTCAGGCTTAAATCACTGAGTTTAGCAAAGGGACACCACCATTAGATTAAACATTAATTGCCTGTGTAATGCAGATGGTTATACTGCATCACAAAATCCTTGTTTATTCTTCAAAATAGGAGAATGAGTGTGAATGCTACCACCTGCATACCTTTTGTTTACTTTTCTGAGTTTTCTAAGACCAGACAATTGAAAAAACAATCATGTTGTTTCATCATCTCCTTCTTTCTCCACACAGTTATGAGAGAAAAAAATAAGTGAAGAGTTTCTTAAGTAGGTCACTCTAGCACAAGCACAGAGTATGTGTAAATAAAGAGCCATGGATTTTCCCCTTAGCTATCTGGAGAGAAATTTCAGTGATCAGTCCAAACACTGTTTTGTCAGAGATGTGCCAGGAAAAGCAATAAAAATAAATTTAGCAGAAAATACAATAGCAACAACTTCCTAAGTAGCATTGTTAAGTTTTTAGAAAACACATAGTAATAAAATAGACTAATTACATTCAATCTGTTACATACAACAGAAGAAGCAAGCTAAGAAAGGATCACAGTGCTAGAACTAGGTGCAGTGCTAATGTATTCTGGGAATGTGTCATAAATCCCAGCCTTGGATTTAAAGGCTTAAATAAGATTACGTCTGCTGAATATTCATGCTGTAACTAGTTAAATTATAGAAATACTACCTTAAGATTTTACAAATTAAATAAATGTAAAGACTCACAGGGGGGAAAAAAACCCCAGCCATGTCTAGAAGGAGGTAAAGAGGTACTGTTCAAAGGCAGACAGAACTAGAGGCAGCTGACCACTCCTGACACCCTCAGCTCTAACTACAGCAGCAGAAGAAAATCAAGTACCTCTCTTTGGGGTGCAAAGTACTTATACCTACTGTGTATCTACTTTGAAGACAACTTTTGAAAACAGATCTTTCAGTCAGGATAATGACACCCCTTAACATGCCTCCATGTTATGTTCCAGAGTGGAAAGGGCAGTATTTGCCCGTTCTGACTGGTTTTATTAACAGAGTTCATGAGAGAAACAAAATAAAGCACTTAATCCATACTTACTTTCCACCCTCCTCTCCTTGCACTCACAAACCTCCAGAGCAAGCAGACTTACTTACCACTCAGATAAAACAAGCCCGGCCACTTCAACAAGCGTGAAGATAGATACCTGTGACCTCTGGTCCCAGCTAGGTTTTCAGCAGAGACCTTCACAAGACTGATTCCTGTGTAAAACAGGACTCTGCAAGTATACTTCACCGCGCCCACTACCAGTGAATAACTGGGGCCCCTTAAGTCCAAGATAATGGTGGTCATAAAACCATCTTACATGTCAGAACTACTGAAGAGTTTGCTCTGTCCTGAGCATATTTGTGGCTTTTTCAGACCATACCTTTTAGGGCTTTTCTCCCAGTCTTCAGTGTTTTTGTTAGCCTCCATGCCAAAACATGATGAGAACACTAGTTCTGACCAATTTTTTTTAAGTATGCATTTGAAATATGTGTGTGAAAGTCTGTCAGTGCTTTGCAGTGTTAGATGTGGAGGTATTGTGCTTAAGCTAAACTATCAGAAAGCCATTATTAGATACTAGCTAATACAAAAGGTGATGAAAACCACCACAAATGAACAAAGACACAAAACCTGTGGATGAAATCAGAAAGCAAAGAGGATGGGAACGTCCTTAGAGTTATACAAAAGCACTAATCTAGAGAGTGTGGAGATGACTGTTTAAACAGACTGGGCTCCCACATTTGAGAGAAACTCCAAAATTCAGACCCTTGTTTTAGTGTTTACTGCCACCAACCAATTGCTCTAACTTTTGCTTAAATAAATTTCAAATTAAATCAGAGAGCTTTTCTGTTAACTTGCAGAGTGCTCTTAGGTCAACTCATTCCTGGCTGTAACAGGTTAAGCATGCACAACACAAATGGAAACCACCAAGTGATTATTAGCATCTGCAAAGATTCCAGGAACAGGTCAATTATATAAAAATAAGTATTTTTGTTAAGAACAATACATATTATCAGAACAGCAAAAAAAGTAAAGTTCTGTATCTTTTTTTAACTGGAAAGCCCTAAACATTTTGGAGCATAGAGTACAACAACTGACAGCCTGCCTGGCCTATTTACCCCTTTGTTTTTCCATAAGCCCTGCGCATAATATAAACATACATGGATGTTCTTACTTAGAGGTGTCGCAGAACCCTTTTTTCCTTCATGAAAATTCTAATCATTTTACTGAAAGAATAAGGAATAATTACCTATAATGTACATATTAACAATCTATGAAAGGATTCAGCTGCAAAAGGACTGAACAAGAAAGAAGCATCAATATGACAACAACAACAAAAAAAACCATACAAGACATCCTGCAAACATGAAGAACAAACTGTACATCATCAGCTCTCCTAACAGCCATGGTACCATGTTCTGAATTAAATATTATTATGTTTGATACATTATTATGCATAACTGGGTAACGATTTCTGACTTTACTTGACTAATCATGACCTCATTTGTACATCATGTCCACTCTTTCTATGTGGACAAAAAGATTCTTACACTCAACAAAGGGAGAAAAAATGTTCTCTGTGATACAGTTCATATAAAATATGGCAAACTGGAATACTTTAAGTGGCAGATTTATGGCTAATTTTAGAAATTACACTGCTTAACCAATCTAATTATTTAGAACTATCATACTCAAACATTTACATATTAGCCAAAATCTTCAGAATGGATTTCCAAAAATATATGCATGAACAGGTTAAATTTTTTCCAAGAGTAAAACATAGACTCCTAAACCACTGTTAGACATTTTAAAAGGGAGTTTGGCACAAATGATTTCTTTTGTCTTGGAAATACTACATCTCCTATTAGAGATGAGTACTGGGACCCAAGGAGTTGCTCCCACAGCTGGTACCAGAGGCCTGTCTAGGTGGGTTCTGTTTCTATCTTTGGCAGAACTTATATTTAGTTATGGTAAGAAACAGGTATAGGTCAGCCAGCCAACAAGCAAGGGCTGATGTGCCTGAATTAGAAGTAGCAGTGTGACATCTAGTGGGCTCTTTTGGGGACAGCAATAGGCTGATTCATTTTTAGCAACTCATCAAGCTCACAGGTCCCACAGAACATGCCGAGTTGAAAGGGACCCACAAGGATCATCAAGTCCAGCTCTTAAGTGAATGGCCGGTACAGGGAGTGAGTTCACAACCTTGGTGTTACCAGCACCATGCTCTACCAATTGAGATAACAGGTTTTAAGAAATTGAACAAAAGGATCAAAGAAGCTAATACCAGGAACAAATAAAACAGCCACAGACTATACAGGTGAGAAAAAAATATTTAGAAAAGCCAGAGGTGGAGGAAGGAGTTTTGCATTCACTGGTCTTGCTTTCAGAGTGTACTCAAGTATGACTGACAGGAATTGAAAATACATCTCATGTTGGCCACCTGGGGATGCAGGTGCATCACAATATTTGACGCATTTTCAACACACGTGTGGCCCCATGCTGCAACAGAAGCATTAACCAAAACAAGCACCAAGAGAAGACAGGAAAGCAACTTTTCTCCACAGGTATGCTGAAACTTGGGATTCCCACAAGTGCTAAAAACTCCATTGCATCATAGGTAGTAGTGGGGCACCTAAAAAAACCCAAGTAAATAAAAACTAAACTTTATTTTCCTGGAGTTGTTTATTTCCATGTCACTTCTACTACATTACATGAGTCACATGCAAACCAGCCCATGACATTTCCCCAGTAATTTGGCCAATCTCATTGATAATGGAAATTGCAGATCAGCAAACAAAAATGAATTGTGGTAGTACTGGAGCAGTGTCAACTCAGTTCAAGAAGTAGACAATAAATGCTATCTGCCTAGATTCTCAACAAACTTGGGAAGTAAGAATGAGAGCCCAAAATGGACATCAGGCACCTAATGGGTGACAATCATAGAAAACAGACACCTGAAATGTCATTTCTATGTCTGCTGGTTTTGTGCCCAGCAGTACTGTCCCTGTCCCACAACTGACTAACCAACTATGAGCTAACTTCTCGCCTATCACCAGAGGTGATGGTGCAGAGCATAATTCCTAAATCATCAGGAATATCCCTTTTGTAGCTGCATACCCACAACACTGCTTCGGAAGAACAAGGCTTCAAAGCAATTCCTTTCCATCTGCACCTGGGAGTTTTACAAGCTGATGCTTACCATCCAGCCAGTACAGTGGAATCCTAGCCTTTTAAAAGGTAAAGTAGCATAATATATATTCTGATATTAGAACATATATGCTGACACGCAGGATTGCAAAAATTGTTGTAGAGAAAGAATCAGATGCTTTATTGTTGAACTTGTTCTGTGCTTCAGTCCTTTATACATTTTCATATTCTGGCTTCTGTCTGGCAAAAACAGAGACCTGAATCCTGACCCCATGTTATCTAACAAAATGATTAAAAGAGCTTGCATGAGTTGCTTTGGGTGCCATCAATCTGCTTTAAATTATCCAAGCTCTTGGTATTGAAGATTTTGAAATAAGTACATGGGCGGTAAAGAAATAAAGATCAGTTGACAAGTGATATGCAAAGTAAGCAGTATTGCAAATGTCTTTTTCAAGTCACAGGCATGTATCACTGTTATCATCAGATATCTTTATATTGTAATTATATCTTTAGTTAAAGACCATCTTGGGAGCCATCTGACTGCAACATACCAGATCTAAGAAATTATTGTCATTACTGAAAAACTGCATTTCAGCTTTTGTTCTGTAAAGAACTCATGCCTGGGGAACGCACAAACTGTTGTATTTATGATTAAATTGATGTGGTAAATTGTGTTATTTTACTGCACTGAATAAAAGCTGATTGTTAGCCTCAAAAAATCAAAATACCAAAACCTCAATAGCTATACCATCCATCCACAATTAAGGTTATCTTGTTTTAGGCCCTCTTGCTGATGCCCAGGGAATGATGAAGAATTTCCATAGCTCTGAACACAGACAAAAACAAAGAAGGGAACGAGTATGGAGTAAGGGAGTTGGTCACCACTGAAGCATCTATTAAAGAAGTTGCAGCTGGGAGGGAAAAGTCAGGAAGACAGATGAAGTTGCAGAAAAACTGAGATAGCTCAAACTGGATGACTAAAATCTATAGAAAATTTTGATCTCCATACTTTCTGTATCTATAAAGTGACAGAAATGTCTTCCCCCTGTCCCCTGTCCTTTCCAGTACATTATGTGATGAATCCAGCATAAAATTTGGCTATTAAAGAAAATCTTGTAAAAATACCTGGCTGAAGACTGAGCATAAATAATGTGCAGTAAATAAAAAATGAAAGAGTAGCATCAAAGAGAATAAAAAGCAGCAGAACACAGGAGCACCATTACTTTGGGCACCAAGTCAGGCATTATATTAGAGACATCTGGTCTATACTATATTTATTTTTCCACAGTTTAAAATTATGCCTCTTCTCAAGTACTGCAATTTAAAAAGATGAGGAGATTAGTTCTTGTCCTGCCTTAAGCAGTATACTTATTCCAAAAATTTTATCCCCTCAGCTGTGCTAAGTAAACACCTCAAGAAAATTGAACTTTACACTTTAATTCCCCATCTCCTCCCTAGCTTTATTGCAGTTCTCAGGAAAGCATGACACATCAGCACACCAGCACCAAGCTCCCAGCCACTTCACCAGATGGGAATGTAACTGGCAGCACAATCTGGCTCAAGCTTTCAGTTCAGGGTGACCAAATTCCCTCATCATGTGTGAGCTCATGTCAGGGTCAAATGTACCCGGACTTAGAAGGAGCAGAAGTAGACCAGATGGGCAAGCAGAAAGTCTGTGACTTGTCATGGGTTTATGCTAGCCTTGGTTCACTATAAGGAAGCAAGGCACACACAATGAATGTGACTCGTGACCAGAGTTTAAGGCAGTAACACTATTACTGTAGCTCTGTTCTGAATTCTTTCTTAAAATCCTACTACAAAGAATCCAGAAAAAGCTATGGAATGAAAACTGTGCACATAATTTTCCCTTTCTAAACAAAATTATCTTACTTAGGCCTTTTCTTAGGAAAATACAGTGAATTATCTCTGTAAAAGAAAAAAGAAAAAAAAAGGCAATAGTACCAGCATCCTGTGTTGTTTGGCTTCAAATTTCCTACTAGAGGGATTACACACTCTTTGAGATCTGCAAAATAAGAAACTATTTACTCTACACAGATTTCTTACTGGTGCGTTTGTAATATGATCATGTTATCGTAATTTAAAAGGTTACCACAGATCAATAGCCCTTCAGAAGGCAGATGTGTACTCATTAATCTCCTCAAACAGCCTTCCTTTGTGGCCTTCCTCTTCCTCAGATAAGGAGTAAGCAAATGCACCAGTGCAAACAAAATGCCTACCCAACAATCCACTTAAAATACACGCCTTGGTTACATCTGTCTCCTATCTCTTTTGCTCATATATGTTTAAATATAAATAATCTTGCAAATGCTAACTACTGAGTGCAGTGCATTTGGCCCCCTCACTACAAGACAGACACTAAGGTGCTGGAGCGAGATCAGACAAGGGCAATGGAGCTGATGAAGGGTCTGGAGCACAAGTATGATGAGGAGAAGCTGAGGGACCTGGGGTCATTAGCCTGGAGAAAAGCAGGCTGAAAGGGGACAGTAAAACTCTACAACTGCCTGAGAAAATGTTGTAGTGAGGTGGGGGTCAGTCTCTACTAGCAAGTAACAAAAGATAGGATGAGATGAAATGGGAGTCAAGTTGTGCCAGGGGAGGTTTTTAGATATTTGGAGAAATGTCTTTATTGAAAACATTGCTGAGCATTGGAACAGGCGGCCCAAGAAAGTGGCTGAGTCACCATCCCTGGGGATATTAAAAGGCTTGTAGATGTGGCACTGAGGGCCATGGTTTAGTGGTAGGCCTGGCAGTGCTGGATTAACAGGTTGCCTCAATGTTCTAAGAGATCATTTCCAGCCAAAACTGCTAAGATTTAATGAGTTCCAGGAGTCTCAGTAGAAGTACTGGAAATGGAGGATGACCAGATATTTAAGCTGAGTTAAAGTACAAAAACACCCTATCACAAATTATGAAACACATCTTCCTTTTTTATACAGCTACAGCTGCACAGTTTAGAGTCTTTATCTACCTACTGGTCTGAATCATATCTGGTTTTTTCTCATTGAAGCAGTCAAAAATCCATTCCTATTAAGCTATTGGCAATACATATACACCATTTGACATTTTGCTTCTCAGTGCATAACTCTTTGAATCTTATCACTAGTGTTCTTTGCCACTTACTTGCAATCTTTCCAGCTTTTAATATTTTTATCACTGTTTCTAGATGCTATTTTAACTAGATGGGCATTTTGCCCAGACATTAATATATGTACTCTAACAAAGTTAGCTCAGAGCCTCCAATAACCTGCACTGCACTTGATCAAGTCTGGTCAATAAAACTATTTGACCATCGCACAGCTTGGTATCAACACGTGGTGTTCCAGTTTGGCCAAATTTAGAAATATATCCTCTGAGGGAAGGTAGAACCACCCCTCCCCCACCAGGTTCAGGAAAAATAAATTTTCCTCAAAGGAAAGTGAAGGAGATAAAACTATTTATTTACCAAACACATGGGAAAAGGAAAATAATGCTAAACAATAAAATCTCTCACTGTGGAGAAAAAACCTGGGAAAGTGTCAGAGTCCTCCCTTTGGTCTCCTCGGAGCTGGGGCTTGGCCCAGGGCCAGGCCCTCTGCGCTTGGTGGAAAGTTCTCCCAGTGTGCTCTGATATTGAAGCAGTCCAGCAGAAAAGGGAGAAAATCCGAAATTCCAGGGAAGGGAAAAAAATTCAACTCTCAGTCTCTCTCCGGAGAAAAAGAAGCTGAACCACTGGCCAAAAGCTGACTGGAAAGCAGCAAGCCGGGTGCTTCCTCCCTCCCCTGCCGCAGATGGAAAAACAACGCTATCTCTGTGTGACCTTGAACAAGCTGCAAACCACTTTGAAAAAGTTTTGCTCAGGTTTTTCCTTCCCCCTCTCAGGCTCAGTTTAGAGGCATAGAAAGGCACAAAGTTAATTTCTGGGCATAGGGCAGCGACATAGGATACACGTCATAAAGTCACCCCAAGACACAGGCTTAGTCAAATACCCTTGTGAGATATGTATTTCTTAAGTCACAAAGCTAGTCAGGTTCACTACTGTGTTTCTCAGGTGCCCTGACGTCATGGGTTAGCGTAACTCCAGAAGTGATTTTCTTGCAAAGAGGTGCTTACAGCTTCCTCTGTGACCTGACGGAACCTATCAACTGGCTAGTTTGAATATTGACAATTTTTTAAACCACTTAAAATTTTGACCGTCTCTGTGGTCCACATTTAAGAATGGACAAACCCCGGGAAGCTTTCTCTTGCTTCCGGGCTTGGGACAGGTAACTGGGCTCAGCTTGTACGGGGCCCAGCAGGCCCAGGCTGGGCCCTGCTCGGGCCGGGCCGGGTCCGGGCCGGGACCTGCTGAGCTGGGTCCGGGCTGGGCTGGGTCCAGGCTGGGACACAGCCATCCTGGAGCTGTGCGGCCCTGTTCCATCCATGGCCCTCCCACAGCACTGTTACATGCGGCCCGGCTCCCCTCCCCACCTCTCCAGTGCGGCCATGATTCAGCTGAAGCTGCACCGCTGTCCAGCAAAAGATCATGTGAGCAACAGTGATAAGCGAAATGCCAGCTGCAAGGCCTGGGTGAGATTAACCCTTTTAGTGCTGCAGACATTAAGTAAAGAAAGAAGAGCTGAAAAAAACCTGAGGGAAGAGAAAGAGGAGATGCTTAAAGCTGAAATTCTGTTGTAAAGCTATGATGTATCAGAGTACCCGTTGTAATTTCATGAAGGCATGGGGGGTGGAGCGTTCAAACTGTACTTGTGAGCAAAAGCACCTGCACTGAAATAAGCAAATGCTGAAGCAGCTGTAATTTGATGTGAAGTTTGAACAGGGAGAGATGGAAGTGATGAGGACCCTTTTGCTCCAAATCGGAAGGAGAAAGATCTCAGTTCCTAGAGATGCTCCCAGAGATAGTCCTAGAGATGAAGATGATGAGGACCTTTTTTCTCCCAGGGAAGGGGGAGGGCCTCTATTCTTAGAAATTAAGATGCTCCCAGAGATGGGTGAAGAGGACCTTTGTTTTTGAACAGCTCAACCTTAAAATGGTACCGCAGTAGCTCAAGATTGGATGTCGGGGTCCCTTCCCCCCTGCCATGTGGTCCTGGGAGAGGGGCCCTGGGGGGAGGCACGGGGTTTCCCTGTCCCTGGTCAGCCTCGTTCCCCATTGGTTGTTTTGTGTTCCCCTGCGTGGGCAAGGACCCTCGGGTCCCGTGATTGAGCAGTTCCTCGGCAGAGCCCTGGCCATGCGGCTGGAGAAATAAACATCTCTGAAACATCTATCAAGAGTCGGTCCTTATATATTTCTTTTCCACGGGCCTCGTTGTTTGATACGCATGTTGCAGTATCTGCACTGTAACAATTGGACCTTCGAAAGCAGAAACATGATGCGAGAGAACCAAGCCGGGCGGCTGCCTCGTTGTGATACTGAAGCTATGAGAGAATTTCTTGTGGAGATGTCTCCATAGCATGAGCAAGAGAGACTCCTCCCCCTAAGTGAACTGAACAAGGTTACTATGGAAGTGGTAAACAGACTGAACATCTCAAGGGTTGTCTTTTTACATTGTCAGTGGGAGAAGGGAGAAAGGTGGGGGGAGAAGTGTTCTGAAGGTGTGGTTTGGTTTTTTTCCCTTTTTTTTCCTTTCTTTTAGGTCGGTTAATAAACTTCTTTATATTCTTTTAAGTTTTGTGCCTGTTTTGCTTTCTCCTAATTCTTATCTCACAGAAGGTAAATAAGTAATGAGTATTTTGGACCAAACCACTACACCTGAAAAGATGGGCTTCATTTATGCTATCCCGCATGATGAACGATTTGTCTCTTTCATTTTGCAGCTCTATTGATTATTAAATTACACAGAACACCACAGTTTTGTTTTCATGTCACTGACAACTGTTAACAGTTATAAGGTGCAATTAGTGCTAGAATAATAAAATATATGCTATACAGATAACATCTGAAAGTCTTGTTTACTGGATGACTTAGAAGATGAGAAGGGTGACACTTTTAATGGAAAGTTTACTATAAATTAGCATGCTTTAATTGATAAGGTTCTACTCAAATTATAAAGTTCTGCAGAAATTATGCTAATAAACAGAAAATGTTATGCTTCCAGGTTTCTTACAGCAGACCATTTACCCTGCAAGGTCTCCATCAGTAGGTTTCAGTCATACAGACTCCAGCAACTGATTTCTCATTGTCTTGCGACTGAATTAAATAGCTCTCACTAGGAGAAGGAGGGAGTTCTATGTTTTGCAAAGTCGCGTTCCAGCTCAGACCAAGCTGTGGCCATTCCGGCTGATGCTGCTCCCTGGGGTACCGGGTGGTCAGTGGGAGCAAATCACGGGCTGTACCGGTGAGTTCCTCCAGCCAGGAGGAGACTGCTGGATCAAAGCTGGGGCTGTTCCAGCTAATCCCCAAACCCGGAGCAGCCCCTGACTGAATACAAAAAGAGCTTCCTCGCTTCAGTGGGACACGGGCATTCCCCCAGCTCCTGCTGGGGACCTACAGACCCAAGAGAAATTGTACAGCCTGTTTTCTGCCTTTGAGAACAGGGACAGGTGGTCAGAGTCTGAAGAAAAAGCTACGGTACCAAAAGAGGTAAGGACACGTTTTGTGATACACGATACAGATGCACGAACTACTGAGTTTATAAGCCTTGTGGCCTTGTGGTAAATAACGAGTCGGTGATTCTAAAATAATCTGACGTCAACGCAGACGATTAACCAGCGAACACGTCGGGAGCTTTCCTGTCGCCCTAGTGGGTCACAGCCGCCACAGAACACCGCTTTCCCGAGAGCGGCAGTCCCGGGATGCGCCAGGGACCGGCTCCACCTCTGCTGCCCGCGGCCAGTGGCTTCCCCCCCCACCTCCTCCTCCTCCTTCTCCCCCTTCTCCTCCTCAGCGGAGCAGTTCCGTCCACGTACGCTGCCTCCTGCGGGTGTCTGACAGCTGCTGGCCGGGAGCCGCCGGGACCTGAGCCCACTCCCCTCCGCCGGCAGCCCCGCACTTAGCACTCCCCACCCGATCCCGCTCGGACGGGCCCATGTTCCATCCACCCCACCGCACCCACCCACCCGTGCAAGCGGCCCGAGGCAGCGCCGCGCCGCGCCCTTCCTGCACCGGGAAATGCCGCCGCGGGGCCATAGGCCTGTACCACCGTGCCGGAGGGGGAACTTGAACGGGAGGAGATCGGAGGGGGTGGTCCCTCAGCTCCCGACGGCACCGCCCGGCACCGCCTGCTGCCCCGATGACGGCAGGTCGCCGCTTGCCCCGCCCGGGTGGCGGCGGCACGCGGGCTCCGGGAAGGACCGGGGCTGGAAGCCGCCGCCCTCCCTGCATATCCGGGTGGTTGCTCCCAGGCGCGGCCGGACCGCCGGAGCCGGTGCCAGGCGAAGATGGCGTATCCCGGGCAGCCGGCGCCCGGCGGGTTCTACCAGGGCGGGGTGAGCGGGGGCTGGGGCCCGCGGGGGAATGTGGCCGGGGGCGCGGCGGGAGCCGTGTGAGGCGGGGGCTGCCCGGCCTCCGACCGCCGCTCCCACCGGGAGGTGCCGCAGGCGCCAACCCGGGGCTGCGCCCGCAGGAGAAGGGAGGGAGGAGGCACATCCCACGCAGCTGCTGCCGCGGGGCGAAAGTCAGTGCTGAGGTGTCATTCCATGATTTTCACTTAAGAATCAGTTTTATTTAAAGATTTTCACACTTAATGCATATTCCTCCATGTATTTCCCCTAGAGATCTGTTTAGCTCAACTTTTCTGAGGTGGAAAGAAAAATCTGCAGTGCCTTATTATTTCTTCTGGCCGTTTTCTGCTAGCAGTAGAATAAAATGAAACCTTGGTGGGATAGACCAAGCTATATCTAGATCAGTGGCTTGCTCCTGTGCAAGGTTTTACACTGATCGGCTTACATTATGAGAAATTAGTATATCAGTACCGAAACTGAGAGCTGGTTTTGTTTTGTTGGGTTTTTGTTGGTTTTTTTTTCATAGGGAGTTTCTTTTTTGGTTTTTTTTTTGGCATGGTGTGTACAGAAAAACATAAGTTGATAAGTACGGATCCTTTACTGAATCACTGATTTAAAATTAATTTTCTTCTTGATTTCCAAAGTATGGAGGAGCCCCAGGAGGACCAGCATTCCCTGGACAAGCTCAGGATCCTTTGTATGGTTATTTTGCTGCAGTGGGAGGGCAGGTAAACCTATAAAATGTTATTTACTTCTTTATTTACTTCAGGATTTTTTTTCCTGGGGAATACTTTCTACCTTTGGAAGGAGGAATGCCTAGTATTTGCAGTGAGAAAAACTGATATTTCAAAAAATCCAGAATTGTTTTACTTCGCCTATTTGCTATATATATCTGTATTAGTCTGTGTTACAGCTGTACACATACAGGAACTATACAGTTTGAATAATGCTGCTAGTTTCTATATTGTATGTGTAAATACATACATACAATCACAAATATATGCATGTATGCCTATATTTCCTATATAGGTATATGCAGGGAATATATAGATGCATGAAATTTTGTAACTGATTTGTGACTCAGCTCTGGGCTGGTGAATGCTGCCAAGTTTAGGAGAAAGAAACCAGAAACAGTGGAAAGCATGGGCTGTGGGGATGGCCTGGGTAAGAGCAGGAAATGCTAATAGGAAAGAGGTCATTACATGATGTTAGTAGACTCACAAATGGAAAAGCAGTCATAGGTTGTGCCAGCATCTGGGTTTACTGGTAGCATAGAGTGATTATTCTTTTAGAGGAAAGGCATTCACAACTCTTTTTTTTTTCTTCCCTGTCATTCTGCACTGCATTTTTAATTTCTTTCCTGTAATTTTGTGGCATATATTGTTTGTATGATCATGTATGTTACTAGAAGTAAGTGCTGTTTGAACTGTACTACAGAGCTTAGGAGCGATTAAGTTAGGTTTATTGAACTGAAGTTCCGTGTCTGTTGGCCATATTATAGCTATTTATTGCACACTTGTAGGGTGTGTGCAGATCTAAAACTCTGCTCTTGGATCTGTTATCCTTGGGTAGGTACAACCACAACATGAATGTTTGAATTCAGCAATATTAGCTGATGTTCAGATTCCCACCATAACTTGGATTCGTTTTGTTCTCTGTGTTACTCTTTTGAATTAATAATGCATCTTGCAGTCTGTATCTTACTTTCTTCTAACTGCTTATGAAAATATTTAGACCATGTGTTTTTGTAGTAAAGAAGAACACTGGAATGACCTCTGTGTAGTGAGGCCTCCCTGAGAAGGTGGAGCCCAGCTGAGTTCTGCTGAATGTGCTGACAGTTTGTCTGCCAGCTGAGATGTCTCTGTGTGCAGGTGCCACCTGGATGTGTGCCAGGAATCAGCAGTGGAGCCAGTAACTGACACTGGAAGCATGAATAAGCTCCTATTGTAAAGAGAAAGGGGGGTAGCAGCAAACAGGATACAGCGCTGTGGAGAAGAGGTGGTGGGAGCTGGACCTCAGCAAAACATAGATACGGATACTGGAAGCTGGGGGAACCAGTATGATCAAGTTAGCACTTCAGAATACTTAAGTTAATACTCTGAAATACTTTATTTTTGTAGAAATAATTCCTTACTGAAATGAACTCAGGCTTTTGAAGTTATCCTTGGAATTTGAGGTGTCTGTTTCTGGGACCAGTGGCTGTGCAGAAGTAAAAACCCTGTAAGGAGACAGTGAAATGGAACAGAAAAATTATCAGTTGCTTTTATGGCCACCCGTGCAACTCTGTAAAAAGCCAGGTCTCAGTTATCCATATGTACTTACTGAAGAATTAGTATGTTTTGGTTATGGTTTGCTGCTCTCTGTGTTGTTTTTATGCCTATATAATATATAATCTTTCCTCTGAGCTTTCTTTGAAATAGTTTACTACAGGGATCTTGTCTTTGACTTGATGAACAAGTTTCCTAGAAGAAAGTAAAAAGTATTGTTTCAAATCTTTATTCAATTGAGTCTGTCTTTGTAGGAAGTAGTAATGTAATTTTTAGCCTGTTTGCATAGCCCGTATGCATTGTCTAGTTCAGCTGCTTATGTTCTACTGAAAAAAAAAAAGACAAGCATCTTTTTGGTAATGTTAATCTTGATTACAGTCATGCTTTTCTATCTTCCTCTGTTTTAAAGTTACGCAGTTCCTATCTTTATTTCAGAGGGTACAAAGCCTTTGAAGAGATTAGTTACTTGATATTTCAAATCTTCTTTTCCCCCCTGTGAATATAAAGCATTAAATACATCTGTATAATTAGACTGATGGAGTAGATTGGAAGCAGTTTTGTGTTTAGCTGCCATTAACTTTACATAGAATCAAAATGTTGCTTTTTTTTCCAGACCTTGTCAAATATCATTTAACATAGAACTACTATTTGTCTTTTAAACAATGATACTTCATTTCTGAAGGTTATCAGGCTGTGCTATTCCCACCATACCATTTGGTAGCATATCCCTGTTCTTGAAAAAAAGTGCTTTCAAAAGTGGGTTTAAAAACACTAGGAAAATGCTGTAGCAGCAGAATAATAGAATATGCTGAATTGGAAGGGACCCACAAGGATCATCGAGTCCAGCTCCTGGCCCTGCACAAGACACCCCAAGAGTCACACCAAGTGTCCAAGTCTGTTGTCCAAATACTTCTTGAACTCTAACAGGCTTGGTCCTGTGATCACTTCTCTGGGAAGCCCATTCCAGTGCTCAACCACCCTCTGGGTGAAAAACCTTTTCCTGATATCCAACCTAAATCTCCCCTGACTCGGCTTTTCATCTTCTAATGCGTTACAGAAGTGGCATCATTTTTTTGTGTCTACAGACATAATGTTCCATTCCTGAATGAGGTTAAATTAAACTCTCTGTGAACCAAACTTCCTGTTGGGGATATGAGGAATAAAACTTCTTAGAATTCCAGCTCCGCTTCTGACAGCTCATTGCTTTCCATGAATTGGCAGTTGTTTTCTCTCTTTGGCCCGGAGCAGGATTTGTTGGAAGTGAGGCATTTTCCAACCGTGTGGCTAGGTATCTTTTCTGGGTTTGTTTTGTTTTTCTTTTAAAGTTCTTTGCTTTCTGCGTTTGCTTGTTCGCTAGCAACTTAAAATTTAAAAAAAAACTGGAATTTTTATATTTGTCAGTTATGAGGATGTCTTGAGAAGGGTAGCTAATGGAATGCCACTGGAAAGGGAGTGGGTACTGGGAATAAGCAGCCTGGGAGAGGGTGTTAAAACAATAGCTGATACATCTTCTGTTATCGAAAGGATGGACAAATAGATGCTGATGAGCTACAGAGATGTCTCACCCAGTCAGGGATTGCAGGAGCATATAAACGTAAGTTAACAATTTAAATAAACAAGCAAATCTAAAGCGCACTAAGTCTTCTTCCCATACTAGAAAATGCTTGTAGTTGTGCCTTCTGCAGAGCTGGGTTTTTTTTTTTGCATGGCAAATGGGTTTCCTTTCCAAATCTTGGAAATGTAAATTCTCTGTATTCAGTTCTGTGCACCAAGGACTTGCCTTCTCAGCCTCCTTAGCTCCCCGCTCTGCTGGGCTGTGGAGTTGAAGTGGTTTGTTTTGTAATGGCCAGACTGTTCTTAAAAAGATGGTTTGCTTTGGCTTGAGCTGAGCTTTGATAATGACCAAAATCTGTGGCAGGATTCCTCTGCTGAGATACCTCCTGTTCAGTTCACAGCTTCTGTGAGTGAAACTGGCTTGAACAAGTGGTGTCTGTGGGGGGTAACGTAAATTACCACTTTGAAACCCAAAACTGTTAAGGATTAAGATAAGAGCAAGTTAATTTTAAATGCAACTTGAATTGCCTCCAAATTGTCCACTGTCAGTTTTTCTAACAAGTAATGGCTCTTGTTTGGATCAAAATACAGTATGGCTGTATACAGGGGAACCAATTACATAATACTTTATGCATTACAATATATTTTTATATATATATAATATATATAATTTCAATTTCAGTATATAATTTCACTTTATCATAAATCTGAAATTTTATGTTTAGACAAAACTGAAGATTATGGTCTTAATTTATTTTTCCTTTTTCTAATTTTAACAGCTTTCAACTTGGAGACTTGCAGACTTATGATCTCAATGCTGGATGTATCCTTTACTATGAAATGTAAACATTTTTGCATTATGTAAGCAAAGATGAGAGAGTGCCAAAACATTTGGAAAATGCTTTGTAGTTTCCATTCAGCCTTTACTTGATAAGTCTTGTGATCAGTGTGATTGGGAAGCTACAAAACTCCATTCCTACTAATTTTAAAGAATGAGGAAGTAGTAATAAATGAGGCTCTCAGTGACCAGTCTTTTTACAACAAGTGGTATCCCTCTAAGCCTGGGAAACTGTTGCTCCACTAAATAAATGTATGAAGGGTCACGTCTGGTGGCCCAGAATAAAGTATTGTTCAAATCACTTACTGTGCTTCTCAAACAGGACAACTTTCCAATTTTTCATCCTTCCTAATGAATTTTAAATATTTGTACTACACAGCCTGAATACAATCTAAGTCCCCCTAAATCCTGTTCCATTAATTAATCAGGTTTGAGTATCTAATGGAATGGTATGTGGCATTCAGCAGTAGGACCTATGGAAGACTTAGATATACTGTGTAAGGTTGGAATCTTGGGAGGTTTTTTAGCCAAAACTTAAACTGAAAGTTTTGCTGCTGAAAAAGAAAAAAGCAGAAATGAAACTGGAAGGGCTCTTAGCTCGCCTTGAACAAGCCACTAAGAGTATGAGAGAACTGATATAACAGTTTATTCTTTGGCATCTATTTTTATTTCAGCTATGTATTTAATTGGTTACAATTATATAGCAGCAGGTAAAAGAGAAGTGTGTCAACTAAAGTAGAAGTCACAAAGAGAAAATGGCTTTAGCAGGTTTCACCGGGAAGAAATGGGGCGAGTAGGTTCTCTCACCTTAGGTTTTGGGCAGTATTACCTCCATCTGTGCTGGGGGATACTTCAGTTAGTTTTCTACAAGAAACATAAATAATAGTAAAATCTTACTAATACCTTCAGGCAAGAGTTTTTAACTACAGAGAGATGCCTTGTTTGTTTGTCTTTTTTGTTGGTGGTTTTGTTTAGTTAAGAAATGTTTTTCTTAGCTTTGAAATCAGAGGGATATGTCTGGCACCCTGGGATTTAACGAGTTTAAAGAACTCTGGGCTGTGGTCAATGGCTGGAAGCAACACTTCGTAAGTTTTGACAGTGATGGAAGTGGCACAGTGGATCGCCAGGAACTGGAGAAAGCCTTGATGACTATGGGTAAGTTGTGAATTGTTCTTGCTTCTGACACTGACTTACACCATTTCCCAGTAACAGTTTTCATCCTGCAGTAACTAATAGGTGGTATTTCCAATGAAAACATGTTGGATTCTGTTAATTTACCTGTCTTTTCACAGTAAGACTTTTTATTTTCAAATAGGATTTAGACTGAGCCCACAGGCTGTGACTGCAATCACAAAGCGATACAGCACTCAAGGGAAGATTGCATTCGATGATTACATTGCCTGCTGTGTGAAACTCAGAGCTCTCACTGGTATGCTGGATTATAGCCTTGTTACTGTCATCCCCATAATATATTTCTATTTAGTAAAACCTGATTGTTCACTTATCTCCAGTTCAACTTTGACATACTACAAAAGAGGTTTCTTTCAATAGTCTACAGGCAGAAGTGCAACAACTGTAGATAAAGGATTGTTTAAATTCCCATGAAAAAAAGGACTTTATACTGATGCTGTGTTTACTCCAGAGACTGGAAGAGTTACGTTATCAAAATTGGAAAACTTTGTTTATTAACAGAACTTCGTTTATTAACAGAACATAAAGGGTTGTATATGATAAATACAAAAATGTAGAATGGGAAATTAAGTCTTGGAATTAACTGTAGTATTCTTCATCAGTTCTCCGTCATGTGACTTGGGGAATTTTAGGAAAGTACTGTACACTTTAAAAAAATTGTTTATCTGTAATTCTTCTTACCCGGTTTCTGTTTTCTTAATGCTTTTTTGCAGAATGCTTTAGAAGAAGGGATACAACTCAGCAGGGTTTTGTGAACTTCCACTATGATGATGTAAGTGAATTTTAAGGAATCTATTAAAATTCCAGGGTAAAACAAAAGAAAAACTTAAGACAATGTTATTATTTGAGTTTGTGCCTACCTTCCCTACATGTAGAGTGAGAACCCAAAAGTTCTGGGGCTTGTTGAGTATTGTCTCAAAAAGCTTTCCTGTATTTTACAGAGTTCTATAAAATGTTGTGTACTTTTTTCTGAACTTCTAACCAGAGGGGTTCAAGAAGATCCAAGAAGCTACACCACTTGCTAGCATCACTTTCTGTGACTTTTTTTTCATTTTCTGTTTTAAAGCTTGGTAGGCATTTTTCCCAGGAAAGGTTGGTGGAGGTCTGGTGGAAACAGACACAAATCACATTCAGTCAGGCTTGTGGGTCTGGGCTTCCTAGCCACATCTGTGCTGCTAAAAGAGAACACTAGATTAAAATCATTCTGGATTTGGGTGTTTTGGGGTTTGGGGGTTTTTTTGGTGGGGGGAGGAGGGCCATGTGTGCTAGTTTTTTGTTGTTATTTTTTGTTGTTGTTATCATTAAGGAGATACTTTAACTATTTGCATATTTTCATAGGTATTTTAAAGCTTTACTGTTTGTGGACTGAATTTCTTTACAGAAAAGTGTAGTGACAATGAGTATTGTCGGAGAAAAAGTAAAAGGCCGTTCTCTGCCATACATCTAATAAGTGGTTATTTTCTTCTCAGTTCATACAGTGTGTTATGAGCATCTAAATCAAAAGGAAGCAAGCCATGGATGGTCATGATTTAACATTCCAGGTTTATGAGCATCTAAATCAAAAGGACACAAGCTGTGGATGATCATGATTTAACATTCCAGTGTGTGTTTTGCTTTGCCAACTCCTCCAATGATTGTGTATCTCAATATTGGAAATTGCATATTTTATGAAGGTATCACTTCACACACATTTTTTTAGTCTTGATAATGAATATAAACTACTTATGTACTGTTGTCTCTAACTTCCAATGTGTGATTATTAAAGATGCTTTTATTTTCATAAACTTGCAATTCACTATGTATAACTCAGATCATGCAAATGGTAAGATTTTCAGTAATGTGTCTACTTAATTTTTCCCATGATTCACAAAAATCAGTTTCTGGACTGCACCTTATCTTTTTCTGACTTAAACAGTAACACATGTATGACTTCAGAGGATACATATTCTCTGGTCTTTGACAACCTAAGACAGATGTACAAACTGAAAGGGCTTTTGGAATGGTCATTTTGCACTGGTCTGTTAGAACATAAGTAAGTTTTGGTTGCTTATTTTGTCAGCTCTTTTGGAGATGAAGCCTGTGACACCATGCACTAAGACTACCTGCTAGAACTTCTTTTAAGCAGGGATGCAGCAAAACATAGCAGAGAACTCTTCCAGCCTTGTGCTCTGGTACAGGGGGCTTTGTTCCTGTAAGATTCTTTCTTTGTTTGTGTCACTGCATAAAACACTTTTAAACATACAAAAGCTGTGCTGTGTCAGTTTGTGCATCAATTGTCCTTTCACAGGCAGACAGACTTCAGTTACATGTAAAGGAATGTTTCTATCTCCTCCACTTTAACCCCTAGCAAGTGGCCCTCCTGCCTCAATATGCCAACTAACATACACGGGCCAAAACACACTTGGAAAAATCTTGCCAGATTACTCTTTCAGATCTCAGCAATGTTACCAATGCTGTAGAGTGTTCATGAAAGCAGATACAGACAGGCAAGACTTACTTGCCTGAGGCTTTTCAGGGGAAAAAAAAAACGGATTTTTGTTAGGTGGGAGTTTTCTGGTTGCTTTTGTTGTAGAGATTTTTGAGGGGAAGATGGGCATTGTATGGAAAGAGGGAGCAGCACAACTGTACAGAGGTAGTTCAGACTTTTTTCCAGTGAAGTAAGTTAATGAAACTTCTGTTAATTTTGGTCACTTCTGCCTACCACAGAAGAGAGATAGATGTTTTACTGCTTGTGAATGCAAAGAACGCCAGAAGAATGTTAAAGGTATATTTCTTAAATAAGTAGTTTAGGGCACTTTTGGAGAGGAATTTTTGCATTAAGGAGTGAAAGCAAAACTATACATACATGTGTGCATATATATGGACACATGCATATACATCATTGGACAAACGACTCTTCAGAGCAGGAATCTTGCTTGGAGATACTGTAGTATACCCTGCTTTGTGGAGATTACTATGAAATCCTTGTCTTTAGTTTCTGGGCTATAAATTCAAAGTGGGCTGGTCTCACCTAAAGAAGCAACTTGTACTTACTGCTTGAATTTAGAATCCTTTGGATATTGCTTGTAGTTACACTTCAGAAGCTAGTTCTCCTTCTACCCTCAAAAATGAATTTCAAAGGCATAGATGACATTATACATCCATATTCTGGTAGTACATTGTCCTCTTGCACATGAAGTTGGGAAACAGATGGAATACTACAGAAAGTATTTCTAATGGAATGACCAAAGTCCATAAAGGTTCATCTGAGTGTAGCAGCCAAATCAGTTCTGTTGCAGTTCAAAACTGACAGCTGATGAGGTTAGTAGGAGTATGAAACAAAGGCTGTTCTTCCTGTAGGGATTTGATTAGACTATTTTGTATAAATACACGGCTCATCCTTACACTGTTAATTTTACTAAAAATAGTAAGACATCTCTACCAAAATGTTCATTACCCACACATCTTCACTTCTGCTTAGTTGTGTTTCTGGTCTTGTAGTGGCTTTGCTGGGATAGAATTAATTTTCCTTACAGCAGCCCAAAGGTTGCTGTGTTTCGGATTTGTGACTAATCAGCATCAATAACACACCAGTGTTTCAGCTGTTGCTGGGCAGTGCTTGCACAGCATCAAGGTCTTCTCAGTTTCTCACTCTGCAATCACAGTGAGTAGGCTGAGTGTGGGCAAGAGTCTGGGAGGGAACTCAGGACAGCTGACTCAAGTGGGCCAAAGCACTCAAGACCCAAGGACCCAAAACTCAAGTCCTTCTCAGTTTATTTCCCCAGGCTGAACTGGTATTTTGGCACCAGCCAGTTACTGGGCAGTGAAATGCTGCAAGAAAACAGTGTGAACCAATAGGGTTTTCTTATCTTGTAAACACAAACCAGTGAAAACTGGAAAAAAAACTGTTCCAAAACCAGGAGAAAATTCTAGCTTCCTCAAGAAAAAATAGTTTTTTGTTTTCCATAAGCATTTCAAAAATCCAGTGTATTCATAGGGACTGATGAGACACATCATTTTTCAAGTTTAGAGAGAAACTAAGCTAATACATACAGATGCTAAGGAGTTACTACAGTTTGCTGTCATAGCTAAAAGAAAGCCACCTGAAACCTTTGAGAAAATTGTTTCCCCGTTAAGAGTAGATTCAGTGGACAGACTGAATATGCAAGTTACCTGCTTTAGAGAAACAGTTATTCTCAGAATTAATGGTTTCTCTTTCCCACAAGGCATACTGGGAAGGATACTTAAGTGACACCAAGTGGGGTTGAGTGCTCTCAACCTTTGAGCAAACCACTGGTCATAGTTTCAAACATATTTTTTCTAGGTTGCCCTTAAACATGCAAGCTTTGAGAACAGCAGGCCCCTAAGAAAAAGATTTAAGAAGCTCGCTGGATCATTTTCAACGCTGGAATTCAAAAAATAACATCTGTATTCTACTACTAGCCTCTTCCCATGCATGCAACATCGTTTTTTTTACAGAGAGCTGTAAAACATAAAGTGCTAAATACAATGACTTAGAAGAACAAAATACACACAACAGTCTGTCATTGAAAGTCACTTTACTGATGTTACAATATGTTAGTAACATTGAAAACCACAGGCATTTGTATTAAATACGTTTGTAGAAGTGGATACTGTGACGCTGTTATTATTAAAAGTGAGCAGGAATTTAGAACCCCAAATTATAATGATTTGATTTTATAAAAAGCAACATTTTGTTTAGCTACATGAAAGCCAGATTCATTCAACAGCCCAATGCCTGTAATGTTTATGACAAAAATATCACACTCAAAGCTAGAAAGTTGTAAATTGCAAGGCTTCACTTTGATGTTTGTCAAAATCATACGCTTTTATTACATCAGGTATGATTTTTAAAGGATTTTAACTAGCAAAGACAATGATATTATGCAAATCATTGTTTTTGCCAATACTAGCCCAGCCACAGTGGTGAAACACGATTCTCCTTGCCTCTCTCAATAATGGCTAGTATGAGTGAAAAAATAGCTTTTTTTTTTACAGCAATGCTCAAGTTAGACATCAGCACAAAATGAAGCTGGCAGAGCCAGTTGGTATATACCACCCCAAAAGCTTTGCTGAAAGAACCGGTCATACAGTAAATAGTGTTTTCTCCAGCAGATTAAAAATTCTGTAATGCTTTGCTATTCTGAAAAAAATATTTTGCATTTATGCAACAATAAAAATAAGTACTGTATTCTATATAAAACATTACCTATTGTAATATATTTTTATCCTTAAGAAAAGAAAAATCAGGTTATATATTCACAGTTTGAGTATGTACTGGACTGTATTTCCAAGCATAAAATATGCAGAGTCTACACAGGCAGTGAGCAGGAGTTCTTGTACCAATAATCAAACTAAATCAGCATTTGCTGTTCTATAGAGCCTTACAATATTGCATCACTAGCTGCTCGTACCACTCTACTTACAAGGTCAGTCAGGCCTATATACAGAATTTCTAATATGGTTGTAAAAATAGACTCTCCATGCTAAAGTTAGAATATATAAGGTCTTAAGGCCTCATGTTGATTTTTTTAAAACAAAAACTTTTTTATTCAGAGGAATACAGAAACAGAAAAACAAAAGCTTGTTGCTTTGACATTTTATGCTCTAGCAATTAAAAACTCTGTTAAGACAACTTTACTTCTCCCTTAGAGAACGTTTCTTTTTAACTGCTCTGTGCTTATTTTCCCAAATTTTTCTCATCTCATTCTGAATTATATTGTAATTATGGCCCATCTTAAGTAGCAGAAGTTTTTAAACAGTTTAAAGCTGGTTTAGCTGAAGTGATTTTGAAACTGGTGTAGACTGGATTTTAAAGAGCTAGAACTGCCAGACCTGACTAGGTGAGCCAATTTTGAAGCCAGGCACAGTGTCTCAAGTGTGAGCAGTATCTGTGTTCTGAACTTACTGCTTGTTTTCCTTACTTGGCTGAGATAGGAATGTTGACTGTTGTAGTGCTCCTCTAAATACTTGCAGAAAACTGTTGTGGAATGACAAGATACCATGTGCTGGGTGCACAAGCTGCTGTTTCCAAAGCTCCAGTTTACATCAGCATCCATACTTGAGACACCAGAAATGGTTTTCATAAGCTGACTTAGAAAATATTTGTGTCAAAGGAGATTTTTACCATAGATGACAGAAACCATTACTTCCTTTCCTGTTCCTGCAAAAATCACACTTAAGAGAGTCCTCTTTATATTGCAGCTATCTTTACACAACCAGTTTCACTGTTTCATTTTTCTCTTGCCTTATTAGGAAAGTATTTATGTGCACACAGGAAAATCACCCTACTGTGCAGTCACGGGATCACAACCTGCACATATTTGTGCAGTTTATTCAAATTTGTCTTCAGGAATCACAGAATATTCTAGGGAAGGGACCCACAGGGATCATCAAGTCCAACTCTTAATTGAATGGCCTGTACGGGGATTGAACCCTTGACCCTGGCATCATTAACACCATGCTCTGACCAACTGAGTGCATCAAATGTGATCCAAGTCAAATCCCATATTGCTGATAAATATATGATTTGGAAGCCATGCAAATAGTGGGTCATCAGCTCAGCAGTCTGATGGATAATCCATTCTTGGTATTCAGTGGAGACTGAAATCCTCAAGCTGTTTAAAAATGAGGCAAATAACATCACACTGTGGTTGAAAACAGTGGTCCAAACAGTTCATTGTTACCCTGTGACACTGATACTCAATTTAGAGAAATAAACAGATGATCTTCTGACTTGGAGCAAGAGAAACAGGAAACAGCTCAACTGTTAGGTTCACAGACTTGGTGATTAAAGAAGCTTAGCCTTCAACAATGCTAGAAGTTGAGAGACACACAGGATGGCTTAGTCACTGAGTGGTTTTACCAGTAGTCTTCTGGTTTAACCACAAGTAACTAAGCCCCAAAACAGCTGCTTGCTCAATCCCCACCCCCACTGGGATGGGGCAAGAGAATTGGAAAGGTGAAAGTGAGAAAACTCACAGGTTGACATAAGAACAGTTTAATTATTAAAACTAAATAGTTACAGTAATAATAAGAGGAAAGAATTAATGAAAAGGGAATCAAGGGAGAAAGAAATAAACCCCGAGAAAGACAAGTGGATGCAAATGAAAACAATTGCTCACCATCAATAAACCAGTGCTCAGCCAGTCCCTGAGCTGCAGTTCCTCACTGCCAACCTTCCCCCTGGATTGTTGCTGAGCATGGCATCATATGGTTTAGGATATCCCTTGGGTCTGCTGTCCTGGCTGTGTCCCCTCCCAACTCCTTGTGCAGCCCAAGCCCACACACTGGTGGGGCAGTGTGAGGAGCAGAAAAGGCCTTGGTTCATTGCAAGCACTGCTCAGCAATAACTAAAAAATTCCCTGCATTATCAACACTGTTTTCAGCACAAATCCAAACCACAGCCTCATACCAGCTACTGTGAAGAAAATTAACTCATCCCCAGGCAAAACCAGTGCAAAATCCACAAGACGTGAGGCATCATCACCTGATTATAGCACGAGCGGAAGATCACAGAATCATAGAATGGTCTGGGTTGGAAGGGACCTTAAAGACCATTTACCTCCAACCCCCTGCCATGGGCAGGACTTTCCACTAGACCAGGTTGTTCAGAGCCCCATCCAACCTGGCCTTGAACACTTCCAGGGATGGGGCAGCAACAGCTTCTCTGGGCAACCTCACTGCAAAGAATTTCTTCCTAATACTTCATTTAAACCTACTATTATTAACAGCATTGGAAAGACGCTATCCATAGGGACATAGTGTGGAAAGGTGACCAACTTAGCAGCTGATGTCAGCCAACTCAGAGAGGCTGTTAATGGATGAATGTTTCATGAAAACACTTTTCAGTTGGAGTGAAAAGGGGACGGAAGAGAACAGGAGCTCGCTGAGTTTTACACTGGAGTGTGATAACTCTGCTTACAACAACTAAGTATGGGATTCGATGACAGAGCAAGTTCTAAAGGCTAAATGAAGAGCATCCTCCTTTAGGATTATGGAGTCTCATCCTTCTTTCACATTACATCCCATCCATTAATCAATTCCTCAATGAAATTACAGCAAATTTGGTCAGAATTTGTAGTATATGCATGTCTATAATAGTGTAGGTACCCATTCTCAGCTCTGGTTTTGAAAAGAGTTGTCGCATCAGTGTTGACAAGACCAATCAGTTCAAACCAGCAATAGGGATTCAAGTAAGAGGATTTCAGTACATTAACTATTGACACCATTTCTTTCTGATTTTAATCCAGGCTATAGCTCAAAGGTCCACTTGTTCAACAGCACGATCATTATTTCATGAGCACATGAGCTCAGCAGGTTCAACATCTCAAATCAGGGACTCTTTTATCATTTGGAAGAAGCAATCTTCAAAGTCAAGTCACACTTCAGGTGACTGGCAAGTACTGGCTTAAGTTCACAACTTAAGCAAAGATAGGCTGTATAAAATTAACAATCTTCTTGAATCTACTTACTTACACATAACAAAACTATATGTGAACTATCAGTCACAACCATTTCTGGTATATTGCCTGAGATTACTGAAGTTCTTAAGTCAACAAATCCAGAATTAGTAGGTAAATCTTTACTTGTTAAACTGTGGCATCATTGTGCAGCATTATTTTTAGATACGATCTCAATTTTCCAGTCTCCATCAGTTAGTCATATTAATTTTATTACAAATTACACAAGGTTCTTCTTCCACATAGAAATACATAAAGATAGCTTAAGTATAGCTCATCCTGCAGGTCCTATGCTCACATGAGCAATTACTTCTAGTTGAGAACTGATAGCCTCCCCACTTCAACAGGCATCTACAGCATAGTTGGCAATAACTGGTTCATTTATTAAAATAAAACCAAAATAAAAGCATGAGTCTCAATGAGTCAAAATGACTGATCTATATTAGTGACAAGTACTCTATTTTAGTCTGGATGAGGTATTATGCGGCACTTTATATTGCTACTGCCAGTGTAACTAACTACAGTGGATAAAAATATTTGCAATCTTCAAGGTTATTAATCTGGTAGCTTTCCAACACACTACATTTTAAAAGTAGGAAATGACAGCTTGTAAGCAAACTTCTCTCTCCAACCTCCACTGGCTTGGGAAGCTCACACAGCCCTGCCAGTTCAGGTCTCTCAAGTTACCAACCTGATTCAAAGTCCTCTGCAGAAGAATTTTGCAAAAACCCAAGTCCGATGATACTCTCACTCTAGACCACCAAAGTGAAAGTCAATGTTTATTTAACCTAAACTTAGTGCTCACAACTAGACTTCCAGTCACTACATGTCTCCAAATGAGAAGGTGAGTGTTAAAGGTACACTACACACATAACTGTATCATCATATGCTACAAATGAATTATACCAAAACAGAAGAAGCTGGAAGTACATACTACATTGAAAATACAGTCAGGAGGGACATCTGTTTGCAAAACAAGAAGCTATGAACATCGCAGAAAGAGCCAGTATGTTATATCCAGTTCTGTCTGCCAAATCTTGCTGCTTCTTGGTAAGGCAAAATGGAAAGGGAAGAGTAAACAGTGGTAAACATGAAATATGCACAGAAATCTAACAGAATTATTCAAAATTACATGCCAGTTTGTATCCAAAAAAATACCATAGAAGGCACATGATGAACAGTCCAGTTACTAAAGACAAGATATGAATATGGGAGGGAAAACCAGGTGACAGAGTAATACAGTGACGATCGGGTTAGCACTATGTCCTAATGTGGGTGAACCTCTTGAGGGTCCTGCTCAAAGTTCAGTGAAATCAAAAAAAGACATATTGATTCCAAGTTATGGCTCAGACCTAATTTCATGAGCTAAGCGCTATCAACTATCTTTAATCCAGATATCCACATTCAAAGTAAATCCTAGCAAAAAATATTTTTCAGTGCTGATTGATATATTTACCTTTCACAAAAATGCAGAATCTTTCCCTAAAGCAATTACAGGTAACTGGCTCCTTCCAGATGGTCAGTCTGCACCCATTTCTGCTCACTTATATTTGTCTTTTTCCAAATACTTACCAGAACCTGTCAACTGTGAAGAAAAATCATTTGAACGACAAGGCCAATATTTTGTCATAATCCAACATACAGCCTAATCATAAAATATAGTGCTTCTAAAAATCTTACATACTTTACAGCTGCCAACATCTTTAAACATTTCTTAATTTAATCTTACATATATCTGACTTTATTGAGAGACGTAAAAGTTAAAAAAATACATTAAAAGGCTGCAAGTGTTGGGTTCACTTACTAAAGGAAATACATGAAAGAGGTAGAAGATTCAGAAACACCATAGATGTTCCCATTACAATAATATCTAATTAATCATACAGCTGTTGGGTAGGGTATTCAACTGCACCACACAGAGTCAGGTGTTTTATTCTGCTATGGTACTACCTGAAGCTAAGAAGTAGTCAATTTTGGAAAACCAGAGAATTATAAACTGATTTAATATGGTCCATTTTCTTACTGACTGAAAATTCCCAATCAGAAGGCATTTGCTTTACAATAACCTTTAGAAGTCTCAGGTGTTAGAAATATAACCATCAACTTACACACAAAATTAATATGGTAAAGAGTTGTTCCCCCCCGCCACCCCATTTTTTTTAAGCTAAATTCACTTGTGCTCAGTTTAATGCCCCAAAAAATTGTCAAAGGGGCTTCAGGGGCAGCAAGCATAGCATTCAAGCACATGGTAAAGGCGATTCCAGTAACGAATAAAAATTAAAAGACAGCAATGAAACTGGCCACTTGCCCAGTACTGTTATTATCTAGTGCAGTGAAATCATTATGCTTCTCATAAGCCTATGCCTTGCCATCTAAAACAGTGTCTGAAATGCTCTATCAAAAACACACAGCAACTCTCACAGACGGACTTCACATCACCACATCCTGAATGGATTACTTAGAAGTATTCCCAAATGTCCAGTAAGTTTGGGCTGCACATGACTTAAAGACTCTGTTGTCTGCCGAATCATCCTTGATAACACCTGTGAGAGGATACAGTGGTCATCTCACTAAACAAGGGATTTTGGCTGGTTCCTCTTATGATGATTTAAGACAAAGTGCTGCTGTACTGGTTCCACAGTCTACTGTACAATTGAGATTGTCAAGACAGTATAAGATGCCAAAAAAGTTGTATAGATTTTGGTCAAACACCAGTTTCTGAGAGACACAGTTTTACAGTACTGTACTTTCTGTATTTCCAAGGATGTCTGCTCGTAATATTAGAAAATCTGAAGTGTGATGATGTTAGTCATGACTGTTTCTTTAGGCATTTGGCAAAATACACTTACGTATAACAGCTATTTTTGACATTATTGAATGTTTACATATATACAATCTGTATACTGAGATTATAAACATGTAAGGTAGAAAAAAAAAGGTATAATCTTTGTTTGTTTCCATTCGCGTCAAATAGTTTCCTTTCAAAGCTTGAAATCCTGCCACAAAAAAAAAAAAAATCCTATATTTCTTACTCCTGCATGCTAATCTCTACTACAGTATGTTGTTTTTCCCTTACACGTGGAAAGTAAAGAACACAAGGTTCATGCATACAGCATACAAGTTTACATAGGCTGGGCTCTCCGTGAGGCACGTTCCCAGTTCCACTCTGGTCTGACTCAGGACTGCAATAAACCAGAGAAAAACCTCTATTACACAGGACTGGCAAGTGGACTGTAGTTGGGATTCTAGGTAAGTGTATCTGTCACCATGTGGAACAGCCTTGTCACATCTGGGCTAATTATTCTTTGTCAAATGTTATGATTTTGGTTGTTCATCAGATCCGTAAGATACAAGTCAACAAAAAAGAAAAAAAAAAAAGACTGTTTTCTTCCTTTCCACATGAGAGGAGGTTCTCACTGCAATATCATGGGCATCTCTGTTGATCTTTCGAATTGTCTGAAGAGCAGATGAATGTGCAGTGACTCAGTGATGTCGAGTTTCTATAAAATCCAAAGTAAACAGTTCTGATGTGACCCCAGGAAAACAGTGCAGCTAGATGGATGTCTCCCATAGCTGAAGAGAGGGAAAATGAACACAAACACACATTGAACACCAAGATAAAACAGGCCATTACCCAAACAGTGCAAGGAGCTTGTTTGGCGAACTGCATCTACATCACTTGGGTCTCCAAATCTCATCCCAGCCTCTGGTGGTTATCTGTTCACCAAGTGAGCAGACAGTCTCAAGCATTTCAGCATGACTTGCAGTCAACATAGTAAATGCCCATGGCTGGGAGTTCCGTTTTCTTTTTGAAGGAGAAATGTCAGTGTAGCATCAAACTTGTACTAGACAGCTTTTACCTCAGAGTTACGCTAATATTAATGTAGAGATAACTTCCCATTCTCATCTGCCTAACTCTGCTCAGAGCAGCATGACTTCCTGTTGTGGGTTTGAGCTGCTGCCAAAGCAGCTCCAGGGCTGAGACACATCAGTACAGCCTGGGCTCCAAGCTGCCTTGGGAAACCCTGTGCTGCACCTCACACAACCTTTTGCCCCAAGCAGCACTGATGGAGCAGCTTGCAGGTTCCCTCAGCAGCACTCCACTCCTTTTTTCTTGAAAAAAAAAGGACAGAGAACAATGATGAGAATCTCATCAGCATCAGCAACATGAACCAAGTAAAGCTTCTAAAGCAAATGTCAGGACTTTTTTGTTTATTGCAATACCTGCTATGTCTGAATTGACACAAAGAAAGCAAGAGCCTTTTGGAGCAGCTGGAAATCTCTCTGTATGGGGAATCACCATCCACCACACATTCCAGCAGTTCCTGCTCACTCTAGGGGGGCCGCGGTGGGCTCAGGTCACACAGCAGTGAAGTCCCTCCAGGTCTGCAAGCCCTCCACATGCTCCATAACTGGAACTTTGTTACCTTTCCATAGAGCTGGAAAGCAGCTATCCCCACAGCCTGAAGGAGAGTTGTTGGGAGAAGGGGTAAGAAAGGAGAGCCAAACACACCATTTGCTCCAGGGCTGCCTGTCCTCTGCAGCCCAAAGGCTGTCCCAGGCACACTCTCAGCTTGAAAAAAGAAAATTAGTGAAATCTGGGCTTCAGGGCAGGTTTAAGAGGAACCTGAAAAGCAGTCTGTAAACACAGCCACCGAGGCCTTTATCGCTGCCAGAGGCTCAGCCTTCCAGCAGCTTCAGAACTTCAGGGTGCAAAGGAAATGCCACTCCAGCTCTCCCTGTTGGTCAAAGGTGCTAATCTGCCACAGTTTCCTTTTGAAAAACTACCAGTAAATCAAGTTACTGATGAAAGGCAGAGAAGAGGAACACATACCCTGGCACTTTGCCTGTTGGCTTTTTTCTCTTCATCAGGAAGTGGTGGCATCGGGTATGGGTACTTTCTGCTGGAAGCAATAGATCCAGTGGATGAAGACGGAGACTTTGCAGGAGACAGTGTCCTGAGATGTTGAAACACACAAAATAAATGTGATGTCTTTGCATTCTAGCACTGCAACAGCAACTGCCATTACTCTGAAGCTTGGTTCAGAGACAAATATATAGCTTATTATTAGCTCAATAGCAGGGGAATAAAATTGCTTGATCAGTTGTCTTATAATTTCATTATATGAATAAAGGTATTTATAGATTTCAGGAACACTGGAAGAAAAAAAAATTTGCTACTTCTTATTAGAATTGTATTGCATAACAAAAATTACTTCTTAAACTGTTTTATATGGTAATGTAATTAATCATTATAAAATTAATAAAACAAATCTGCAATTGAATAAATACAGAACTAAAAGAGAAACATGGCATTATAAAGCCTAAATAGAAACAGTAATTGTATAAATACAAGCTGAACAAATGTCTTCTCCCAGTGACTAAATGGCAATTATCAGTGTCTTTATGCATATCTTACACATCTCCTAAATTGATACAAACATAGAAAATAAATCTATTATTTTTGTAACATTAACTTACACAAATGCATGCATTTGGAGGCCAAACTGTTAGTTGTGAAGTAACAAAGGCATATACAAAGTGCTAATAACAAATTGTTATACATGCAAGCATCATACAGTGCATATTGTTCCAGCCAAAGAAAGAGTCTGATGAGAATATACAAAAATGGACTGATTAGTCAATGGCAATCAGCATTTCTGTACAAGGTGAGTAGAGTAAGCAGGAGCAAGGAAATGTTTGTATCACATGAAAGGCATTCTTTTCATGTCAATAAGGCAACAGCACATTATTGACTGAAATTTTATACCCAAGAAAAACTCTTATGCTTCTGTTTTGAAATTCTGCACTTTTCCCACTTGAGAGGTTCCTATCAGGCTCTAAATCTGGGCAGAGTAAAATGAAAAAAAGGCTTCAAAGTAGAAAAATTGAGCTACCCTGGCCACCTTGTTCTCTTGTACAGACCAAGGGCATTTACTACAGGAGGCCTCTTACTACGGCAGGCACATGACTCAGCCCTCCCTGAGCACTGCTATCTAGTATCTTCTGAGTTAATGTGTCCTTGAAGATGAAAAGTTTCCATAAGGATATGTGAAATTTATTTACCTTTAAATAACTCTACTTTTATTTTGGACTTGTATCATTTTGTTGTGTCTGTAGCTCCCTACAACAGCACATTCTCTTGCCTCCCATACGAACAATGACTGATGGTAGCCACAAGCAACGAGGTGTCAATGGAAATTATGTGATGAGAGCTCTCCAGTCTGGCTCATGATCCTCTAATGCCTCACGTGGTAGCCTCTAAGTTCAACAGCACTTAAAAGATTTACATTGGTACAATTATCCGAACATGGAAGTGTACATCTTCACTACCTGCACATTGATCACCCATTAAGATGAACTGGACATACATCAGTGTTTTCAGGAAAAAAACCCTGAAACCGTTACTGCAGTATAAAACAAGGTTTTCGTATGTCCAACATCATGGATCTGGGCATCAAACTGTGCATGTAAGAAAACAGGTTAATTTAAAAAAAAATTCCAGGGAAAGGTTGTTAACAGTGCCCTGCTGTTCACTATCCATACAAGTCCTCTCATCTCTGCCCCTAAGTGGACTAGAAAGATCACTAATAAACTATTTGTGGATCTAGAATGAAAAACATAAGGAGAAGAGGGAAGAGGGAAAATAAGGAGAGCATATTTTACATATTATTAGTAATCCAATTATTCACTAATTTTACCCCACTGCTGCAGTAGAATTTTAAATTTTCGTTTTAAAATTTGTAACAATGCACTTGGAGATCAGAAGCAAGGAACTGGGCTTGTGGTATCTGACTTGGCAAGCCCTATCAGAAAGCTGTTTCTAAGGTAGCACAGCCAGGCGGTGGCACACAGAATGAAGGCGTCTCCCATCTCTTTCACCATACCAGGCACAACACCTCCGACACACCACAAGCTCTTTACATTTTAGGCACTCTAAGAGAAGGCCACAGTGAGAGGAAAAGCCACAGCCAATCTACCTGTCCATCCATCTGAGCAGGTGATCCTGGAAGGAGCAATAACCCCCAAAAGATGGGGCATCTTGAACATCTTCCCTGCACAAGCAGGTCCTCCAACCAGGATCCCTAACTGAGCCTTTTAGCCAGGAAGCTTTGCACCATATCTTAAACACGCTGTCTTTTCCAAAGATTTTGAAGGCCAGGCCTCCAGTGTAGCTGCCTACATTTCCTTCTTCTCAAACCCCCTTTGCACTGCCTGCTCACCTGCAGTTTGCACATCTAACTGATATGAGCTTTGCTGCTCAGCTGCACCTGCAACACTACAGCCAATCCATCGAGAATGCAGTTGCACACTTACAGAAATGACCTTGCCCTGCCCTCACAGGGCCTCAGCACTTATTTTTGCTGTGGAGTTACATGCTGGTTTTTGACATCTTTAGTGCCAGCTACTGAGACTGTGAACATACACGACTCAGCATATGCTCACAGATCTTACAATGCATCTTCTGTGATAAATGGCGTTGTTTGAGGTGGTTTTGATCACCTTTCAGGTTGTGCCCTGCAATTGTGTATGTGCTGTGTATCCCAGATTTACATATACTTTAAATGAGAAAGGTCAGGTCTAGCTCTTTCTCATTTACAGGATGGAGAGACAGCATTCAGGGACACTTGCAGGTAATGCTGGGGTTAAAGGTAGGAAAACTTGGCAGTTTTGGTCAAGGGTGGGATCCACTTAGTTTTCACTAGGGTTTCAGTTCTCCTGCAATCAATCCATTAGCTTTCATGCCAAATATTGCTTCCAGCTGAAACTTACACAAGAAAACAGTGCACAACACGACAGAGATTTAGGGGTTTTACTGCCAACCCCAAATGAAGCCATGCACCTCAACTGCAAAAATTCTAATTTTTGACCAGAAAGCAAGATAGAGTGGCCACTTTGCGTCTGTCTGTCTGTCCTGAAAGCTAAAACTCAGAGTGTGTGGAGACCATTCTGTGATTCACAACAAAGCACTGTGGCAGCAGGAAGACATCTGGAAGCAGTCCCTGCAGCCATGGGCCTACCTGCTCTGCCTCTCGTCCCTAAACAGGGAATGCTGGCCCACAAGAAACAGTGCAAAATGTGTCACCTGGTCACACAACTAAACATTCTGCAATTTAGAGTGTCATTTTAGCTGAACTCAAGGCAGGTGGCCCTGACAGATCTGACCTGTTCATGAACTGTGAGTGATTCTCTTTTGCGGACTGAAATAATGTAATGAAATTCAACTAACATTCAACCTGGTGAAAGCATTTCAAGCTCAAATATAGATCCTATCAGCCTAATCTGACCTTTGCTGCTGTGGATTCAGCTCTTTGTAGGACATCATCAGCCTAAATCATCCTACATTAGGAAGTTAGGATCTTCGAAAAACACTGGTGTGGCTAAATATTTTAAAATAAGTTCCTTTTAAAAGCCACACATTTCCTCAGAAAGAGCAGCAGCAGAGGGGAGAGGAGGCTCATGGAGGGGCTGCAGAAGAGACAATGGCTATGGCTTGAGCTGTCACTTGGATCAGTGAACTGTGCCTCAGAAGCAGGCGCTCACATGCTTCAATGAACTCGTCTCCCTAACTCTTGACAGAAAATCCTCATCCTACTGACATCAGTAGGAATTTTTTCATTGTCTGCCCACAATACCAGTAATTTGCTTTGGTTATAATAGGGAAAAGTTTTGCTTGTTTGTTTTTTACTTTAAGCACAGTCTAGAGCTGCCTCAGTAAGAGCAGCTTGCCAAGGGCTGGCCACGGCTCTGGCCTCAGCTGGATGCTCCCAGAGGAAGGTAATGGAGATGATCAGCTGAAGAGGAACTGAGAAAAAATCAAGGACACAAAACACATTAGAAATAGGAGGGAAATGACAGTCTACTGTCTCCTCCTTCCATGCCCCTTCTCGATGCCCTTCCAATATAGGAAGGCTGTTTTCCTTCTAGTTATGTGCTCTGGGTCTCCATCTTAAAAAACCCTTTTGTTTGTAAACCCTTTTGTTTGTAAACTACTCTTGCATTTAAATAACTCTCATAAAATATAACTTATTGTAAATACTTGCATTAAATCAAATGTAGGCAGCTCAGTGCTTTAGAAGGTGCCTTCTAGTCTTTTTTTGTTTATAATTATCCACAGAAATGCCACATTTGGGGCTTCTGGCAGTTTTTTTCTGATTGCATCATGGCTCCATCAAGTCTTTCAGATTCAGTGAGAATTCTGAGTAATCCTTAACCATATTTCACAGGGTCAGCCTGTGCAGTGGACATTGCAATTTGCAGTAACAAGAACAAGCAGTAATAGCACATTCATAAAATAACATCCCTTATAGCAAAGCTAAAATCAGGGAAAGGCTTCTGCCTGAGTTTATTGCTCTGGTTATGTGGTTATAGCCTGGCACACAAAATTAAATCTAGACTAGACTTTGAGCAGGAAAATGAGATTTTTCTTCAAAGATCTTATTTTCTTACAGATGGGAATCCCACACTTGGGAGTTTTCTGATGCCAGAGACACCAGCTACTATTATTACTATCATTAATAAAAAGTAATTATATGGAAATACCCATCAGACTTGTAGACTAGAAAAAAAAAAATAACTAGGAAATCAGGTGCCAGAGAGACAAATTATGATTTATACAGGGTTTTTTAAGCAGGGCTTTTTTTTTTAAGATGGAGAAAATCTTGGTGATGACTAGTATCTCTTTTTTCTGAAAATCTGCAACATTCCTAGGAACTGTAGCAAGTATTTTTGTCATTTCTCCTCATTCTATTTTAACTCTTCCTACAACAGCACCAGTCATCAGCATATTGTTCCTAAAACTACAGGGAAACAAGGAAAACAGCAGTATTACCTTCAGGACACATTTAAAAGAACAGAGAAATCAAAAGTAATCTGCGACATGAACATTACCCAGTGAAGTATTGCGTGTAAATGTCTTATCCTGGGACTCTGACTCTTAAAATATAGTACCAGCTGGACAGTCTGACTTCAGCCTGACTTTCTCTGACTGGTTTATCAAGCAAGATCTGTTTCGTTCTGTTTGTGAATCACTTCACAAGCCCAGCCTCAAAACCCAGCCACAAGATGCTCCGACATACCATTCCTAGGAACAGTCTTTTCCTGTCCATGCTATCATTAAGCAAAACTGCATCTGATTTTTGTGGAGAAACTGTTAGTTCAACCTCTCATAAACCCATGGCAACTCCCCTCAGGAGATCTGATTCTTTGCCTTCCATAATGTGTCTGCAGAATACTTCCCCATGATTACTTCATTTAATTAGGACAATAAAGAATTCTAAATTTATTCTAGTTGCTCTCTCATTTCTAAAGGTAACTGCTGCGGGCAGTGATTAGTAAGCTTCTACGTTGCAAAATTTCTGATTTATGTTTCATCTCTGCTGATATATAGCCTTTAAAACACATGGGTCAGCTTAATCCTCATCTACATGCCAAAAATGCTTGGTTTATCTCATATACAATTAGAAATGTGACTCATTCAGTGTAACAGCTGAATACCCTCAGGGGCAGGGTACACTCCCATCAATTTAACCTAGTTACTAAATAAAGATGTACTGATGTTAAAAAATGAGAACCAAATTATGAGTATGCATACAGATTTTTAAACCTGTTTAACTAAACCATTTAAAGCAACCTGTTTTAAAATAGTGCTATCTTCATGTTCCATAGATGTCTTTGTTTATTGCTACCACAGGTCTTCTGATACAAAAACCCTGAAAGACAGCTATGGGATTATGTTATGGTGGGCAACTCTTGACCTTGCCTGAACAATAAAGGTTGAGAGGCTATTTTTAGAAAAAGATTTGGTAATAAAAACACACCTCACTTCTTATGTGAGTTTACCTAATTTCAGCTGCCAGGGACCTTTTGTCATTATCAGTCTTATTTCGCTAATCTAAAGGACCTCCCACCCACAAAGATTTTGCTCCATATGCAGTGATGTGGACTTCATGATCAGGTAAGTGTTCAGCTGCTCCATTAAACTGAACAGCCTGAGCCTCTGCAGTCCTTTCTGTGGTTTCTCTAGAACAGTTCTAGAACATGCTTGCTGAACTGCAGACACCAGAACTGGACCCTCTGTCCCAGTGCTGAAACAACCAGACTCACAATACTCCCTGCCGGAATGTCCAAGTACCAAGAGACCTGTCTGATACCGACTGGCACAATCACAATGACCTCCTGTAACCCTCAGATTCTTGCACCAGGGATCTCTTCTCCCTTTTCAGGACCGAGATCAGGGCTGACAGGCTAAAGTTTACTCATTTTCCCTATTTGTTCACTGGAAAGCTTTTCTGCAGCTTACTCTGTGATTTATGAGATGCTGAAAGCAAACGCAAATGGTTTTTAAAAGTAACAGTTTTATGGTCTTTTAAGGCTTCAGGATGTTTTTAGTTCTAAAAATTATTAAATTCCTACCCTGCCATTTAATGTCTGCCAGTGTTACTACTGGAAAAAAAGTGTTTCATTAGTATCTTGTGATACAACTCCCAAATGCACACTGCACACATTTAGTGTATGTTTCTGCCCTGCTGCACTATTACTAGGCCTACTTGTGTAGCAAAATTATTAAGATTCTATTTACTTGTTCTTACCATCCTTCACTGTTTTGGCTGAAGATTTTGGTTATTATTCTTTTGATTTGTGCTTCTATCATTATCTTCCTTTTTTATATGTCAGTTTACAGCTTCATGGACTTTGTTCATGCTTTATGTTATTTGTCATAAATTGTCTTCCATTCTCTCCTATGCTGGCTCATTTTTTCAGCTGATGCAGAGATCTCTCTCGGCTGTGGGACTGTGTCTTTTGGGAATCTACTGCAACATTCTCAGTCTCTTCGTTCGTGTTCAACAGGGGCCCAGCCTCATGCATTCTTTTTCTCTGTAACTTGGAATGTATCAGATAACGCACACTTGTCCCTTTCAAAAACAAGTGATATTTTCGGTTGAACCCTACCTCACTTGTAACAGATTAATTAGCAGTTTGATAATTAGAGCACAAAGTATATTCTCATACATTTAGTTTTCCAATTACAATATAGAAATTATTTCATTGCAAGCTGAGGGTAAAATACCACTACTTTTTATACTTTTTTCGTTTAAATTTTAGTATGCACTATATAAGACAGTAGGTAGAGTCAATGTGTTATGAAACCACTTGCTTCAGTAAATTAACATTCTATTTAAGTTAATACTACTTTATTAGTGATAAGTATGTCTCATGCCCATAAAACACTACTTGGCATAAAATGATGAGAAAGCTACTACAAGCTATAGATGATGGTGGGAATGCATGCACTACACACACCCTTTTCAATGGCTTCATTAAAACATTCAGAAAAAGAATTGTAAATTGCAAATGAAGCCAAAAACAGACATCAAAATGCAGCAAAAGAAGAGGGGCCCTTTGCACCTAAGTAACTTGTATTGATTTATACAAGGTAGGAGCCTCAAGATATTTGTATATGCTGGAACAGCTCTAAAAAATGAGAATTATAGAATTAATTTACAAAATACCTAAAGTATGGTCCTTCTGTGTTTTTATTCACATCTTCTACCCACTTAGCTACATTATATTCTCTTTTGAACCATGGGTTTAAATACCTGCAGAAAGCAATGGAAGGAACAGAGAAAGCAGAAGAACAAGAATAGAAAATCTGAGAACACACAGCACAAGCTTAGCAAGGATGTCTTCATCCCCAAAATGCAAGTGAATATGGCAAATAAATCAGTATGGATTTGGGTGAGGACTAGGCAACGTGTACAACTGCATGAGAAAATCTGACCTACAAGACTCATATGTTTGATTAATCTGGAAACTCATTGGGATACATCATTCATTTAATGTCTTAAGGGTAAAATTCACTCCTATGTAGAGGGCCAGCATTAAGTCCACAGTTTGAACTCCCTCATGATCTCAAAATAAGGATGAAGGGGCGTTTTGGCTTCAATCACAAAGTTTGCTTGCCAAAGACACACTTTTGCACCCATCTATATAAATTGCAAGATAATGGCTAAATAAGCACAGAATCTTGGGCTTGAGCCTTTTTACAGGAATGAATTTCAGCCTCAGTGTGTTAAAAGGCTTGAATTTTTTGCCACTATAGTGACAATTTATGCACTTATAGGCAAACAACGCTCTAATTCTTCATTGTTCATTTAGTTTGGCTTTAATGGAGGTGGGCTGCAGAGTTATGTCACATTTTACAGAAGCAATCTTGATACCAAAACCACAGTTTTTAGGGAAAAAAGTCTGAGCTGTATACTCATATTAGTTACATGAAAATTATGAAATAAATTGATGTTTAATTATCTGATAACAAATTACCAGGAAAGAAGAAAACTTTTTTGTAACAATTTTTTTCCCAATAACAAGATAAGCAAATTCCTCCCCCTCTGTCACGTTAAGAGAAAAGGGTGATGCAGAAAACAGGAGTCTGCCTGGACCAATTTAAAGTTTGTTCTTGTTATATACGAGTGGCAGCAACCAAATAATTACTTGTGATCACCATCTTTACATAACAGAGACTAGCACAGTGAAATAGGAAACAAATTTTAACCAAGGAAAATGGGAAAGAAAATTCTTCTTTAGGTTATTTTTTATACTTCTGGGCCAGTTCTTGCCACCCTTATTTATGGGTGTGACGCCAAACCTCACACATGGGAACAGGCCTTGCAAGGGATTGCTCAGATGAATAAAAGTTGGGCCAAATCATGCCATTCAACCCCCTCCATATTTCAAACCACGATGACAACCAAAGCAGTAGCTTTTTCAACTTCTTTTGCTCCTTTTTTGCTCTGGAACGTCTCCTCCCCACCCCGCGCAAGCACAGCCACAGCTCTTAGAATGTACTCGCCCTCAGCCACAAGTGCTTCTAAGTAGCTTCCTCAGCTCGCTTATTTATCAGGAATCGGGAGTGCTTTATGCTTTCCAGCTTGGGATCTTAGAGAAAGAAAACGTCAAAAGTGGTAGAGCAGCAAAACAGATGAACCACAAGTGAAGCAACAGCCTGATGCCAGCATCACCAGGAACTAATAAACTTCAGCTTTAGCTTTAATTGTACATTTTCTTGTACTCGCTGCAGTACTTTTGACTTGAGTTTTTTCATTTGAAAGGGTCTTTTGGTAACCATGAAACACTCCCAATCTGGCTTCCTGTATTAGAAAACAGTGTAAGGTGGTACGAAAGCATGCAATTGTTGCACAACCATGTTGCAGGGTTTCCTGGGTCTGGGTATATTACAGACCATCATTCACCACCTCAATCCATCTGTTACAAAAAGGTTAAACTTGAGTTACTGCAGAGCACTACATGATACCATTGGAAAGCCCTCGGGCTGATCCTTCTGGCCACATGTTCACTAGCAATGGCCAGAATCCGCATTTCCTTTGAGTGAGAAATTCTGCTTTAAACAAAGTGTCCTTACACATAAGCCTAGAGCTAGACCGACAGCTCGATTTGGCTCGTAGCGCAACATGCAACAAGGCAAAAGACCTGGGCTCAAGAGTACTCATACTCCTCAGGCTGGCGAGGAGGAAGGGTAGCTAGCGCTGCATCAGCAGGAGCACCTCCAAGCAGTCACGGTGTTTTGCCACAGTGAAACTATCGTATACTAGGGAAGGGACTTTTCACAGGATAAAATGGCAGCCCAGGATGCAGGGGCAGGTGAGACTGACCTGTGATCCCGACTCCCTGTTTGGGGGTTGTCGGAACCCCCTGGGCTTATGCCTTGGGCAGGGATTTGGTGGGCGAGAGAAAGCCCAGGCTCAGATGCATGGGTTACCCGGCTGCAAAAAGACAATATATAATAGAAAGTCTAAACCAAAGATGTTCGTATCAGTTATAACAACGAGGAAGACAAATGCTTATAGGAAAAGCAGTGCAAATTAACAAAGGTCTGAATTGCTATCTGTTCCTGGGACCCGTTTTAACACAAGCTCCCAATTAAACTGTCAACTTATTCAGAAAACTCTTATCATTCCTGGATAATTCTAATTGATTTTAATAGAGAACTATTTATCAGGCCATTTCATCAACCATGTTTCTGAAAAAGCATTTGGCCTGTTGGCATTCCTTCTACATGCAATGAACCATCTGCCTTTAGTAAAGAATATTAATCTTGTTTTAAAAAATCCGAAAACAATTAAAAATGTCCCAAAATATCTTTAGCAGTCTCCTCAGAGCTCTACGCTTAGCATAAGCCTTGTTCATGTATGTTACGTCCAAGGGTCATGCAAAGGTGTGAGCAGGACTTTTTTCAGGAGCTGCCCAAAGTGTTTGCCACTCCCTGTCAGTGCTGTTCATGAGGGCTGCAGACTTCAAACCTTGCTCAGTCCTTAAGAAATTTTGTTTAAATGATTAATGGCACAATTCTATTTGATGCTTGGCTGAATACAAAAAAAAACCCTGTGCATAATGTGTGCAGTTACTGCAGATTCATGCACACAACAAGTATTTTTGTAGGCAACCACACTAGTGTCCTCCTGCTTAAAAAAATAAAATTCTGCACAATGTAGGGCACCAATGAACCCAATTTTATAATGGTTAACTACAGTCTGCTAATTATAGGACACCAACACTGTTATCCCTTTTTTTCCATCTCAACAAGTATGCTTTATTGGACTCCTACGGGCCACACAGGTGGACTTCCTAAATACTGCTTCAGAACAGATTTCAGTATTATTCTGTATTTCCCAGACAAGTTAGAAAGGTAAATTGGCCTGGGAAAAGCCTCTGTGTATTCTGCAGCATTTTGCAGTATCAAACTCAAAGCAGCTGGTGTTGCTTTTTCTTTTTTCTAAATGAGTAAATGCTGGTCACAGTTAGATCATTCTCAGTCCATTTTCTCGCCTTGCAAAGCAAGCTGTCTCTCTAACCAGAGAGATAATTGCCCTCTAATAGCCATCAGCAATTCTCTCCATTCCCCACTGAATTGACACAGCATGTGGATCATTCAGTGGGAGCTCTCTCTCCAGCTGGTGACAGGACTGCCAAGGACACTCGGACAAGCCGTTCAGGCCTGTGCAGTCCAGGACAGAGCCGATCAGCAGAAAGAGTATTTTCCTGCCTGGCAGGCCTCTCCCAGGAACACACACACTGTGCTTCATCCCCAAAAGGTTGCTGCATGGCCCTTGGGAAGTACAAGCCTCCTCCCTGTAGCATCAGGGCTGCTGCTGGGTTGAGAGACCACCGTAATAAGCAGCAAGAAGGAAAGCAGAGAATTAGGTGGAAATTCAGGGGCACCTTTAAAAGAGAAACAAATATACAGGGAAAAAGATTTCCAATTCACAATATCTCTGTCTGCCCACTTATTTAGTGCTCCAAAGTTCTCAGAGCAAATCTCATCTGTATTTTCAGCAGTTTGGCCAGACTAATTTTGATTTTATCAAACTATCTCATGCAAGGAGAAAAGAAAACAAGCAAAATAACATTTCAGTAAGAGTTTATCAGCACAAAGACAAAGAGCACAAAGACTCTTGAGATAAACTCCTCCAAGGGCTAAAATTTCTGGCTCCATGATACTATTTTGACCATGCAATGTTACAATTGCAATGTGCATCAAAGTATTATTTCTGTAACTTGTAACATAGGGTTTTCTCTATGAACCCTTTCTGAGCCTGCTCACCTCAAGACAGTGCACTGCAGGTGAAAGAAAAGTTTCAGCACAAACTCAAAATCCCCAAACCAAAGAAAATGGGGCCCAGAGAGCAGTTAGCATTATTAGTTTCCCTGCAGGGTTGGTATCAAGCCCATTTGCCCATCAAGGTACACAGTTAGTAGTCATGATACGGGGAAGGGCACTGTCATTGCTACCATGGTCAAAGAAGGGGCCATTCCCGTGCTGTGCATTAGGTGCTGTAAGAGCAGGCCAGGGCTTTTGACAAGCCCAGAAGTTCCCAGCCATTCACCATTCATTCACAAAAGGGGCCTGAACCAACAGGTTAAGTACATAAGGAAGACTCTTTCCATGTGGGGAGCACTGCACACATGGGCTCTTCAGGAAACGTAACCAATAAATCAGTAAGCCATACTGGAAAAGTCTGGGGATCGGTCACTTGGTAGAGATTTTAATTACCCATTTATCACAGGGCTTACTCAAGACTGGCTGTTTCAGGCTTACAATGGCAAACTTCAAGGTACTCTCCAAGCAGATACCTTTCCTAAAACCTCCAGGAAGGTATGCAGAGACACAAATCTCTAACTCTGCAATGGCCCAACCCAAGGTGAAGACAAGGGTAGGAAACAGGTTATCAGAAACTCAGTATTGAACCAGGATACACTCAGCAATGGCAGTTTACTGTAGACAAAAGCCTGCAGTGATGGTGCAGGCTGCCACCATCATTGGGAATTGTTATGGGAACGACTGTGAGGAAGCCTACATAAAAAAGAAAATTGATAGTTAATTTTTAAAGAATACATAAAAAGAGGTTGAAATACATTAGCCAAACCATTTACCAGATTATCAGTCAGCAATCAGAATGGGCCACAGAGCAAAAATGCAGCTGTCTCTTTTTAAGTACTCTTAATTTCCATCTAAAAAACACAAATATGAAAACTCTACTTTTGGCTTTGCTTTTTTAAATTCAGACTTACTCAGTTGAATTAGACCGTGGCCTAAATCTTTTGCCTCTGACTTTCTTTCTGTTTCCTCCTATATTACCTGAAAAAAATCAAAGGACAAAGACAGTAAAACAACTTGAAACTCACCTGCACCCCATGCCAAACTGTATATTCTTTTTGCATCCATAGCAAAAGAGTTGCTACCTCTAACTTTAACCATTTAAATCTCACAGGTCTGTTCCTCTTGATTTACCTCAGACACTTAGGTAACCTTTCTCTACTTTTTGCTGCAACTGTGCAGAGCAAAAAACTCCCTAATTTCAGGTGTTATTTGACAAAATCACTATGCTTCAAGAAAAACATCAAACACTGCCTGACAAAATCATAGAAGCTGGCAATAGTGAATAGACTTCTTTCTCTCTTTCATGTTAGCTCACACTGGAGGGAGAAATTAAATGTAATTTCTTTGTGACAAAGCACTGTGCAAAAAGGGTAGGGTGCTGCTAAATCCTAATTCCAAGTTAACAATTAGCACAATTTTAAGGAGTCATGCTGCTGTCCTAAGATCAACTAAACTTTCAGTGGAGCAGCAATGGTCCAGAGGCTGGTTTCCACTGTGGCCAGCACAGTGGTTCACACTTACCTTGCCAAGAATTACTCCTAGGCCTCCCATTTTCACAAATGTCTGAAATATGTTTTGTGTCTGGGATCCTTTCACTCCAGGAATGAGATAATCCATTTGACCTGGAATAGGAGGGCTCAGATGCGGTTATTGTTAAGGGTATTGTCTCACATCAATGTTAGCTCAGCGGTTCAGTCACATTCCCGAGGCCAGTGACAAAACACAGCCTAAGGTCTGTCTGCACTAGCAGAGCACCCAGGATTTCTGATTAAACCCTGCAGTTACGCCTTGCAGCTGTCCCTGCAGTGGTTCCATGTGCCCACGTTCAAGAGCCAGGCATCAGCACTGCTTTCTCACTTGTCTGCTGTAGAATGCACAAACACCGGCGCACACCAGATTTCCTTTGGATTTGCAGCTCTGCCTCAGTTCCTAGATGGAAGATGCTCTTACAGCTGTGCTCATTTCAAAGCTTCTCATTTCACAGTCAAGCACATCCTGCCTGCAGGCTGCCCACTCCCTCCCTGTGCTGCTGCAGGAAAGCCAGGACAGCTTCCCTCATCCCACTGCTAACCAGTCTCAGGGGCTCAGGAGTTTGTGATGAGCATCCTCCCACCCAGAGCTGGTAGTGTCAGGAGAGAGGTAACTCTGCCTCATTTTTGCTAATTTTGAACGTTTATATTTTACCAGCCAATTGCTGCAGTATATACTTCTAAGGCTAAACTCAAAGCCAAAAATAGTCTTTTTATCTAGGTGCTTGGTGAAAACTGGTTTTTCTTTCCTCTTGCATTGCCTCTAAGAGCCAGAGATGTATGTGGTGATGTCCAACATGCAGGGGTTTGCAACAGGCTGCCTCTTGTTGAACTAGAGCTGCTGCTTAGCTGTTTGCCCTGAGATCTACCGTTATTTCCAAAAAAGAAGAGGAAGGTGAAAAATTCATAATAGGTGGCTTACTTATTACAAAGTCTTGCCCAAAGGAACTGTTTTTGTAGTTTTTAAGTCTGGATACTCGCATTTTTCAGTCTCTGCTTTCCTTGGAGGGCAGGCATCTGAGACACGCTCTTCAGTTTCCAGAAGATCAAGCTAATCACAGCCACACTAAAGCAAGCCCAGGGTTTCACTAATTCAAGCTTAATCATATGATGAAAGGTCTGAGAAACAACAAATCCACTGACAGATTTTTAAACACTTCCTCCTACTCAAGGTCTCTTTCAGGTTCAGGAATGTCTTGCTATATACTGGTTTTGTTGTTTGCTATTTCATAATAGCAAGAGTTATCATAAAATTATGTCTTAATCCTTGAACATCCTCTGAATAACAACTAATATTTCATAGTGCTTTCCAGCATGGAGAAGCCCAGAGAGCTGATGGCCCAGTCACTCTAACATCTCCCAAGAGATGCAATCCATACCGGCACACAGAGCAAACCAAAACCAGCCTGGAAGGTAGGAGGAGGTATCACTCTGGGAATTAAAATGGAAGGACTATGTCAGCTGTATCACAATGTTAATGGAATATTTGTCAGACTTACTTTTCCAGACTTGACAGTGGCACAACATACCTGAACTGGTGGTGGGAACAACAAAACTCTCTAGTACAGACAGACCTTAGAAACCATTAGCTTTTTGGAACAAATAATAGATAGAGACATACGAAATAAATGAAGTATGAAAAGAAACACAGATACTGAATGAAAGAAGAAACACATTATATTACAGTCATTTAAAAATAACTTTTTTAAAGTGGTATTTAAACCTGATACACAAAGCTATGAAAACTTGCTTTCCCAAGACTATTTTTCAAAATTTTATTCAAATTAAAAAAGATCCTCCAACACAAACAGGGCATCATTTAAGATTAATGCTTGCTTCCTGAAAAAACAACCCACACATCCAAAAAGCTGAATTTAAAAATTAGAAATAATTAAGTAATCACTACTGGAGTTTTCCTAATAAAATATTCATTAGAACAAACTGAATGAGGTTGTATATAAGATCAAGCAGCTATACCAAAATAGCAAATGTCACTACATACGTGTCCCTTCCATACAGTTATCTTTACTTTCATTGAAATAATAGCAAAGAAAATGGCTTCATCAACTGCACAGTTGTAGGCTGCTTAGTGAGGCAAGAATTGATAATTGCAGGTTTCCCATGAAACAGTTCACAACTGTCAAACCCTCTAGGACACAGTGCTTCTCATAAATTGTTTTACAGTGCTAGCTGCAGATTTTCATATAAAGGATCTCTAACTGCAGAGGAACAGTGAGCATCATGATCTTAGCAATTACAAATGGCTCTCAATGCTTTCAGATGAATCTTCCCTCTTAAAATATTGGATTTTTTGGGCAACTGGAACAAAAACTGAATTAGTAAAATCTGATCAAGGGCAAAATCTACTTCTCTCTAATCTCATGACAGCAAGCAGAACTAAAGAAAGTCTTTGTAAAATCATTTTCTAGGATAACACTTGGTGACCTTTTAGTATACTAGTCTAGTAAGTGGAATAAAATTCAATCACTACCATCTTTAATATGAGACAGCAGAAGTCTTAAGTCAACACACTGAATCAATGACACTGACAAATAAAGATATAAAAATAACATTTATATTGAACATTTTACGTTTATAACTATTATTGAAGCAAGACAATGTTCCTTTTCTTTGATTACATGACCATGATTAAAAAATATGTTGGCATTTTATTTAATTTCTTTTCAGCCAGCAATTATTATTACAGTCTGCTTAAAATCAATTCTCAAGCAAGGATATTTGATTAAACAAAAATTGGTTTACAATGCAAAACTTTTTTATTCTGGCCTAATCATAATAATTCGCAGCTCAGGATACAGGAGAAAAATCAGTAATCAAAGCAAAGAGGAGGCTATTTCAAACATTCCACAAAGAAAGAAGAAAGAGTCAAACCTGCTGCAAAACAATGAAATGTTCTGACTAATGGAATAATGGGTGATGGAATAGGTAGAAATCTGAAAATGCGACAGAAAAGCAGACCTCTTCTTAGAACTAGATGCAGAGTTTGTGCTGACTCCAGGAGGCATGTCGCTATAAAAAGAGTCGGCCTCTCCCGCCTTTTTTACATAATCTCCCTGGGGTATTTGTCTAAAGTGTAATAAACATTGTAGAGTCAGAAAACATGACAGGAACTAGCACACACACAAACATGCATGAATATTAGTTTAAAAGAAAGAGGTAAGGATAGCAATCCTTGAGAAAACCTGTTAACCACACATAATAAGGCTATTAATAAATAACCATCTGAGAGAAAACTCCCACACGCTTCTGTTATGTGCAGAAAAGTGGATTATGTGGTTTTGGAAAGGGAAAACAAGGAACACTTCACTAGTAAACTCTGATCACAGTTTTCAAAGTGAACAGTTTGTGATTCTTGAGACACTGGATAACCAGCCCAGACATTTCAAATGGCTCATCATGCTGGTTGCAAAAAGCACCCTCAGGTGCAGCACTAATATTGAGCCTGAGCTGAATACACGCCTGCATCAAAGAGGAGTTCAGGAAAAGTGAATGCTTTTTTTCCTTCTGAGGTATGCTTTCCATTTAACTTTTGCGATCACTATTGAATTCAAGAATAGCAACCTGTTGAGTTGTTTAAACCTCAGGAGGACAAAAAGCTCCAGTTTTTTTAACTGATTTCTTGTGTAACGGAACCAACACCAGTGTCAGAGATTCTCAGCTACTCCTGATTACCACAGTAGTAGACTCAAAGACACACGAAAGTAATGTGATAGTTTATCCTTTTCCAGAACTAGAAGCTCAGTTATGGTGCATAAAACTATCTGTGCATTAGAAAGTTCTAATCAAGTTATGCAAAGTTTTTGCAGATGGTGAATTCATCGCCGGCAGAAAAAAACTGCCATGCAAATATTTCAGGTATAGCTCCACCAGGTTTAAAAATCCTCCCAAATACAAGTAGTTACTTTGACAGTTGACTATTTCATAATATCAGCATCAGTATTTATTCAACCTTGCATTTTCCAAGACATTTTTGCTTCAGCCTGCCTCTATTAAGATGCACATTTATCAGGTTGATTCACATTCAGATTGTGTCCAACAACAGACCTGAACTGGGACCTCTTCATTCCATATCTGAGTTTCTATTGCTTCTGAAGTATGTAAAGTATATAACTATATGGCACATAAATCATTAGTGCAATGCAGTACTTCCACACTCCACCTTCCAACACCTCCCGAGTTTCAGTTCTTGTCCCCTTCCTCGGCTGGCACATGTTCAGAGTCGGCTCAGCACGGGCAGCTCTGCTCCCCAGGGTTCCTCTAGCAAACTGCTCTCTTGCTACTCCATCAGAAATAACTTCTCCCATATATCTGTGCCACACTATCCCAGCTGGCAGAATTCTTGCTAACTGGCTTCTTACCACTTCCAGTTTACTTGTTTCAGTTGCTTACTAGTACCAAGTATCATCCTTATGTCACGCTCAAAAATATTATAATGGCTTGTCTTCGTTGTTATTTAAGGAGCAATCTTTTTTTTTAAAAAAAAAGGGGACAGTCTGGACAATCTGGTGGATATTTTTTTTCCATTTATGGAGCACTCCTTGTACTTAGCCAAAATTATTCTATTTAGAAGTCAGCCTGCAGAACTTCATTTTATGCATGAAGGAGATTTAGTTACTAAATATCTCCATAATCTTTAAAATGATGGAGTCCTCCATTACCTTCAGAAGCCTCAGCTTATGGTGGTTTCCACTCTGCCTGTGCTCTCAGACAAAGCTGCAGACTGGCTGCACACTCACAGCTCTCTGGCCATGAACTAATTACTGGAGATCAAGATATCTGCAGAAGTTAAATTCTCTACTATTCCAATGCAAACATACATGGGGTGGACTCTGTCTCTGTTTCAAGGTTTTATCTGCTCTGTCCTCAACCAATACTGAAACATCCACAGTAGGATGACTTGATGGTCACATTGGTCTGCATTTACAAATACATCACTTCCCCCTAAGCAGCACCAAACCCTAAATTCTGCCTTCCTTGCGCTGGGTGGCATTCACTACCCACCAACCTCTGCATAAGGCTTGACTTCAATAGCACTGCCTTTTTCTTCTTACTGTACCTGTGGCCTATCTGACCCTGTAGCACACAACCAGCACTTGACTGTGCTTTTCCACTTATTGCAAATATTTTGAGCCTGGCAGAGAAAGCACTACACGAAGGGGAATGGAGAACAAGCACAACGGGTAGCAGCAACAAACAAAGCAGCAGCTTGGACCAGAAGGCAACGATACAGGCAGAAAACAGGGGAATTTGAGAAATCCTCTTATCTGTGGGGGACTGGGAGAGGAAGGAGCCAACTCCTTCCCACAAGACCCATCTGCCAGGCAGATGCCTGATCAAAGGGAGGTGGTCTTCCAGGAGCCAAACACAAGTCACTAGGAAAACCGTTTATTTTTGGCCACAAGCTTGAAATGGTGAAAGCTCAGCCCTGTGCTGAAGCCAGTACAGTGCTTTAGCTATGAATCAATCGAACAGGGTGCTGGAAAAGAATGGGCTCTTCGTCCACACAGAAATTTAACTGCACTGTATTTTTAACTGCAAAGAAGCTCCACAAATTACTTTGTATCAAAAGGCTCCTGAACATCATGTTAATATTAATTATTCAGTTCTTAACCTCCCAAGAACACTTTCATCTCTAATAGCCAATTTTCAGTCTCTCTTATTGGAAATATTCTCCTGTTTTCCTAAATAAAATAGTCTATTGCATAAGTATAAAAAACATTATTTTTGCTACTGAGTCCAGTGAAATCAGGATTTCAAGCAATGCATTTATAGAAGACTGATTTCATATATTATTTAAAATATGATAACCCATCACAATATTTTCTTTATAGCATGTAAGTGAGCAAGAGAGAAGAAAAGCTATTTTCAGAGACTTCTAAGATACATTCCGTTACTTTTATCACATACCTCTGTCTTCTGTAGTTTCTTTCCATATAAACAGAAGAGAAAGGAAAAAGAATGAGTTTTTAGTATGCAGGTACACATGGTCAGTAAGACCAAACAAATGTAAAAAGAAAAGCACTTTATACAGAATGAAACTTTTGCTCAAAATATTTCTGCAAAATCACTTTTGAAATAAGCATATTTACAAATGTAATAAATCAGAATAAACAAGAAAAATATATTCCTGTTGATGGCTACAGTCAGTGCTGAGTGTAAGGTGCAGTTCATGATGGGTTTAAGCCTATTCACTGTGAAGCTGCTAGTGAAAGGTGCACTTTTGTCCTGAACCTCCAAAAACTAATCCCACTGGCTAGACAGGATCTCAAAATGAGCCCTTAACTTTTAAGAGTTTTACTCTAAATAAAAGTCCAGATTTTCCGATACTGCCAGAAGCTGAGGGTGATATACCAAGACAGCATAACCTACTTTTCTGCTACCCTAATCTTCATGGTTTTTTCCAAATGCTTCCTTCCTTACATATTTCTGAGCTGCCCTCAGCCTACCTCAGTCTAGCAAACCAGCAGGGGCTGTGCCACTTTGTTATGCCAAACCACTGGGGCTGTGCCCCAGCCATGGCATTGCCTGCAGCTGAGCCTGCCCTGCCCTCCAAGAACACCAAGGACCTAGGGACAAACGACTTCAAGAGAGTCTCGCCCAAATACAGATGATAAAGTCAGTACCTTGAATCTTTTTTACTACAAGCAAAAAACATAAATCCCTCTGTTTTTATAAGAAATTCACAAAAGAAATAAAACAGAAAAAGACAGCTCAGGCTAATATAATTCATTTTGCCTCTCAGTGAGCACTGACAGCTCTACACCAGGAGAGTACTTGAGCCTTATTTACAAATTGCAGATCTTGGCTACCAAAAAATGTGCCTGAATTAATTTCAGGTTAAGCCAACTAAATATAATCATCTATTTAAGCAAGCCTATGGTTAAATGCTTTGCTGACTGACTGAAGGCTAATCTTGCTACATTTACTTCATCATGATTAAACATTTATAATTTAATCAGATCATATTCTTGTATTTCCTTTGTCACATACAGTAAAATCATAATCTGATCATCTAAAAAAAATTACTAAATGAGAAATAAAATTCAAAATAAAGTTCAAGCTCTCTAAAACCACACACAAATGTAAGAATTGCTTGAAAAATGTTAGTACAATAAAACTGTTACTGTATATATATTGTTGAATTTGGATGGTTTTGATGTTTTGAATTGTTCTTTTCATAACATAATCAACTATCAGATGAAATACGCATATTTTTAAACTGTATTAAGAACAGAATTTACTTACTTGTAACCCCAACCAATTATTCCTAAAACGAGAGCCAACACTATAATGGTGCCAGCAATAGCCCCTATTATTATATTTGTGCTAACCACACCTGGAAACACAAGAGGAAAAATATACATGGTTTTAGGAGAAAAATACACAAAACCAGTAAATGCACCATTTTCAACAACCAGCTTGAACAACTTTCACTAGGCTGATTAATTATAACCAGTGATACACTCTTGAAGCATAGCAAGGACATAAAAAGATCACTTGTAAATCAAGCTTTGACCTCTGTTTCCCTTAACTGCATGCTTGTTACATGGGAAACTTGTGCCAGGTATACCAATACAATATTATCAATATTAAACTGCTTAAGCATCCTTACAACCTGCCCTAGCAAATACATGCATACTCTAGAATAGAAGCGACTACTTGTTTGGTTTTGCTCAAATCCCTTCCACAGCTGAATAAATTAATCAAAGGAGACGTTCTGGAAGAAGTCTGCCCACAAGGATTTCTAATGACAAACATTTACAAGCTCATTTTTCCACAATATATCTTTCTTTTGTATGCAAGACTAAGCTGAATAAAAACTTCCACTCAAAAAATGTAAAAGTCAAGCATTACCTTTCTATCTAGATATGGAATGTCCCAGTAACTTTTTGCTTGTCCAAATCTATCAGTATGTCTAGTAAGACCACTCAGATGATTGGGACAAGCCAGGTAGAACTGGACCCACTGATACCAGTTCCCAAAGATGCACTGAGGCCTCATTTGCAGACACTGAGTGTTTCTGCTGTGGGAGGAAGAGAGGGGAACGAGGCTCCTGATGCTGCAGCATGTTGTGTACTAACTGAAAGAGTAGGAGACCTAGTTTTGCTTAATGAACTTTCCTCAAATCCAAGCTTTTTTCAGTTGTTGGTAAAAATTGTAACAACATACCTTTATTCATGGCCTCTTTATCAAAAAATAGATCGTCTTTGATGTGAGAACTGCAGTCATCTCCTCCCCAGAATCGGTCACAGACACACTTTATTTCATTGCTACAAACCTGCAGTCAAAAGTGTAGCTCAGAAAAAAATCAGATTATTAATCCATTCCCGTAATTAATACCTCAAGTATAGGTACACTGATAAAGCCCTGATTTTGACTGCTCACAAAACTTCACAAAATAATTCTTTAACACATAGTAATTTTTAGTTCATGTATTACATATAAATGCATTAAGTGTGCTATTATATTTTATATAAATAGATGTAATGTTTATTCAGTTCATATTTTAATGTAATCTATATTTAGCAGAACCATTTCTAATTGCTTTGGGAGGCTGACCTTAATGACTTTTTTTTTCGAAATATGATGAAGTGCATGATTTCAGATAAATAAGGAAGTTTTAATGCAGTGTACAAGACAAAAGACATTATGAGAGAACAATTCTTTCATCTCAGCTCAGTCATAGGGCCCTGGACATTGTATCAAACTGTGTGAGGGACAACGGGACTCGCCAGGGCCACAGCAAAGCCACAGACTGCACACCAAAGAGAGGAACTGCCACTAGCCAATAGCCAGCTCACTGCCCTCTTTTCCAGAGTAAAGGAAATCTCAGCCCACAAAATCCAACATCATCAACAACTTTATGAATCTTCTTGGCTATTTATGCAATAAAGAGGGAATTAAAATGAACAGGTCTCTGGAAGAACAGAGACCCAAGTTTCTCAGTTCATAAAACCTTTGTATTTATTCTCCAGCACATTGCCTGAGGAAATATCAACCAAGTTAGCAGAAGTGATAGCAAAAACAGTGATTGATAAAACTTCTGTAAAACTAGTACATACTAACTATGACTCATTGTTTAAGATGCCTTGTTTAGAATGCATTATATTTACTTATGTGCCTCCTTCCCTTTTCCTTTTCAAAAACTTCTCCAGTTTTATGACTTAGAGAGTCACACTGCTGGCTTCCTGAAAGGTCCAGCTAGTAGACTGCACAACGCCAGGTACTCAGCAAAAACAGTAAAAAGCATTAAAGAGTGCAAGAACATACACCATGTCCTGAACAAATCTGGCTGTCTGTGGTGCCTGGGCAGGTGCTGAAGTTGAAGGCCTCGGTGGGGAGGCAGCGATGGTCGAGGCACACCATGTCCAGCCCACACGGCGTCCCGTTCTCCACATAGCCCAGGTCCGTGTCCTCATCAAGCTTCACATGGCCACCACTGCAAACAACCAAGAGGACCTTGGGGAATTGTGCTGTGATTAGATGGGACTGCTTGAGAACTGGGCTGCTGCCTTTATTTCTGTGTTACACAATGCCCAGGACCAGGCAAGACTAAGTATTGGCTTAGTGATCTCGCTGAGCCTAACATGAAACAAACCAAAACAGTGTATCTACATCAAACAAATGTAACCACGGAAACAAAGACCATTTTTCCTGTGAAACAGCTAGAGTCAGATGAAACTCTTACGTTTACTTGTTTAGGACTGTTTCATCTAACAGGTGTGTGAAGCTATGTAAACATACCACATCTATAATTAGAATTCAGCTAATATATAGCAGTGAATTAGGCTGCCAGTTAACTTTGGCAGTGCAGGCATATTTCTAAGTATTTAGGGTCCATGAAGTACTTTGCAAATATTAAAGAATGTAAAATCACAGGGCCTGAGAAGAGCATTATGTCTCTACAGGCAAAATTGACTACTGCACAGAGGGGACTGCAAAACAGGTGCACTCCCCACAGGCAGTTAATTTTCTGAAGCTTAACAAAGGTTGAACTGAAATAATGGTTATGTGTTAATAGGAAAAAAAATTAATGGAAGTAGTTTTTCTCCACTTAGGAATGAGAAAGCTGCTTTTCTATGCAAGATGGATATTGATTGTTCTGTTTTCAGGATTTCCAATTACCTGCAATTGTAGACTTTTCCATAGTGCAAGATTGATGTTGTGATTTCACCATCAAGTTCTCCAAGTCTGGGCACACTGGATATATTTGAGCACAGAAGGTATCCACAAAGCACATCCCTGCATTGAAAGAATAAACAGATACTCATAAAAAATAAAATGCAATGAAAAAGGACAATCAAAAATATGAGGTTTTCTTCATTTGCTTGGTAACCTATTCGTTATTCCTTGCTTTTCTTCCACTGACAATAACTCCCATAAATAATTCCATTTCCCAAGAAAATTATTCTCCTTGGAAGTTAGATTGGGAAAGCTCTGTTTTTATAATGCATTAACAAAAATACCCTGATTAATAACAAGCAGGGACCTGCCAAGAACAAACCACATCAAATTGATTTAATGATCTATTAAGATACAGTAACTGGTCCATAGAGGAGCAACAGTAGATACTGGTTTTAAATACACTCTCATAGGACACACACATAAGGGAACTACAGACACCAAGTTTAATTCAACTGCTAAAGGGACTTCACTATTCATGTGTGGAGACTTGCACTGACAGGACAGTAGGGTCTGACATTGCCCATATTACTGAATATTTTTTACTTATGAATTTGTAATGGAACAGAAGTAAGATTACCAAATCTGCATCTAAAAAAGTGGGAAAGGACATTAGTTCACCTGTAGGCAGAACCAGAAATCAAATGTCATTGACAGAATGGAGAAATCCGAAAAACCAGTTTAATAAGGACTGGTGAAAGGTTCAGAAATAGGCAGAAATAATCAACTGCATATCTACAGAATGTGAAAAAATGGTTTAGGCAGCAACTTGCAGGAATATACAAAGTTACAATATCATGAAAAGTGAACACAACTTAGCAATGAAATGGCACAGCACAAAAAGTGAACACCACACCAAGATGTGAAACCAAAGACTGCTCTCCTCTGCACTGCTAAGCCTCACTGAGAGTACTAGGACCACTTTTGGTCCAAGCTCTCCCAAGCTCAGATGGTGCTCTCTTGTCAGAGATCATCTCTTCTCAACACCCTGCTCCTTCCAGGATTTTTTGCACAAAGGTCTGCAGAAGAAGGCCAGAAGTCTGATCCACAGAAAGGCTTTTTGAGCCTCTTCATGCCAGCTAAAGAACTGGATCAGGGTAAGAAACCTCATACTAGCAGCTTTCTAAATGGATCAACTTACTGTTTATTGCACTGTATCCAAGAGTCCTTGTCTCTTCCGCAGTTTCCTTTCTCAGTCCCCTCAATATTCAGCTTCTCATAGCAGTACCTGTCAGCAGCCGTCACTTCTAAAAACAGAAACAAATCTCTTCTAAGATGATGATGACTTTGAAAAGCCATGTCATGAGAAATGGGGATACACCATCAAAGCAAGCTCAGCTTCCCAATTTGTGAACTGAAGCACCATGATCTGTAGGTGGTCCATGAAACTCTGCACAGTGCTCTTCTCAGCTAAAAGCTTTATGAGGACACCACAGGACTGTTTTAAAATTTTGTTCAGATTGATGAGGGTTTATTGGTCAAAAATGCCCAGAAGCCACTGAAATAAACTAATGAACATGAGTATAGGCTCCCTAGGTGTTTACTAATGAGAACTAAGGTTTAAGACTTCAGAACAAACACCAGTAAGTTAACCAACACTAGAGAAAGAGCTGGAAAAGAGGATGGAAAGACAAAATTATGGGGAAGAAGGGAAGAGACATACAGTTCTAGATGTTTTCAATGGTTCTCAGTATGTGTCTTCCATAATTTTTCTTAGCTAAGATAGCCTTTCAAGCCACATTACAACCAACTTAGAAACAGTAACATTCACTTACTTTCACCCCAGATATATTTACATTGCCGGTCCCTGGTTTTACATCTTCCTCCGAAGCAAATACCCTAGAAAGAAAGAAAAAATACAGGAAATATTTCAAATAACTTGATTTTCCAAAATACATATTTCTTTAATATAAAGATTTGTCACACACTTTATATTGAGGCAACTAATATGTAATTCTATCTTCCTTTCATTCAAAATATGACTAGCACCCAAAACTCATGAATGTTAGCAGAACTGTCCCAGGTGACTTCCAAAGATCTTAAAATAAAATCTATAAAAAACAATTTATAACAGCAGAAAGAATGTAAAACAAACTGAAGTCCTAATTACCTGTCTGTTATCACATGAATATCCATCCATTTTATGGATATTAGGAGAACACTATAGAGAGAGAAAATAAGTAATAGATCAGACATGCATGAAAGCAAAGTATACAACAAAATTCACATGAAAAATTATTTCAGTATCATGGTTTTTTTCAGCATCAATAGATTTAACACAATTTTTATGCACCTTACTATACAAAACAATAACATTCATAGTGATTTCAAGACTACAGGTGGGGTTTTTTGTCTCATGGATAGAAGACACAAAAATCACCTGGCTGGAATTTCCTGTGCAGTTCTCTGCAATATCACAATCATTCACTGCTTCTCGACACAAAACTCCTTTAGGTTCAAACTGGAAAAAAAAGCACAGAAAATTAGTGTCTTGGTATCTCCATATCTTGCCTTCAATGCAATGCTGCCTTACAGTTTTATCTAAAATAAAAAATGGGAAACATTCATGTGCTGACTGAAGTGGGAAGACTTTCCTTTCTGTGGTGTGTATGCTGCACCACTCAATCCATTTGCTGGTGCAAGTGGTACCACTCTCTGAGGCACCCCCTCCCAAGGGCATCAATTGTGGGGTCGAGCAGGAGAAGTCTCTCCTGGGACACAGGACCCCTGGGGGTGTCCAAACCAATACTGCAGTAGCTGGCAGCATCATCCTACCAGGATTTTTTAGGACTATTGTACTCTTCTCTACAAAATAGGAGTGATCCCAATCTTCTCTCTAGGGATGAAGAACACCGCAGAGCTCTATGTATAAACACTTTGGTTATTTTAATCCCCCATTGTTGTTGCAGAACAGGAACTATTAATAAATGTACTGAATTCTGTACAGTTTGACACCATTTTCTAAGGGACTGGATATTTAACAACGAAAAGCGTACCAGCAACCTAACACAGACATTTTGGCTAAAGATTTATGTGCTATGTCTCAAGACCTGGAAAAGCAGGAAGATATCTCATTTGAGGCAATCGTTAGTGTTTCTGATCATGGACACACTACAGACTCCTTATTTTCCCACAAATTTTTCTGAAGACTGTGATACCCAGTGCATTTTGCAAACCTGTGATTTTTTTTTTTTTTTAATCTGCATGCACATACATTTTTTGGGGGACAACTGCTAACTTCCACAGTTGGTGTGAACGGGCACACATCAGTGGAAGAGCTAGACTATGGTACTTTCTCAGCCTTCAGCTTCTTTTTTCTACCAGTCTCTCGAAAAATGCAGACAGACATGAACATTTTCAGAGACATTACAGGTTGCTAGGATGTATATTCACCATGCATTGCTTGCAATCCCTCCTTCACTCCTGCTTTCAGGCAAGGTATTGCAAGGGAAGGTAACCTCAAGTTTGGGAACTGTTATATACAGTCTTTTGAGTTGTCCTGATTAACACCTCCTAGGGATACACATTCTGTAAAACTCTACTTTTCTGTCCATTCACTCACCCTTGTCACTCTGTAAGTAGATAAACCCTTTCATCATTTGCAAAAAAATAAGATAGGTATACAAAAGCTTAGTTTAGTTCTGATAGTCTTTAATATGGTGCCTATGTGACTTGGATTCTTGAACAAAATTCACCCACACTGGCAATCTGCTGATTTTTTTTATTACATTAAAAAAAGGAATGTGCTTAGGGAAATGTGATCTGTTCCAGCATAATCTGTGCTTTTTCTTTTTTTAACATTAGGATGAGCACAAAGTTAAGAATGTGGTCCACAGTTATTATTAATGATCCTCCTAAGGAAATGAACCCTCAAATGGGCACAAAGATAAAAATATCCCACATAGCACACCACAGTTTAATTACATTAATACTAATTATCTTAATTACTAAATGAGCACAAACAACTCATAAATATGACTTCAATTTGAAGTCATATTTAGCAGGACTCCCTTACAGCCACAATCTGGTTAAACCTCCTTTTACTATTTACTGATGTATCAGGAAGAATACCTTACAGTTTACATAGCACTTGATTCCCTTTACTCAATGGGATTTCAGTCAGTCCAAACATAAGGAGACACATGCAGACCAAATTGAAACTGAAGTCAGGTGATTTTTAGATGAACTCTTCTGAGTAATTCTGCTGGGTGAGCTTTTGGGTTTTTACTATATCCTTCTCTCAGACATTCTGTGGTATGATTTTCCCACTCAGTCTCATGGGGCAAATCCAGATCAACACATATGGCCTTGGGAGTGGCACATGGATAAGGATGTGCATGCTCACAGAATGACAGGATTTCAGAATGGTTGGGTTTGGGAGAGACCTTAAAGACCATCTAGCTCCAACACCACTGCCGTGGGCACAGATACCTTCCACTGGACCAGGTTACTCAAAGCCCTATCCAATCTGGCCTTGAACACTTCCAGGGGTGGGGCATCAACAGCTTCTCTGGGCAACCTGTTCCAGTGCCTCACTGCTCTCAGAGTGAAAAAAGAAGGACATCTAATGAAACCTTTATGGTTAATTTATCCTTTAAACAAGGATGTCTAATGAGCTCTCATAGAACTTCAACCTGATTCAAACCTATCTGAAACAGGAAGGCTTTAATTTACCTCTGCATTTGATGACAGTCCCTGCCCCAAAAAGTCAAGCCTAAATGACAGAGTCTAGCCCCAGAAAAATCAGATTTCAGCCAGTTTTAAAAGGTAAGCTTTCAGAAGAATAATCACAAGGTCTGCAAGGGAAAACACATGTGCTGTAGGGCCTGCAGCCACCTGGATGCATTCCCAGCAGGATGCTGCAGTGAAGGTCACTGCCCTTACCCGGCACTTCCGACAGCAGAGCCCATTGCTGCACTGGGAGCCCGCGGTCAGGGTGCAGGTATTGCAGCACTCTCCTCCTTCACTGGCACACTCCTGAGGAACACACACAAAGAACAGAATACATGCAAAAAGCACATGAACCCCAAGCTCTTATTACTTCTCATCTTAGCAGACTACTTGAATGGATTTTTATTCAGGCTTTTAGGCACCTGGAGGCAGAAAAAGGCATGCACTTGTGGGGCATGAAACTGCTGCTTACTGTGCAAGATAGAAAATAATTTTTCTAACTTCATATTGTCAGTCATTAAATACTAACATTTTAGCACTGACCAGTGTTTCCATCTAGAAAAATGCTTTCTTTAATGTCTTTGAAGGTATGATTCTGCACAGGCAGCTATTACTATGAATCCTTGGGCACATGACCTTCACCCTGCTTTGTCTTTCTCCACTTGTTAACAGCAGCAATGGGCAGCACCAATTCTTAGACAAATTTAGCTGCTAATTTAAAGTACATTGCACTTACCGCTATTGTCCCACAGTCACATTCTTCTCCATCTTCCACAAAGCCATTGCCACATTCTGGAGGATCCAGAAGCTGCATGGAAATTCAGAAATCAAAGGGCATGTCTCTCCTAAGGGAATCATTTTTACTCTGTGCAACATGGCTTTTAAGCTAGCACTCCAATGCATGAATTCAAAAACTGTACCCACGACTCAGGGAGACACTGAACACACAACTGAAGCGTACAGAGAATGAACACTGCTGCAAATTAATTCAGCAATGCTGCCAAGTCACATTGTACCTTCTGTGCATAGGTGTCAGCTTTACAGTAAATTCAGTTCGAGCAGAAGTTACAATGAAAAACAAAAGGTGTGACAATAAAGAAAAAAAATTTAAAAGATATGACAATTTCATTATCTTCACAGTGGTTGCAATTGCTACTATTCTGGAGTTCAAGTGACGAGGCTGGAAGGTTAAAGACTGCACTGTAAGTTCAGAAGGAATAGCCATAAAAAGTTGTCCTTTTATGTGTCTCAGAAATGCTTGGGAAGGTGAGAGGATGAGTTTCTTTGTCAGTTTTTGTTACAGTTGGATTTTTCTTTCCCTTTTCCTCTACCACAGTTGGGAACTTTCAGGTGTTTTCTATAAGTATGTACCACAGGCAGATGTGTACAGGAAGTATTGCTGGTGAGGCTTCTTCCCTTACCTTCCAGCTTTCCCACTGAACTGTAACTTAAAACAAGAAAATGTGTATATCTGTATGCTATAACCTCTTCTAAGGGACACTTACACTGCGTTCTTTCCAGTTTAATTTTTTCTGTCTTCCTAAAACTTTTAAAGGTAGTTCTTCTAAAACAAAATAATTTTTTTTCTTTGGACATAAAAAAACATAATAGTAGCTTTTATTGCATAAATGAGCAGGCATTTAAGCATGTCACCAGACTAAAATTTTGCAGATTATGCTCTGAGTTCTCCAATTAAACCAGGACCATTCCAAAAACCACTCTGCTCATCAGCCATCTGCACAAGTACATGGTTCATGGTGTAGAGCATTTCTCTCCAGCTGCTGCCTTTCTGTCAGGAGCCCACAGGATGAAGCATTACCCCACATCCTTCACTGTGCCACAAACCACAGCCTGGAACAGGCTGATGTGCTATTATTAGATCAATTGAAATGGAAATTCGACTGCAGCATGCAATGCAATGTAGAATTTAACATTAAATGTATGCCATCTTTTAGAATTATTAAGGAGTTGTTAAAACTGCTTGTTTCCTATGTATTTTTCCAGACAACTTCTTCAATATCTCTCGGTGTGCTGCACAACAGAGACAAAGAGACTGCAGTAACAGAGCATTCTGCCTTAAAATATTGGGCCAATTTGCTGCAGTACATAGGGACAGCTAAATACAAAACTGAAGAAAAAAAACAAACATTAAAAGCAAATTGGACAACCTTTCCCCAAAGTCATATCATTCATCCATTCATTTGAAAAGAGCATATGTTCAATCTGCTCCAGCAGCCATTGATGTAATTTTTGAGATTATAGCTGATCTAACAGTGGAGCACTGCCAAACACTGCCCGTTGTCACATCAGCCTTCCTTTATCTCATAATGCTTGAAAAGCAAAAGTTTGTGTCTCACCACCCTTGCTAGGAAAAACATGTCTTTGACAGCTTTGTTAATTAGACAGACATCCACTGACAAGACCTTTAAACTAACCCAAATCACAATACATAAAAGAGACTAAATCACCCTGGCTTCCACATCTAACATTTCTGCATGCTACCAAAAAATAACGTAAGTGCTGCCAAACAAAATTGAAAGCAGAGTAATTGAGGTTTTTTCCAAGTGACAGATGTGTAAATGAACATAATCACCAAAACAAAACCAAGACATATTACACTATATAAAAATACACTCAGCAAGTAAATAAATCTACCAGTATTTCTCTCCACCTTTAATGAGATGGAAAAGAGCAAACTTCTAAAACTTGGGTACATTTTAAGTAAGAAATCTTACATCTTATTAATGAATTACAGTGCTTTCTCTCCACTTTTAATAATATACTCTTTCATGAAAAGAGACCTTTAAGAGATAAGCAGGCTCAGCTCGATGTTTTCTCTTCCCTTATCTGACATTTATTGAAATTCTGTGGTTGTCAGAAGATGCACTTTTTCTCAGGCTCACCAGAAGGAACATGCATCACTCCTGAATTGACTTGCTTCTCTTTTACATCTGTGACCATCTCAGCTACCAGGTAAGTCTTTTTTCCACCTTGGACTGTCTTTGTGCCTTAGTCTCTTTCCTTTGCTTGTTGAAAGGCAGCCATTAAATACAAGTTAACATTAATTATATATAGAAGAGAGTCAAGACCATTATCCTGTTTGCTTTACATTTTAACATATGCTTCAGTAAATGGAGCAGGAATATACCAAAACACTGCTGCAAATCCTCCATTGCAGACCTTGTATCTTGGCTGGAGTTTTTTGGCCTTGCTTTGCATTTATCTCCCTTAAATGTCTGATGGTAGGGCACTGCACCCACTGCAGAGGCTAAAAAAGCATCTTGGGACAGATCTGACATAAAAACAATCCCATTTCAGCTTCCAGAGATTAGTAAAAAACATTGATTCAGTGCAAATTAGAATTCAAGCTCCGCAAAAGTTTACCAAGACACTTAAAATCTCATCACATACATTCAGCTGTAATATATAATACAGTACAATAATAAAATATAATACAAAATTGTATTGTATTTACAATATTCAGAAAAAATTGCACGAGGGATGGTTCTTGATCAAAGGCTGTGGATAATCTATTGGGCAGGAAACCACTTTATTAAAATTTTATTTAAACATAATTTCTAAATTACTATGAACTAAGATAATCTACTTACACCCATATGTTAACAGAATAGTTAGAAAGAACCAGAAATCTCAAAACTACAGGTATTGTTTCCAGTATTATAATTTTCATTTTTCTTGGTTTCATCTAAATTAGCAATAGAATAGAAATAATACTCAGCATTAATGTAATACTTACTTTGGTTGGTTTATTGAAAAGGCAGGCTCCACCTCCATTGTTTAAAAATTCATGATATTCTTCAATATCACACTCAGAGAACTTGCTTGGAAGATAGTATCTAACAGAATAAGGTAGCAGGATTAATTTCTCTGGAGCTTTTTACACTTCATATTTTCTTTTTTCAAAACAGGAGAACTACAACATTATACTTTAGAAAAAGAATGAAAACATGCTGTTCAGAGTGACTATCTGTTTGTAAATCTATCTAGTTTGAAAATGCTTTTGGTAAATAACAAGGAAATTTCAACAATGACACAGAGTTCATGGAAAGTGAGAGGTCTAGAACATTTCACTAAGTTTTTACATGCCAACACCATAAATCTGATTATCGTGTGTAGTTCTCACAAGCGTGACTTGTTCTACTAACAGGCCTGATCTCAGAAATTCATCTATCTCCTCCCATATAAACTGCAGGAGACAAAGAAAGCTCATAGTTTGTTTCTCTCTTAGAGGAAATGGTTCTCCTGACCCACAGAATTTTTATATAGTAAGAGTTACATAATTTTAAACATGCTCCTAACAAATACCACCTAACATTTCAGCTTCCCTCTGTCGTGTGTACCACTCAGTAAATTTCAACTGAGTACAGAGTGCCCCTGAGGCACAGTGCCCCACCTAAACACAACATGATGCAGAGAATCTTTGCATGGACCCTTTCCACAGGGAAGTAACTTTTCCCAAGGCAACTGCAGTGATCTTCATATTCAGGTCCACAGTCACAAAAGTACTTATGCTTCAAGCAGATTTTGGAGTCTCAAGGGCTTTCCTCTATCAGCTCACCACTGGATATAAAAATATTAGCCAAAGTGCATTGCTGGGAGGGAGAGCTTCCAAAACATAATTGGCCTTTTCCATCTGTAAGGCTCACGAATTTGGTCCAAACACTACAGAGGCTGTGGGTTTCACCAACATTCAGCAATAAGCTAGGTAAATACAAGGCTTTTTCATGTACCCAATTATTTGAAAGGTTTAAACTTCAGATAAAGAATTTAAAGACCCTAACATGAGATTTTATAACTTTTATAAGAATCAAAAATGCTTCTCAGACTGGCTCTTTAACTTAGTTAAAATCAGAAAAATCCTAGCAGGTATGTTTTCAGGTATACCAAGGCAAAAAGGGCACACTTTCAAAGAGGTTTGAATGACATATACTTCTTTGCTCAAAATTTTTCTGACCACAAAGCTATTGTGAAAATATGTGGATCCATTCGTAATGAACTAAAAACTGAGCCCTGTCTGTATCTAAAATTAGAATACAATGTAATTCATATCTAAAACTAGACTACAACGTAATTCATATACGCGATAAAAGACAGGCCTGTAATAAAAAGCATTAGGGTCTGAATACACATTAGAAAGCATCAAATTTCATCCAGCAGCAAAAATTTGCTGATTCACCAGTCATTATGTTAAAATCTCTCCAGTGACACTACACATGGGTATGAACATACTCAGCGTCCCACTGGGGGATAAAAAATGACAGGAGATTAATGAAAGATTCCAACAAAAACACTGAAATGAGACACGCCTCAGAAATTTGGTTATAGGATTTCAAGAATTAGGGTGTGTCATTGTTTGTTCCCACAACTCAATAGCAAACTTGCATGAGAAAAGAAGCTACACCTGCTTCTGCTTCTCTGCAATGATCTGGTTTACTGTTGAGCTTTGTGCTTTCCAAATTAAATCAGCATTCACCAAAAATCCTCACGTATCCTTCTCATGAACTCACTTATTCTCACATTTCTTCAAAGGTGTCTCTGTATGGTATATAGCTAATACCTTACTTTCTGAAAAATAAGTCATCAAAAATATTCTGCTGAACCACAGAAGAGAAAGATTTTCACACCTTTCGTTTATGTTACTGTATGAAGAACATGACTTTCCTCTAGTGAAATGTCTTACCCCATATCTCCCATTATGCATCCAGACCACGTGTCCTCACACTTACACTCACCTGACAAAAAAAAGGATAAAATAAGAAGTTACATCTCGAGTCTTGTGAGTCCAAAATAATACACTTCTTACCATAAAAAGCACACTACACTCAATTCCATTTCATATTTCAAGACAGGTTGGAAAGAATAATTTGTTGGTTTATTGCACACCTTAGTTTAAGTGTATCAGTGTTCCTTACCAAACTTTTTAAAAAACTCTATATGATTCTACGCAATCCTGAGCTTTGAAAATATGTCCTGTTTTGCTTTCCTTCTCTTAAAGTGAAGTTAGAGGAAACTGCAGTATTAGCCTTCAGCACTTGCAAATCATGAGTCAGCTTTCTCGTCTTCTCCTGTGTGATGATACTAATTTCTCAAATTTTCAGATTTTAAAAAAAAAATCATTTTAACTTTTTGATTTTTTTAGTTCTCTTCTTTGACTATGCTAATGTTATTGGGAAAATCTTCCCTTGAAAAACCCCAAACATTAATTTAGAAAAAAAAAAAAATGGAATGGTCAATGAACACAAGGTAGTACAGCAGGATCTATCAACTTTTTCCTCTGCTCTCCCTCCCGCCCTCCCCTACCTGCCTCCCTTCCTCCCCTACCTGCCTCCCTTCCTTCATGCAACTAACTCCCTTCTGCCCTGCCAGCTGGGATCACTTTGCTCTGGTCTCAATCCTCCACTTTCAAAGCTGTATCTTGCCTCAATTTCAGTAGAAATGCTTTCCACTTACACATTCTGTAACTTCTCTTACTGTACACATGAACATCAGTTTATTGCTTCCATTTTAAAAGTACAATTAGAAAGGAAATGAAGCTTGGTCCAAAAGTTGCATTCTCTTCTCTCCCCACCAAAACAGTGCCCTGCCCCTCTCAGCCATAAAGAAAGGGCATCACCACTATTATAATTTTCACTTTTACCCTGCCCCTACATCAGTTAAAAAATACGTGGCTGGAAAATGAATACTGAACATGTCTGTAGGATAGAGCATCCGTCCCACATTTCTGAGTATTTTTAAAAATAGTATTACATAATCTACAAAAAAAACCCTTAAATGCAGATGTATCTCTGCATTATATATCGTCTACAATGCCTGAAAACAAAATCCACCTAAGCCGAGTTCTAGTACTCAATACAGTAATTTATCTTTTTTAAATGTAGGCCACATAAGCACACACAATCCAGTAAGTACGCACTCCAGTTCATTATTTAAATTGTTTCAAAACTGTATTTTAATCATATCAAGCTCATGGAAGCAGGAAGGAGAGGTGCTTGTTGCAGGCAGAGTGGTAGAGATTAAAGCATTCCAGGTAAACAGGGATAACCAAGTAGCTGAATACCAAGGTTACAGCAGAGAAATGGTAGCAGTAGGGTAGCAAGTACTGGAGATTTGGGTAATCTACAAGAGGAAATCAATCAAGAAAAACAGATATAAACTGTATTGTCAAAACTGTTCTATATAACAGTACTGAGGAGGCCCCTCATTATCCCCAGGTCTAATAATGTATATATTCCGCCCTTGTGTCGTAAGATGGCAGCCATTTGGTCTGTGGGTGGGACACCAGTCTGCCTGAAATGAATGAAAGTGGCAGGTGCCTTTATGGTCTATTTTGGATGAAACGGTGACACCAGTGCTGCCAGGAATTGTGAGCACAGGGATATTAGAGCATTTAGATGGAGGAAAATTAATACGTCAGACCCTTCTCATTTTACTGCAAGAAATAAAAATATTTCAATATTGTGAGAAACAGAAGGGAAAAGTACATATCAGAAAGACACTGATAAGATCCTCCACCTTCTAAGATTATTCTCTTGAGACAGAGTGAAAAACCAAATAAACTTACCACTTAGAAGTTTTCTTCTGTCTGAGAAAATGCCAATGTTTTGGGCCAAGGTCTGTGCCAGGGTAACTGCCATTAAGTCTGGCTTTCCAAACTGAAATAAACAAGCAAGGTACAAAAAGCAATCAGTAACACACAGGTATCTCAGATTCAAGTGAAGCTTTTCTCATATCAAGGCAAAAAAAAAAGGCATAATCAGGTAGACAGCGTTAGAATTCTTACGTCAGGGTAGCTAGATGAAAACTAAACACTGGCTTATAGACAAGCTAAGTAAGAGAAAGTCCGTTTCTTTCTTGGTATTGTGGCTGCAATTATGAATGACAGGATATTGCAGAATTTGCTGAAAAGTGTATTTGAACCTATATTGAATTTATTCACTCATCACTCTTCATTGAAGTGTCCATTCTAGAGAGCTACATTAAGATTCTGCATCAGCAAAAAAAAAGCAAAATATTTTGAGGAACATGTCTGCACTGATAAATTCCGTGCAGATAAATTTCCACCACTTATTGCTTGTACCAGTATCCCCACCTACCTCATTCACACCTCCGCCTTTAAGCAAGGAGCAGATTCCACCAGTGTGGGCTACACCACTTCGACTGCTCTGAAATCGACTCCCCCTTTGACAAAAAGGAAAAGAAAAGGAAGTTTACCCAGCTCAGTCCATGAGTTTTGCACACGACTATTCCAGCACTCCCTTCTGATTTCCAAATGAGAAGATGGCATTTGCAAATGCTGGATGCCACCACTATGCTTCAAACTATGGAAAAACAAGTGGAAAAACAGATAACCACTCACAAACCTCACATGACAAATTATCTCCAGAAAAGTTATACCTTCTTCCCTCCTCCTTTTCAGACTACCTAATACAAGAAGAAGGGGACTATTTTGCCAAACCACCTGGATCTGCCCAGCCTTTTGTTTCTTGACATTCTACTGCAGTGAGTGCCCTCCGCTGGCACATGCTCCAGGCAGAGTGCAGGAGAGGCCACCGGGCTGCCAACGCACAGGACTAGTGAAACAACACGTGTCTAATCAAGCAGTGCTGATGAGGTAAAACTCAAGGGGAGATGCATTATCAGAAGATGCAGAGGTAGGTGGAAACTTCCTGGAACTACAGCCAATCTCATCCAAGGAACAGATGCACTCTGAGCCGAAATCTAATCACCTCTTTGGTGCTGACCACATCAGCATGATTGACTGCCAGTTACTGGAGACAAAATATACTCTGCTCCACCTGAGAGTACTGATCCATCCAGCAAATTTTTTTTTTTCAAGTGAAAAAAAACCATCAAACATATAGTTGAGCGATACTTACTAAAACATCAAGAAGAATTAAAATGTGGGCTAACTGTGCTGAAGGTGGAAGTTCATTTGTAACCACTGTACCATCACACCAGCTACCCTCACCTTCCAACTTAGCTGTGTTTCACACACAGACACCATTTCAGAAATTACTATTTCTAAACAATCTATGAATGCGATACCACAAACACCATTGGTGGTGGGGCAATTAGCATTACAGTGGTATCCAGAGTCCCACCTACAGGCCAAGTCAGGCTCTCTTTTGCCCCAGTCAATCCACACACATTCACAAGAACAAGACTTCCCCCCCAAAGACTTTACAACGTCACCAGAGAAGATACACAAAGGATATGAGAAAGCCTGATTCCCATTTAAGAGATGAATATCTGAGACACAGAGAAACCAAAATCTGCAAGCATCACTTGCAGACCTTACTAGCTTTCTTCAAGGCAGAAATCAATAGCAGTAATTAAGCACATGCAAAAATTCTGAGGGTGGATACTGGGCTTGGGTATCCTGGAACCCTACTGAGGTCATGTTTAGGTTAAGTTTATTCTTACAGGCTCCAAAAACAGTCAGCAGAGAGAAAAAAGAACTCCAACAGAGATACTCATCTGGCATGTCTTGTGTGGATCAAAAATCTCAGCCATTAACCTCTCCTGTCTTTTTGTAGATATATTTTATTATATCAATCTTATTTCCAAAACAATTGAGGTATTTAAAGAAAATAACATTCCTCTCAGTTTAGTATTCTTACAGCTCAAATGTCTTGGGAGAACAAACTGTTTTGAGGATCTGAAACACTTCAGTAATCCTGCAGCATGCAGGTCATTCAACGAAGTAAAGCAGGCCATAGTGTACTTCAGCAGAAAACCTCATTGGCTTCAAAACCAATGTTCTGCCTTTAAATAATCCATGATCTACTGCCAAAGAAGCCAACCTCCGAGGTGCAACTGTGCATGACTCTTCAGATAGCTGTGCTTGTGGAGCAGGTGATTGCACAGAATAACAAAGGATTACAGCGCATGCAGCTCAGGCTTGGTATGTTAGAACCAAAAGAAGAGTCAAACCTCTAGTTGCACTGGCAGGCAGTTTGTGCATTAATTTTTTCCCACCTCCCCATCCAAAACATTATTTTCTGAATTATTGTGGACTACACACACAACAGAAAGGAGATGCATCAGCCAGTCATGAGAAGCAACCCCCAAGGAAAGAAAAAACCCCAGTAATAAAACATCACACGAGGTTACGTACGAAAAAAGGTGAACTGCGTCACTTTTCTCTCTGATAAAATCCCTCCTATATTTCATAAACTCACGTAGAGTCACCAAGGGGTTTTCAGATATGGTGAACTTGTTATCAGTAGCCCAGGTTTCCATGGCAACCAATACTATCCTCGTGTTAAGTTGTTCTTTATATATCTAGTACATTAACAGAATGAACAAATACATTATGTCAAATAGAACAAAGATGAGGTTTACCCCTTTTTTGTAACAGCTTGCATTTTTACGTAACTAAATATTTAGCTTATTCTAGCACACTTTAGGTTCTCATAAGTGTTTTTATCTCCCTTAAAACCAACAAAAGAACATAAAAAAAACAGTAAACCCAAAATTTTAGGCTTAATTCTTCAATCAGTTTTCTTAGCCTTCAAAAAGATCCCTTGAACGTCCTACACAGGCAGAGCTGCATAGAAGAAAGATGGGATTTTTGAAAAATTACTACATTCCAAATAGTGCAAAGATTTGAAATTAATGGGTCTTTTATAACATCCAGCTCACCCAATGACACACAGGGGCTCTCTTATGCGGAATAATGATCTATAAAACCATATTTTTCACTGTTGTATACATCTACAGGAGTATTTCAACTCATGCTGGCTGAATCACAAAAAAAGGGCCATCCTTTCAATGCTGGGTTAACACTACACACAAAATACTTTCAAGCATTTTCTTATTCTAGTAATACTTTTCTTTTTCTATTAGTACTTGGGGTGAGGTGCAAGAGCCAGCAGCTCATCTGATTTAGCACCATAAATATAATCCACATAGCCCACCTGCATGTCCCTATTCTAACTCATTTACTCAAGTGCACTTTTTCTGGAGAAATTTTAATGCACTAGAATTTCAGATTATCTTTTGAGTTTGATGTTGTCAACACAGGGATCCTGTGTTAGAAACTGTCCTATCTAAGGTGCTCTTTAAAACTCAGACTCAAGGGACCGATCCAGCAGGATACCTAAAATTTTAATGCCACAAAAAAACCCTGTCGGATGCTTTAAGTTAGAGAAAGGCTTTATAGGTGACTGACTGTGGTTCTAGTGAAAGTTTGTAATCTTCATATACATTATTACTATTATATCACGAGCTGACAGTTCTTGCATCTATCGTCAGGAGAATCTTATGACTCATCTCACACACAAAAGAACATATAGTTGAGTGATACTTACTAAATCTGCCATGTTCACAACTGATTTAGCATAGCTGTTGGTATGGCCGACTGACAAACGGTGCTTTTTACACTGTGAAACAAGCACAGACCAGTGACAGGTATAGATTTCAGAAAAACAGGGTCCATTTCCAAAACACCACAAAGTAAAAAACAACATCAACAATAAAACCCCTGTGCAAGGTTTTGTTTCCTGTGCTGAATGTAATGTTAATAAACAATAGTGGAAAATTTTTCAGAAATGAACATTACTGATATACTTTACAACAGCTGTTGTAAGGATCTATGAATTCCTCTTTAGAAAGTACCCTAGGATCTTTACTGGAAAATGCTACAAGAACAGGAACATGTTGTTCTTCATTATCTTTATTTGAAAATTTTTAAATTAATCACAAATGCCAATGCAGAAATCAGCAACAAAAACTTCCATAGCTGAGACTCCTTTAGAGGTGTTATCCCAGAAGTGCCTGCACCCATGTTTTAATCTATCAGATCTGGGGTTTTTTTTCAATTTTCTCTCTTAAGCTGTTTTCTGGTTTTCTTCTTGTACAGTTTCACACTCCTAATAAAGCCACAGTAATTGGTTCAAATCACTTCAGCAATCAGACTCCAATGGCACCTTTACTGAAATTTGTAATGCAGTGCTATAAAAATGGCACTGAAGACAGCTGTCCAGGTACTCCTATTTGCAGAAAAAACCAGTTATGAATGAGCATGATGGGCATGAAAGTCACAGGTATCTCAGAAGAATTTAGGACAAAGTGCACAAGATTTTCAGAAATGTTTAACCGTCTCGTGCCCCATGATGCTTGATTTTGGAATGAAAGTTGTCCATATTTTCTGGAAGTTAGGATCTCTTAGTGGGCACGAAGAAATTCCCCACAACTAGGGCATAGGAAAGGCATCCTTTCAAGCAGGAATGGGGCAGGGGGTAAACCACCAAAACCAAGGAAGTTAAGCCCATAGCAAATGCTATTTCCTTCTCGCAGGAGGAAATGATTTGGCTTCTTTGATCATGGACATTCACTAACACTTGCCTCAGAGAATAAACTCCTAACTGGACTGACTCTTGCAGTAGCTGTGATCAGACAAAATTAGGAAACATTGTCCTTGAAGAAAACCTGTCTCAATAGATAGGATCCCAAGGGAAAAGCTGTGGCTTCAGGTCTTTAGGATCAAACACAATTACATTGATTAAGGCAATTTTCATCCAATATTATTAGTTTTAATCCAAGAACGTATTGCTATGTTCACCAAACTGAGCTGGTGGAGGAGTACACTGTCTAAGGACAGAGGCACTCCTTGTACACTCTCATGTCTATTTTTGCCATTTCAGGTAGTGCCTGAAAGAAGTGCGGCATATTACAGAAGAAGTAGACAAGATTCACAGAAATATTTTGATTTCAAAGCCATAAGAGACTATAAAATCATCTAATGTCACCAGTCAGATGGGCACTACCAGGCTGAACTATATCCAGTTACTTCAAGAACAAATCATATTGTTTGTGTTTGAAGTTACCTTTGAACACTGCAAGTGATGAAGAATTCACCATTTCCTTTGATATTCCCTTCATTAGTTATTAACCATCTTCACTGACATAAATCTGTGCCTTTTCCCACTGGCTTTTCTTCAATACACTCACTGTTATTATGTCTCTTTCTGCTATGTTAAAAACCCCACTGTATTCTCCCAGAGAAAGTATACAAGCTTAACAAAATAATTTTCTCTACATTGACTGGGATGTATCAAAAAATCTAGTCACTGTTGATCTCCCCACGCTCAACAGCTGCTGCATAATTGAAATAACTGCACTATTGATTGCTGAGTGGCTGTAACTAAGACAAATGCTCAGGAAAGCCAGAAAGAAAATCATCAACTTAAGTCACACTGACATTAGTTACTTTATGACTCTTCTTTCTGATACTCAGACCTACTTGCATTCTTGGCGAAATTAACTTGCCAAAATTCAAAACCAACTTCATCAATGTTTAATGAGACCATAATCTCTTCTATTAAGGACATACTGAATTTATTCCAGCCTTATATTGTTCTTTATAGTTATGCTCTCTGGATAAATTAAGACAATTTGATGCTAATTATAATTGTAAGATGTTGAAATGCGTCAGTCTTACCATTAGATGATCATTTACAATCATCAACTCAATGTATTTTGTTTCCTCTTCAACTTTACGTGGAATCTGACGAACCTATGGAGAGAATGTAACTCTAAGAGGGTCTAACAATACAGAGAGAGTGTAACTGGTAACAAACATCTGCACTTAGTGCCTTCCCCGCTTTAATAAACAGTGAAGTCTCTGTTTAGAATATTTATTTTGAAACAAAATAAAGTGGGACAAACTAGCTACTTGTCACTATTGAAACATAAAAAAATATATGTGTTTTATTAATGGGAGTTTCTGATAAAACTATACTCAAAATGAGCAAAAATATTTTACCTATTTTTTCATTTGCAATGTAGCAGTTATTTAAAAATTTCTTAACTCTTCAGGTAGGCAATGTCCAAGAGAACCCATCAAAGTTTAGCCTACATTAGATACCTCTTTTTGTATTAGCTGTATTGATATAGAGATCTCATGCCAAACCAGCAGGAGCAGCAGGACTCCATCTGGACAAATTAAACTCAGCAGACTTGAAGCAAACTTGATGGCGTATTCCTTAAAAACAAGCATATTGGCACATACCTGCCTTTTCCTTCTTTTGTGTCTTGGCCTTACAACAAAGTTCTGTGATGTAGTATTCATCTGCCAGAACTCTGAGCAGAAAACACAGACAAATACATTGAATATTTATAAAAATATAGCCCATCAATTAGTGACCCTGACGAAACATGACAGTAGTATGGCATTCTTCAGATGCAGCAACAACTCATTTTTACAAGCCTCCAGCTACAAGGGAGGCAAGGCTACAGATGCTTCCCAGTAACAGGGCTCTTATAAAAAACTCTACTAGTGATAATCTGGGTCTGTTGAAACAGATGATCTGTGGGTGTCACGCTTCAGAAAGCAAAGCAGATGTTCTATGCCAAAACTTCACAACACTGGGCATGAACTATTATTAGCATAGTGCTTCCATGGAGTGAATCACATTTTCGGGAATTCAGCAGACATTCACAGAGCTCTTGCAATATCTACCTAAATTAATAAGAAGAGCATGGAAGGCAGAATTAATGCTTTAAGACGATTATATTCACAAAGCAAAATATGTCAGAGTTGGGAGAAACCTTATGAGATTTTGGCAATACTCACTTACCAATACAATAATCCTCCCTGCTAATCCCTCTGTGTCTTTAACTTCTTAAACCTCTAATCATAAGCATCAAGCAGTTTATTCTTTTGCCAAATCCTTTTCACCAAATCTATTACTAGCCACTCCTGGAAAAGGACATACTATAAACTAAGCAGAAGACAACATCTGCTCTCATCCTTTCAAATGTCCAAGAAGTAATTTTCCATCTTTAATTTTAGGTTCATAGTCCCTGCCTCTTTTTTCCTTACACAAAATAAACCTCTTTCCTTATCTTGTATAAATGTGTTTGCTATTCGCATAACCCCAAGAAGATCTTTCTTTGAGACATGCAAATTAAATGTTTGCAGTTGCTGAGTTTGTAGTAATGTCTTACTCCTTTTACTGCTTTTCCTCTTTTGTGCTTTCTGCAGCTTTGGACATTATTTCAGTTTCCAGGAACTGAAAACTTCTTTCAGCGTTCCAGAGAGATTTTACCAGTCCTGCAGAGAAGTAAATAGTCCTGTAGGGTTTACAGAGCACTCCTATAGTGCTATAGAGTTTATGGAGCTGTGTAAATTAAGGGACTTCCAGTTCACATATCTTTGTACACAACTTCTGGTTGTGTTACAAATTCCTCACAAGTTCAGTTTTGCTGGTGAGACAGGAAAGTTTCTCACAGCTTCACTTCCTGCTGTATCTTAATTGTACAATTTCTGTATGAGGTTCAAAAATAGGATTAAAAACCATGCTGATAGGAATTTCACAGGGCTGCCATATCAGCAGAATCTTAAAACACAAACCTGAGTTGCCCATCTGACAAGTCATTGCCAGGCCTAAGTGATAATCTTAACCAGGAGTGGCAAATTACTAATAACGCAAACCAGGAAAACAAAGCATGACTAACTGGTATTGTCTTGGGTAAAATGGGGACATGAATTTTGGTACATGAGGTTTGCAGGTATCTTCTCATGGAGCAACCTGGACAATCACAGGCTCTCTGCTTAAAAATGTTTTCATGGTTACACCAGCGTGCTTGAGGACTTTCTTTAGAAAACAGACCAAAAATAAATTAAATCAAACCCAAAGCTTTATTGCTTAAAGACCTGCAGACACTTGAGCTTGCAGTGATATTAAATCTTGAAAACTTTCTTACAATGTTTTTGATTATGCTTTATGTACGTTAATTAGTTTAGACGGTGTTCTAGCGCCACACAACTGGATCTCAACCTGTCATTTTTGGTTTTGTAACATGGGTTATGAAACTGGTAAACACGACACTTTTCAATCAATAAAATAATAATTTACAGTATGTATATACAGGGTCTCAGATAACTTTACCAGCAAATGTGATTGTTTTACCCACAATCGGAAGTCAGTCATCTCTAGAGGGAAATGATGCAGCCATTACCATTAACACATTAACACACATTAACACAGCCTTATAATTCACAAGATGGATAAACCCACACAGGGTGCATTTCTAGCCAAGGGCCCTCAGGCAAAAGAACATGACCAGCAAAATCACGGGGAATGTTGATAGTTGAGAGAGTCTAGCAGATATTTTGATGGGAATATATTACACTGAAAAAAATGTAACAAAGATTCACAAAATCATAGAATCATTTTGGTTGGAAAAAACTGCTAAAATCGAGTCCAACCATAAACCTAATACTGCCAAGTCCCCCTAAACCACGTTCCTAAGTGTCATATCTACATATTTTTCATGTGACCTCAAAAGAAAAGGACATCTGTTATGTATTATTTGAAAAACAGCACCTTTGATAACATATTATTATTTAACCATCAACTCAGGTCTAACCCACTACATTATGCCAGGGCATTGTAGACCTCAACAGAGATGGTGAGAAAAAATACAGTCCAGTAAATATAAAGCCAAATGCTCTAAGCGTGCCAAGTCATCTGTCCAAGCTTTGCTTATTTAAAATCCTCATTATTCCTCTGACCATTGCAAAGCACAGTATAATAAATTCTTTTCTGCAACAGCTTGTGTTTTTTTTAATATCCAGGGAGCAAAAGAATGTATAAAGTACATTGCTATTAAACTGTGATATCATAGAGTGTGCTTTTACTATCACTGATACTGAATAATCCCTATTATTTGAATTTTTTCCCTTTCTAACACTGATATTGAAGCTGGTGATCTATCCAGTCCATTCCTAATGCAGCAGAAATGCTGAGTGGAAATCTTACCTTACACACATGCTCTTTTAAAGATAAGAGAAAAATCTTGGCTTCAAGGGAAATCTCCTTAGGCCAGTCAAATTGATAAATTATGAGAGTAGTAAGGAATGTAAGAAATACTGATGACATACCACCCCAGCACAGTGCTTGCTACTGCTAATAATAATTTTGTTGTAGTACTTTCAAAAAATCAATCACAACAATACTATTAGCAATTAACTGCAAATATTATTTAAAGAAAAAAAAGTCAAGTCAAGACAGCAGTCAGACCTCTCCAGACTGGCAGGGAAGGGGCAGAGATACTGGTGGAGCTCTCATCCTCTAGAGTGTGATTGTGCATGGAGGATGACTTACAAAATTGAATAATCAGAAACAAAGAAAAATGGTGTGTTTCCTAATGAGGATATAATATAATAAATCTACGGTAATTGTCACTAAAAACATCAGAAACACTTTTTCAAACAATTTTACAAAAACAAGTATGGGCATGCAGAAGAGTAGACTGTGAATTAAAGTTTATTTCTCCTACATGGGATCCTAAACATAAAGTGATGGAAGATTAGCACCGTGTACCTCTTATCAACATTACAAATACTTGTATAATTGAGAAGACTAGCACTCTGCAACTGAATTTCCTTTTTAATGTTTTCTACAATCCTGTGATTCTACTTCAATCTAAATGGCAACATGTTCAATTATGTCACATGCTGGGTTTTGTACAGCAAAGCCAGCAACTATTTATTTGCTCTATAGTAAAATCAAAAGTGTACTAGCATGTCTGGATTTTTGAGGAAAAACAAATAAACAAACAAAACAAGACCCTGAAGTCCTAGTTTGACAGTTTTTTGAAAATCAAGAAGCTTTGGTGGAGGTGAAACCGGGGCATTTACTTGCAATTAATCCCTTTTCGTAATTTTAAAAGCAGAAAACAGTTTTATTCCAAAATCTTGAAAACAGAAAGCTTCACTATTAGGAAATCTTATAAAACAGTTTATAGGTACCTAGCAAGTACCAGCGCTAGCAGTCTCTTAGTTTAACAACATGAGACAGAAGATTTATTTTAAACTCAGCATTGGTTGCATTATTTCCAATCTTTTGAATTATATGTCCTCAAGAAAATGTGACGGAAGATGCACTTTATTATTTGACCTTATGTTCAATAAATTGTTCTCATTACACCACCATCTCTGCAAGCACAGGTAGTAAGCATGGTAAGTGCTTAAGGTGCAGGTACATAGGAAGTTTTGTGACACAGAAGTCAATGTCTTACACTGCACAAGCCTTTTGTGCTCATGTCCCTCCATCCCAACACTGCCTCCACCTCGCCCGGGCAATCATCATCACAGGACAGGAGGCACCAAGCTGGTACACTGCTTCATTTAGATTCAGACAGATTCCTTTCTCAGAACTGAAATTAAGGCAACCCAATTGTAGCAATTTCCCTCTTTTTTCCCACTTTTCTCATTAGCTTCCTGAATGATTCTACTTTGCTTAACAACTGGCAAATCTGCACAAACTGTGCTCCAGGGATGGACCCATCTATGTGCAGTACTCACACCCAAGATCTCAGACCCAAAAGTTTGTTATCTATATCTATATAATATATATCTCTATATATATATATAAAAACAAACTTTTGGACTGATATAGGACAAACAGTTTGTAACAAGATGACCAAACATCTGTAACTCTCCTGAAGAAATTAGTCTAGAAGTGGTTTCTACCAAAATGTCAGTGTCTATGAAGGACAGTTACATTTATCTAGGGTATGTACGGTAGAGCAGAAAAACGCATCTGTGAAACTGACAAATCCTTGACAGAATGGGAATATGTCATAAATACTGCAATTTTAGCTTCAATTAACAAGCTGACCTCTCAGATGAAAACCCATTTTTTTAAAAAACCTTTCTCCCTCCACACACAATATGGGCATTCATCACTACAAGCACTTGAATCCACTTCTGCCTCCAAATTCATTTGCACTAAAATGCATGGCCCTCATCATAGCCAGCACTGTGAAAAATGCTGATCAGACTGGAGAGGAGAGTCACTGAACAGCAACGACCTTTGGCAACTTCTTCTCTCCCAGGCTTATGCTCACATCATGGCACTCACCCTGTATCTCAAAACAGGAAAAAGCCATGAAGAGTTATCAACCATCGTCAATGTGGTGTTTATTTTCATCATCTCTAGGCTACCTCAGTCCTTTCCTTTCTACAACTACTAGCACATAATCCAGCCCACAGACCACATAACTTGTTAAGAGAAACATGTATCATAACATGAAGCTCTAGGAGAGGTTTCATTTCCTGGATTCAGGGTTTTTTCATCACTTCAGGTTCTTTTCCCATGCTTTCACTGTTTCAAAATGGGTTTTTTTCAGTGCCTTTTTATTTAATTGGGAAAAAGAAGGTATATATAATGAAACAATATACTAACAGAATATGATCTATCAAACACAATCAACAAATTTGGCCTTAGACTAAAACATTTAATAAGTCATGAATATTAAAATATCATACCAGATGGCAGGTCAACTGAAGGAAATTCAAACAACTTGGATTTGTAAACAGAGTGGAAATGGAAGTCATCCTGAAATAGTAAATATTGCCCATATTAAACCAGGAAAAATCAATCCATCTCATGAGCATTAAACAGACAATTCCAAAGGTTCTTCTTACCCAAAACATACACCAGTGAACATGGAAGTTGCAAGGCACCATTACTCTACAGTCCTCTTTTCCCAACTGCAGTGTGATGGGTAATGCCACAGTTAATCACTTTTTATATCTGAGTACCTCAGACACAGTGGCTGAGCACACTTAGAGCTAGGCCTAAACTAGGCTCCCAGAGCTGCTCGGGGAGAGAGTCAATGAGAGTCACAGGAGCTGCTGAACTGGAGTCAAGGATGACCCAGGAGGAGAGTGATACAACAAACCCAGAGCAGGAAGTGCCAGAGAAGGGGACAGGGCACTCACAGCTTCTGTTGCTGGCTCCAAGGGACCCTCCTCTGGTGCTGTATTGCTCTACAGCCAAGTGTTACAGAGCACAGACATATAGACCCACCACTGCCTCAGATTTGGAGGTCTACTTTTGTCTGTGAAGATGGAGTCTCACATACGAAGTAAATGAGTTGGGAATGAGGGGATGACCCTTTGGTCCCACGGCCTTATGGCTACCCTGTACCCATGGATGACTGTACTCAACAAACACAGCAGGACTACTCTAAGTTCTACTTACATCTGAAGTGTAGTTTTCATCTGGCTCAATAAGGTAAGTATGATTTCCATCATAGAACATCCCACTGTCAAGAGCAGGAAAATATAAATACAGATTTAATAAACAAATACTAGTGCAACATGGAAGTAACTTCTTAAAGTTAATATACTTTAAAAATTTAAATATCTGGACAAGGAAGAGTTAAAAATGGTTTCAGGAACTGAATGTAATTCTGGATCACTCTTTTGTTTCTTCACTTCAGCAAGAAAGATTTTCTCCTGTGGTGAATCAGACTTCTTTCTTCCACAAACCTTCACTACAACACATACAAACACCACAAAATGGACTAATTTAGCCAACTGAAAATCCAGTTCAAAACTTCCACTCCCATGCAAGAGATATCTACCTGCAACAGATAAATAAGGGTTCCCTGTCTTAAGGAACACACATATTTGGAACATATATGCATAGGTTTCCCCAAATAAAAATGTTGTTGAATTGAATTAAATTATCCTTAGGTTTTAATGGGATTTTTTATTAACTCTTTCCTTAGTGTTTCATTTTGAAAGTGTTGATACAAATATTATTCTGTAAGAGCAAAAAAACAAAGTAAAAGTAAAAAAAAATTCCTATAGAAATGCATTCTGATCTTCAACCAAACCAGAACATTGTTTAAGTAATTTTGCCTTTATTGCAGTGGCATACACACATGGTTGGCATTAGGCTGTGTCAGCATGTCCCTTTCAAAGGGCCATTACTAAGATGTTTAAGCTTGGCCCTAAACATGAACTGTAAGTTCAAACTTGGCACATAGCGCACAACAACAACAGCATAAAACAGAGATCATTTATTTACCTACATTATGTTTAAAAACACCCAAAACAAACAGAATTATAAGCAACAGAAGCAGATACTTTTCTTTTTTTCTTATGCAGCATTTTTTTTAATCAGCAAAATTGACATTCACAGAAGTAACCTGGTTTACTGACTGTGTAACATATATCAAGTGTGAGCATAACTACAATGTAAAGCTCCTTCACCTTTCAAATTACCTGTGCCTATTCTTTAGAAATAAATACTGTCTTATACAGTTTAAGCAAAATATTCAAGCACCTGTTGAAGCTTCTTTGCCTGGGAATAAGATAAGATTGGGGAAGATCCTGTAGCTCCTCATCAGGCAAAACTTTCCGTCCCTCTAATTGCAACTTTAATTAAGCACAGTCTGCTGTCAGCGAAGAGCTTCTCGTGAGACTGCTGCTCCCAGCAGCACTGACCTCTGATCAAGTCACTCCACAGTGACAAGAATAAGAGTCACGGCTGACCTACAGACCTGACCTGCCCACTCAGAGCATTCATGGCTCTTTTCCGACCAGCTACCACAGCCCAGTATGCTCTGAATAAACCACACGCTCACGGGTGTGTTAGAGAGAAAACAACAGCAAAACATTTCAAAAGCCTGCGTTTTGGTGGTGTGTATTCTTCCGACAATCACATTTGTATCCGTGACAGCCGAATTCACAGCAGCAGTTTTTACGTTCACCACCAGCCGGCAGCAAGATCCCAGCCGTGCCCGCTGCCTGTGCCCTCGCCGGCCAGCCCGGGCCGCAAGCCGTGCCTCACCTCAGCTCACCCACATCCCAGCAACCGCCGGCGTTTGCGTTCTAAGGCTTCCGTGTGTTAACTCATAGGAAACCGTGGTTACCGCATATCCCACAGCAAACAAACAAAACAAAAATCCAAGCAAAATGGCTTGCTCGACGTTAAGGTTGCAGAGATACACTTGTCATTAGCCAAGTCACTAAGAAGGCGACCGTAACTTCAGGTACTCTGTCAGCCAGTCATGTGATAAATTTAATAAAAGGAAGGACACAAAGCAGACATTACCAACAGAAGAACTCGTAACATATGATTAAAAAATCACAACATTTTTTCACATTTATGAAAAATTCTGCTGTTACTGGCTGAGATCTAGAGGTACTCATACTCAAAAGAGGAGATTGGCATGACCTTTAGAAAGATGAAGCTTGTTATTCTCTTAAAGGCATCTGTTCTATCTCATGTACTTCCTAAAATTCATGAAAGCAAAGCTCCTGCCCTGCAGACCTCACAGAAGACAACTCTCCCAGCTACTCTTATTTCAGCAAGATGCTCCAAACTGTGCTTGAAGCTAAGGAGCTCTGATTGCCAGTGTGAGTTTCTAATAATTACTTCTCATTTAAAATCGACTGTGTAGGAGCTAGTTGTATTGATGGAAATGCAGTGTCAGAGAATGTCAGTTTAATACAGCTCAGGAAACATTACTTTCTCATACTGGATGCTTGAAATACCAGCCTGATTAGAGTAAACTTGGGTGAAGGAACTCAGCTGAAACTTTATTTTATCAGGGGGAAAAAAAATGGTGGGGGAGGAGATAGGGAGATACTTCTCAAGAGAGAACTAAATTATACAATGAAAAAAATGCATCATTCATCATGTAACTTTAGAAGGGACCAATTTGGGTATCAGGCCATTTAAGAATACAGAGCAGCAGAACAGTCAGTTTTAAGCATAAACCCACAAAAAGAGGGCAGGGAAAGACATAGGCAGGCTCTCCTTCCTTCCTGCTTTTACTCCTAGGAGTTAGCAGGGGCCAAGACCTAATGGATCACTGCTAATGGAAGCCATGCAGTGGCTCAGGATGCATTAGGAAGCTACTATTTTTAGGCTCACTGTCCATACTTGAAACTGGACTCAAGTTTCTTGAGCTGCACAGCTGTTAATCAGACAAGTTCAAGGATGACAAGTCATCTGCACGCATTCTCCCCTTCATAACAAAGAACACACAACTATAGAAGGAAGACACTACTCAAATAAAAGTACTTCTATGACTGGTACCAGAACTATACAATAGTTACAGATAGACAATAGGCTGAAAAAGAATTCCATCAGCTAAACCCTGCTTCCACAGAAAAAGGTGAAGCTCATTTGATCTCCACACAGGCTCACTTGCTGCCATGACTTTTCAAGCTGATGTCAGTATTAGAAGTGCTGAGATCCTGTAATTCCCAGATGCAACAGGCACTTGGTTGATCTGAAAACCTGACTAGCATCATTCAATAGTGCCAAAAGTAGACACATCCAAAAGCTATACAATACATACACAGCTTCATGTAACCCTCAGCTGACAGAGGCTTTAATTATACCATCAGTAAAATTATGTACTTCGAAGAAAAATTACTGCACCCTCTTACACCTTTTCTTCTAGATTTTTTCAAGATTTTACTATATCCAATGTATTACCCCATATACACAGCTCAAGACCAGAAATTCTGCTAAAAACTATGGATAATGCAAGATAAATTCTAAATTGACATTTTCTTTGTAAAGAGACTAGAAAAGAAATAAAATATGCATCATTATAACAACAAGAAAAGAACACAATTTCCAAATTATTCACTGGTATTGTTTTTATTCTTGCAGAATAGGATGTTTTCAGCTACTTCTTTCTACTCTGCTATCTCTGTAATAAATTATCTTAAAACAATACCTGGCCACTGCCACAAGTCCTCAGTTTAGAAAAAAGAGGAAATTCTGAAGATTGCTGATTACCTAATATTGGTGACAAACTAGTAGGAAAAGAAATAGCACTTATTTTACTATATACATATGTTATTTTAGTATAAACAACTTGATTTTGCTTAAAAGAGTAATAAACAAAGGTCAGTAAAAACAAAACAGCAGACTTACTGTAATCCATGGCATGTTGACAAGGCAACAAATGATACAGGATTTCCTCGAATTTTTCCCTGATAATAGCAATGTTCTCCTCCCTGAAATTGGAAATTGAGACTTTAAATCCATGGGACATCCCACAGTATGACACTCCATCCTGTCAAAGACTGCTTTTTCACAAACACATTGCCAAGCCATTGACATGGCACCAAGAGTTCATCCCACCTTCTTTGATCCATGGTTTGGTACTTAGACAAACATCATCATCCTGACACTCCACACCAAATGGTGTATTTCACAATTTCAGTGTGAAACCCCTGACATCCTGAGATGCATTTCAGAGACAAATTTCTCCAGAAGTGAGAAAGTGCTCATCTTTGTTCATTGACTAGAAAAAGAGTTGGAAGTAGGGGGCTTTGACTCAACATCTGCTCTGCACATGACTACATCAGACAGGATGAACTCTGCTCTGAGGGTAAGGCAATTTCCTTCTTCTAAGGAGAAAGGTATGCTTACCAAATAATAATAATGCTTGATTGAAAAAAAAAAGACCAAATCAGAAGCAGTTCCTAGCACTCCAAAACTAATGGAAACCCTAAGAATAACTAAGTAGTAAAGGAATACAATGAAAATAAGTATTTGCCTTTTCTCTTCTACAAATTAAATGTACACCTTTCAAATAAAATCCAGCAGACTTTACTCAGAAAATCCGCCCTGGTTTCACTGATAGGGATGTAAGCCCTACTGCACATGCAATAAATGTATTCAGTATTGCACAATGTCAATATTTGTATGCAAAATTAGGAAAACAATTCAAACATCCCTTAAATTCTCACTGCCATCTACTCTTCAGAAGAACTTACCTATTATTGCCTCGTCAAATTCAGTTATGTTGTAATGCACTAACATTGGTTAAAGGACTATGAAGGAGATTTTCAGTGGGTTTTTTTTTTAATAGCATTTATTTGCAAATACTTCTTCCACCAAATGAATGAATAATCTACCTAGCCCAGTATATCCAGCCCTGTGAATATTTATGTCCATTTACTACATGGAGGGAAAGGCGTTACAATTACAGCTTTTTCAGAAGCCAGCAGTCACTTGCATGATGCATAGCACAGTCATTTCAGACATCTGACATTAAACGCTTTTGGATTTTATTTTTCAAATATGAAAAAAAATTAATCAAGATAGGGCTAAAGGTAAAAAAGTATGTAGGCTATGTTGGTAGTTTTGTGGTTTGATCGGGAAATCCTGTTCTCTTTTCTACAAGATGGGGAAACTATTGCTAAATGCAGCTGCAATGTATGGGAGCCTCTGGTTTGAGGTGCACTCCTTAAGAGAGTATAGGAGCCTGTTTGTTAGAGCATGGCTGCCTGCAGGGAAACAGACATGACTCAGCCTGGTCAGTGGAAATTGTTATTTGCTCCCCAAGATCTTCTCTGTTGGACCCCAGGGCGCGCAGTGCAGAGCACCTGGGGCAGCTCCCGCTGCCGCCACAGCAACAGCACCGCAGAGAATGCAGCCGCTGACCCCACACACTGCGACTCTGACACTGCTTGCCAGGCTCGTTCCTTCGCTCCACGAGAGAATCCCTGCAGCATTTCTTCCATTAGAAGTGTGGCACCTTTTCTTCCCCCAATTTCTTTCAATCTCGTTATTTTCTCTCTTTCACATACCACTTTTTCCTTCCACTTGCTGCAGTGACTGCAGCCACCTCCACTGCCCATCCACCTTGGTGTCTTTGTCTTTGGGGCAGACACAGAACACCTTCACCACGCTGACCTGCACAGTAACCACCATGCTGCCCACCATGGGCACCTCTCTGCTCGGATGTCTGAAGGAAAACTGGTGCCACACAGGTAATGTTTGACTCCCTGTCTCACATTGGTAAGAAGCTCTGTGGCTGACCCATACCAGGCTACAACAAGGTGTGTCTGGCAGCAGCTGTATGACCCATTACCCTTGGACCAGCATTTCTCATGACTATCAAGAACTTGGGACACAGATCAAGTATCTGTGAAAAGGAAATTGTTTTAATTTCTGCTTTGTACTCACATATATATTAGCCACCAATATCCTAAACTTATTTGATTTCAGAGAGACTACATCATACTTTGTTTTTCCTGAAACCTTGGCTCATTTTCTCCATTCTATCCTCCTTTTCTACACCTGTTTATTTCCTGTATCTTGGCTATTTTAAGCTCTCCTCACTTGAGATTTTGTTTCTTTCAGTCTGTAGGGTGACCCCCACTACAGATCATGGAACTGCTTAAGCCTTTCAGGAATATATGAATAAGAAGTAAACAAAGAGAGACTCCAGTAAGCAAATAACAAAACTAACAATCAAACTATATGGATGATCTAAAACCTTATAAGCAATAAAATACTCTCTAAAGAGAATACTTGAAGTAGTATTCCTGTAAAAGATATAACTGGAATAAGTGCATGAATGTGGGAATAATACTGAAAAGACTATCAGTAGGGAGTTGTACAGACTTCTAGCTGTGGAAGGAATTTGGAGTAATTACACAAATTGGTTTGTTCCCAGAAAATGTAGCTAATATATACCAGAAATAGAATCTCAGGCTCCATTAGTTTGCAAAACCATGTCTTTGCAACCAGAAGGAACATTTTTTCATACTAAGAATCCAGTCTGTGGCTCAGAAGTGTGTTTTGATCTTCCTAATGAGAATCAAATAAATGTCCCATGACAGTACCTTCAAATTAATTTATTCTGTAATAAATCCATGGGAAAAAATTATGCATACAGATCTAGAAAAGAAAAATATAAGAAAAACAGCTCTAAATTATTTTCTGGGAAAAATACAAGTCAGAAACACAAATTCTACTCTATTTGGTCAAATCAATTCAACTCAGTGATCTACTACAGCTCATGGTAATTCTGGTGGTAATAGAAACACAACTCTGATCTCAGTCTCAGGGACCAATTCTTAACACTACAAAACATTAATTTCTATATGCTAGCATTTGGGAGGTATTTTTTATGTTTTACTTATGTTCCTATCATTATAATGTAAGTCAATTCAAACCAGTAAATAAAATTAACTTAAGCTAATAAAATTTATTTTCACTTCTTTAAATGAAGACAGTTTTTTTCCAAGCACTTGATGCATGAGATTATCTGAGGTGGTTAGAGCATGGTGCTAATAACACCAAGGTTGTGGGTTTGATCCCTGTATGGATACTTAAAGCTACAAATTCTGAGAACAGAAGTGTTCAAGAAACCACTGGATGTGGCAGTCAATGCTATGGTTTAGTTGGCATGGTGGTGTTCGGTCAAAGGTTGGACTAAATGAACTTGGAGGTCATCTCCAGCCTTAATGAGTCTGTGATTCTATGGTTCTGTACTGAGAGTCAGGACACTACAGGTGTCCTGTGGAGTCCTCCAAGGTCAATTTTTTTTTGGAGCACATGTACCTTTGGACAAGAAGTTTACTGCTGTTGCCTCACTATAGTGCTAAGGCTGAAATCATGCTGGGTTTGACATGTACTAAGCTGTTTTATAGCAGGTGCTGTAATGAAATACACTGTATAAGAGAAGAAATCACAGTATGTGGGAGATCTAAGACCACCAAAAGACTAAACATAGTCATCATATCTTCTTTTATTCTGCTCTTGGAAACACTCCCTGAAGGACTGGGGTTGTCTCCCTTACCTACTGGTATCTGTAGCAGTGAGACAAAAGCTGAAAAAAAAAAATCTTCTTTTTTTTCCCCAAAAATATTCTGGTCCCATATGAAAATTAAGACTTCCCTTAGGAGCTCAAATTAGCATCAACTACAGCTCAGTCCAGAACATCAAGGGTGTTTTGTGAAGAGTTATTGGCTTCCTGTAGCTAATAGAGCCTCTCTCTGTTCTCTCAAAAGCAATAATTGCCCATCTCAGCAGATCAAACCTCCACACTGGCCTTTGCCAGCTACTGGGGAATGGTTCGGTGTAAGATGAGAGGAAATCAGACTGCTCTTCTAACATATGCAATCCATAAGTCTGAGCAGCACATTTACCCACTTCTGCTCTAAAATTGAACCTGGTCACTACAGAGTCTGTGAGAAAATTAGGCGAAATGTCACCTCCTATGAGGCAAAGCCAGCCTGGTGACAATGGCTGGGACACAAACCTGCAACACACACAGGCAGACACTCATGCCATATCCAAAGGCAGGCTAATGCTACAGTGGGGAGAAGTTTGACATTTTTGCCTCCACAAGGCACACAGCCACCGTTCATGCTGCGGTTTGCACCATGCAAGGCAAATTGTCTGCCAATGCCCATGGCACTCTGTTGTCCATTTCCTTGGATCAGTAATTTATCCTTCCTGCATGAATCTTCTTGATGTGATGGACAACCTACTGGTGATGTCCAAGGGCAGTACAGAAAATACAGATTTTTAACAGGAAGTTTATTGATTTGGAGAGATAAAAATGTAATAACCTCCTACAAAAAATAAAAAACCAAAAACCAGAATGACCCCAGGGTCTATTAAAGCAAGTTAATCATTATGGTAGTTGTCAGTTCATAAGATAGTCTTCATCTTGATGCTTAAGTTGGATAATTATAGCAAAATCCTGAATTAGGGCTATGTGCCCTGTGAACTGCTACAGCTCATCTCATCTCCAACCACATGCAACCCTTTTGCCCATGTCAGTACAAGTTTTCCTGCAACTTTGTCGGGTACGTACTGTGGCAAAGATAATAAAAAATTATAAGACACAGATGTCAGCAATGCAAGTAAAACCCATCCCCTTTTTTATCCTTTAAGATAGTTTGTCCCTGCTTTGAGAGGCACCAGCTGCTGAGCAGACACAAAAGAGATGAAAAAAACATTCACCAATATTCATAATAAAGGGTGAAATAAGTAAAGCAAAAGAACAGCCCTGACAGTCATTAATGGTTGCAGTTCACCCTTCTCTGCAGTCAGAGTGCAGAAAGCATCTGCTGACCATTCACTGGCAGGGCTTGTTATTCATCTCAGAGACGCTATGACCTTCCCAGGGGAGTAAAATAAAGATGCACATTCATCTGCTTTCTACATTGGATCTCCAAGTAAGCCATCTTCTGCAATTAAGAGAGGTGCTGGCCAGTAAAACTCAAGCAACAGTCAGGCACTGACCTTAAAATTAATACCTCCCTTCTCCTACATCTTCCTATTTTAACATTCTTTAATCCAAAGGAAAAGAGATTGCTGGTCTAATTCAAATCCTAGTAACATATCTCTCTCTCTTTCCTTGCAGCAGAAAGCTCCCAAAAGGCCAGCTAAGGCTCAAGCCACCATTCTGTGAATGCCAGATAATGTTTAGCTGCCAGACATAATTATTAGCTGTTTAAGGAGCTACCCATTGTGGGACCACTAGTTACAAAAATTCATAACTAAGGCTGCATGAGCAACAGCAACAGGAAAAGAAAATGCACCCTCGATCACTGACTTCTAGCAGAAAACAACTTGTTATGAATGGGTTTCTATTTGTAAACAGAAAAGTCAAAATGGCACTTTGACCTGTGTAACTGCAATGAGAGAAGACATTTAATTGACACATACTTCAGCAATTGGCAGGGGCCCTGCTGTCAGGCTGTGCTGAGCCCTGTGCTCAGCTTTTACTCAGCTCAGTAACAATGCCAGGAACCTGGCACCACCTCTTTGCAGAGTAGTCTCTGGACTGCAGATGCCTGAAAGCCAAATGTTCTGAAAATGTGAACGGTGCCCTCCCTCTGTAGGAGGATGGCTATCACATGTGCTCACATAACTCAGAGCCGACACACTGTAGTGACATTAGTTTATAACGCTGTTTCAGATTCTGAAATCACAGACACGGATTCCAAAATTGGGATAAGGCACAGCTGCTTCTAAACCTTCTCCACAAAATGCCCATGTTTAAAGACTGTTGGCAGCACTCTTAACAAACAGAGACACGCACGTACGTGACAGGATCCTGCACGCAGGCGACTCACTCCAACTGCCATCAGTGACTCACAGCAAGAGCCTTCAGCAGATGGCACGAGGTATCAGCCCAGCTCCCCGGTTCAAAGGCCAAATGAGGGTTCTGTTTACTGCCCAGTAGCTATGAGAGAAGATGCTCCACGAACATAGCTGCAGGGTGTGGACAGAGAGCTCATGCCAACGCAACACCATCTGCTCTGGAAGCTGCCTTGGCATCTGCCTGGGAAACAGACTCTTGACTTGCCTTGACTTACCTTGGTGTTAGGGAAAATTATTTTTATTATTGGCTGCCAGACAAAGATGAGGCAGAGGAGAACAGGTTACCTCTTCCTGCCTACTCTGTTGCTGCCTTTCAGACAGCTCTTGTACCAGTGGCTAGTGTCTCTTAAGTCATGGCATACAAGTCATTTTAATGACAGTCATTTTGCCCCATTCCTGCATGCCTGTTCCAGGGAAATGGAAGTAAACATTTTAAGGGACAGTATGAAAATTCTTTATAATCTACCCATTCTAATCTGCCACTTCAATTCATCAGCCTGCCCCAAGTGTGAAGCCAAGGTATAAGAATGTGATTTACAAGATTACTATAAACACAGCACAACACCTACATGGATACCAATCAGTCAGCAGAACATAAAGTTCTGAGGAAAATAGAAAACAATACCACTCTTATATCCTTATTGGCTCATTATTTCTGAATGACAGAACCTTCTCTCTAAGTGAAAATTCACAGAGCCTTAGGCTGTGTCTAGAAACATTAACCTACTGTTAATGTTAATCCAGTGCCAGTTTGGTATCCATAGGGAACAACAGACATGTCTAGGCAAAGCTATTTACAGAAGTCAAGATGAAGAAAGTAAAGATGTCAAGCTAAAGCACTCCAAAGCCTTGCATGGAAGCAGTCCTTCAGAAGTACAGCAGCTTCTGTTTGCTTAGCTTAATTCCCCCTCAAAGGGATTAAGTTAAACCCAAAAAGATACTTTTATTTTTAATAAGAGCATCTACAAAGTGATTTTATGTTCTTTAATGTTATAGAAGTAATTAATTTCTCTCAGCCATACTCCGTCCCTGTATGGTCTGAGATTACAGAACACTTGGTTGCTACCAGTCTCTGGCTATGTACACCGTATGTTGCAGGCTCATGGAAAATAACTCATGAGGTGCAAAAAGCTGGGAGACTTTTCTGCAAGTTCAAGCTGTCCTCCTTCTGGAACGAGAGAAAACTGTGGCAGAGTACTCAAGAGGTGACTCCTGATGGTCACACAGTCGCTTGACTTGTCACTTCAGCAGAACCATGCACCATCACTGGGGTCCACATCCACAGTGAAATGTACTTTTTAAGCTCCGGAAGACTTCCACTTTCTGACAGTTTTTTTCCCCTGCAGGACTAGTTATACCCACAGGATAATTTTTTTAATGTCACAAAGAAAAGGGAGACAAGATAATTAAACCTTCAAAATCCTACATGAATCATGATCTGGGATTCATTCTAGTGTAGTATATTCAAAACCATGACCTGGGAATGACTCCTAATACAGAAAGCTGCTACTTTTAATTTTCTTCTCCTTGGTAGCAGGATGTATGTAGAAAGTAAGCTAGTAATAGCAAGGAGATAATCAGATATTTAAAAAAAGCTACTGTAAATGTACATTAAAAGTGCCAGCCTGCACCATCATTAGGTCAGGCAAATGCATTATATACAAGGGCTGATTATCTTGCCCTGGTATCCCCCAGAGGATACTAGATTTTCTAAACCCCAAAGGGCTTGCTTCCAAAATTCAAACAATGCTACAACAGGAAAATGAGATATTTCTCAATGCCTATCAAGTTAGTGTGACAGCATGACACTACTGAAAGAAAAAGATGTCCAGAATAACTGAAAACACATGGAAATTAAAAAATTTTGTCAACTCTTCATCAAGACACATACAGTAACATTAATTCCAGTCAAAACTTACAGGAAATAATTTGACTGGTATACTCTGAGACCAGTTTGCTTCCATCCTGCCATTCTGTTCCACTACTACACTCTAATCTTCGCCTTCTTGTGGAACTTTCAATTTATGAACTTCCATTGTACAGTGAAAACACCCGTAATTAGTCTCTAAGTGTAAGAAGTTGCCATTTGTTCTATTCAGTTTTTATTTACTCTATTGGTCAAAGATAGCCAGTTCTCCAGCTGATCTTTCTGTGCACTCTAATGCTTCTCACTGTTGGCAAATTTCATTAACATACACATACTTTTTTTTACAGAAGTCATTAATGAAAACATTTGATGAGAGCACTCTGAAGATCAACCTTGCAGGAACCCCCTGCTAAACTGTGTCAGACTCAGACTCCCTGTCAGTTCTTCTTCAGCTAGTTTACTGCTATCACTAAAAAGTAGATTATGGCCCAGATTTGTTAATAATTTGCCATGAGGCAAACAGAGCTCTGTTGAGGGTGTAAGAGAGAGGAGATCTGACGACATTACAGGAGCCCTTGTTCAAAGTCCTCTCTCACACAAGCTAGAGAGTGATTTTTCTGATACTAATGGCTTCTCCAGTCTCTGGACACAGCCAAAAAAGCTCTGCCAGAAACAGGCATATATAATTCCTGCATTATTTATGATTTGTTCCTTTTCAGTTTTCATCACCAGGTTGTGCAAGTTCCAGGTACATGCACACAGAGCTCCCCACCAGCCCCAGGCTCCAGCCTCCCAGGGCTGAGTCTTCCTGCACTCCCATCCCATCCTCTGCCAGCCCAGCTGGTATTCTGCTTTTCAGGAGAAAATGTAATCCCTTACAGGAATTAGCATACAGGCTTTTCTGACAACTGAAACACCTTCCTCTTTGGTTACAAAATGGTGAGTTACCAAAACCTGAAGAAAAATAAGAGATTCTACTCAGACAGTGGATGCCCTAACTGGAAGATGGCTGCAGAGGCACTTTGTTGTAAGACTGGAAACATAGCAGTCAATTATTAAAATGACCTGCTCACTGGTTAAGTGTTTATTCTGGCTGCACCAAAAATTATTGTAGACTTATGATCAGTTCATACCTGTGGAGATAACAACTAGATGTTGGAATGCTACTTAGGTAAGGTCTCATCAAACACAAGCACAGATGTGACACAGACACACACACTGCCCTCAGTAAAGGGACTGTACCTTAACAACTCCTCAAGTACGCCAGATTTGAAGGAGAAAGTTTAACAGAAAAAGCAGTATCTGCCATATCAAGGGTACCCAGACTCCTCTGGTCTTTCAAGATTTTAATATTTTTCTCCCTTATATATTATTTTCCTTAAAAAGGACATTTAAAGAGCCATTCAAATACACATCATGTCACACACTAGCCAAGGCTTTACGCACAGCAAGGCAATGAAGAACAGTAATTTTCCCCTCTTGTGCAGAAGCATTAAAATAGCTGTAAGCTACAATAACAGGCATCTTGCACACACTGCTTGTCAAACAATGCACACAACATAATGGCTACTTCTGCAAGCTAACAGCTCTGCTTTGCTGTGCAGCATTAACATGCATTTGCCCCACACCCCCCATTGGCCAAACTACAATGATGGCTCCTCTGCTGGCACCCCCACAGAGCAGGAGGCCGTGCTGGGGCACCCCAGCTGGACAGGATGGCTGTGGGTGCTTTGAAGAAAGCCCAGTGGGCACAGTCTGAGCACCGCACGGCCCAGCAGCACGGCTCAGCACAGCTTGGGACTCACAGCCACCAGGCAATCCTAACCCACGAGACAAGGCTGGCCAAAGCTTCTCTGTTAACGCCACAAAAGAGAAAAACAGTACCTAGCATCTGATATGTCCCCATTCATGTTGCTTGATGCTATCACATGAACATGCTGCAAGGTTGAAGCAAAAAGCAGCAGTTTATGCCGTAAGCACTCTCACTGTAATTTTGTGCCCATAATACACATGCTGTGTTTACACCACCACACTAAAGAATTTTAGATTTTAAGGACTGCCTATGAAATATAGTTCCTTCTAGTCGTATTTAAACATGCCATCAAAAATTTTTGGTATTTATCTACCACATCTCTATCTGTGCAAGTTTTCTGACTGGGGTTCTGAATTATTTTCATGGCTTAATTTTTTTCAGAAAGCAATTTTCTAAGAACTCGTAGAATTGTCCAATGTTTTGGGGGAATACAAGCAGAAACATTTATTTCTACACACTCTGAAGAGGAAAACTGAAACATTTTATTGAGAAAATATCACTGAATAGATATCAGTTGTTCCTTCTGAGGGTGAAAAATCCAGCAATGTGAATTACTCAGCACTACAGCTGTTTTTTGCCTTTCATCTCACTGACAGCATCAGTGACAGAATGACAACCAAAAAAAGAGGGAGAGAGGGAGATAAAAGGACACAGAGATATACTGCAACAACATTAGGTATACACACAGGTCGAGTATTGATGTGCTATGAGCATAGGATGATCTGGAATGACACAATCAGGAAAAGGCAATGCCAAGAAGGGTTTTTCTCTCTCTTATTAATTGATTATTCTCTTTGCTACCAGAGGAAATTTAGGCCAACACTGCTGCTTTCCTAGTAGAGGCATGATGTACAGTAAAGGAGGGTGAGGGGGGAAACACTGAAATAATTCAAACATCTACCTCCTTTTGTTTTTCTTAGGCACTGCACACTGCTGCTGGTTTAATAAGAATGTCTTAGGTGCTGCCTAACTGTGCCAAATTAACAAGAAGCCTCTCCTCTACAGCAGCTAAATGCTGGCACCCTGCAAAAACATGTTCCACCTTCACAATGGTCTAATGTATTAATAATTATGCAGAAATCAAATGTAAGGCAACTTATGATGAAAAGGTATGTTAAGCTGAGGACTCTTCTCCCAGTACAAATTCCTTTGCTACTTAAAAGTGGTATTTTCTCCCTTCCCCTGCCTGCCTCTCCTCTTCAAAGCATCCTCAGTAATGGCAGATGATCCATATGTATTTTACAGCACAGGAAGTTTCACGGGGAGGGAAGGAGAGTGGGAGGAGTAGCAAAAGTAGTTATCAACTCCACACAGCATATGAGCCACGGCAGGATCTGCTTCCCAGACACACTCATGCCTGTAATGTTCCCGAACCGCTGAGTGTACGTACAGCTGCCTTCACACAGCGGCTCAGAGCTCCTTTCCTCTCCCGTATTGCTGATGGCACAACAGCAGCACTGATGGTTTGCATGTCTGTGCTGTCTTCTTGCACAGAGAAATGCAAGGGGGAATATGGACACATTTTAAAATACACCCCTCCAGTACGAAGGCCAAGAACAGAGGAGGCCATTTTGCTGTATAAATAGTCTTGCTCAAAGCCTGCAGCTGGCACTGGATGGCAGATGGACATTTTCTTTCTGTCACCATTTCTCCCACCAAAGCAGCAACAGAGATGTTGCCAGGCTGCCTCTGTCTCTGCCTACAACCCAAGACAAATTACACAGAGGTGGATGAAGAGCAGCATGTTGAAGCAACTGATAGAAACCTGGCTCCTTTCTGAAATACCTCTTCAACTTCTGCTTAAGAATATGCTGCATAGCAGAGTGCATATTTTGTAATTTATTCATAAGTTGCACCCTTTTACTAGCTATTTTAAATAAATATCTAAGCAATCTGCACAATCCCTAAAATCTAGTATAATAATTATGTTACCAGTTATGGTGAACAATTCCCACAGTAATTGAAGGTGGTAAATCACCATCATGGAAATTTCTTGTGGTTGCAGTAAGATTTTCAAAACATTTGATGTAAAACCAGAGCTCAGATTCACAAATGCAAAACAGATACTGCCAGTCTTTTCAGAAATTGTTCAACAAACAAACAAAGCTCTCCAATGCAGTTACAGATCCTCTGAAAAATACTGATCAGTCAGAGGGAACCAGATTTATTTTTAAACATCTATTGAGTACTGAAATCAGTCTCACTCAGTGTCAAGTGTACTTGGTAGCCTGCACTTTTCCAAAAATCTTCTGGTATCTGAACTTTTATGAAAACGTTCCCATGACTGTGGCCACCAGGCTTTTCTGACATTTTGTCACAGCAGCTTCTTCTCTCCCTGCCAATCCCACACACTCAGATGCAACAAAACAAACAAAAACTTTACATCCCCTTTCCTAGCATGCTTCCATACAACTGCTGCCTGCAGAACTCCTGGAGCAGTGGAATAGTAGGGGACAGAAGAGCCCACCTGTACAGCCTGGCCACCCCTGCACCCCTGCCCACGGGTATGCAAGGTACAGGGCAGCACAGAGAGAGAAACTCGCCACTCGAGCAGAAACCCCTCTCCTTTGCAGTACAGTCTTTGCAGCCCCTTTCACTCCCAGTTCAGCTCACCTCAAGTATCAAGCTCAGTGCAGCAATGACAGTTCTCTACTTAAAACAGATTTGAGAATACTGAGCAAGGCAGTGATAGCCATCCCTGAAGGTATACCCTGAGCCTGGCTCAGCATCTAAATGAAGGGGAAATAATCTCTGGGACCCTTGAGGCTGGGAGCTGTTTTGCCCAGAACATTTTCTGACCCTTCCTCTGAAAGACCTGATCCCCTCATCATTTCCCCATTCAATTAAACAGTACTTAAATATGTAGAGCCACTGATTTCAAACATTTCCTTGCTTGATTAAGGTTTGCTCATCAGGAACAATTCAGTGACAGGGCTTGGATGGATTACCTTAGCTAACTTGCATATATATCTTAATGCAGACAAATGGGTTGTTTTGTTCTTACTAATATCAGCTATTATCTTTATTTCTGCTTTGACTCATATTCTGAATTTCAGTCAAGCAAGACTTCTTGACTGCAGAGCAGAGCTAAGAAATTAGTCTTTACCATTTAATGGAACACCTATGTGTTTGCCTCCGTCTGATAATGTATGCAGACTATTATCTTGATAACAGTGGAAGAGCAGACTTCCTATCTGCAAATGACAGAAGGGGATAAACCAAAGGAAACATGCATCTTAGCTATCCAGTGGATAAAGGACTGCTTTGTCCATTCCCATTTCCACTTTCACACTGCAGAGATTAATGCATTTGTTTCAAAGTATTTAGATGATCTCAGATTTAGTAAAACAGTTTTGGGGATTCCTTTTAATAAAATCTAAACTTTGAACAAAATTTTACCTAGTATTTACCTGATAGGCAAATTTAGAGTTTCCATTTTGTACCACGTATAATACATTTCTGCACACTCTATGTAATCTACAGCAATTGATACAAAAATTATAGCTGACATCTGCAAAATAAGTCCTAACAAATAGAGGGGTCCTCAAGAAAAATCTGCCATGTTGCATGCAAGCAACAAAACACTTCTGCAAAGGCTGTGGGACATTTCACACAAGACAACAGCAACAAAGAGCATCTTGTAGTCACCATGCCAACAAACATACAGAGAAAGAAACCCACAACTGGTGACTGGATATTTGGAAATATTATACAATAAATCTTACTATTCTCAAATTTACAAATAAGTTCATAACAAACCAACAAACTTTGGGTTTAGTACAATGAGAAAAGGCTGTCTACCAAAACAAAAAGATTTTCTTCAATAGGCATCAAAAGTAAAGTATATTTACTAGTAAAAAGAACCACTATGTATACATTTTTCATGGATACCATTTTGATATAAACATGAATGTACTAAATTAGACAATGGAGTTTATTTGCCTTGTTTAAAGCTGAAAGTTAGAAAACATGAAACATGCTTGCCTCAGAACAGTAAAACAAATCACTTGAAAAGTCAGTTACCTCTCCATTCACAAAAATATGTGAGTTTGCATTAACATCAAAAGCCAAGCAAATTAAAAAAGAAAAGCATAAAAAGGAAATTCTTACTTTAACTTCCACTGTCTTCCCACCTTGCTCGATATGCCTCTCAAGATATTCAGAAGACAGAAGGTCACTGCAAGAAGAAGAATAAAGAGCCATAAGCTTCATGCATGTGTTCTTGTACTCCCTCTCAGCAAGCACTGATTAAACATTTACATTTGAAAAGGGCAAAACCTGCAGGATACTTTTCCTAAAATGTTCATAAAAATCACTGAAACAACCACCTCCAATGGAGTTACACAGTGCATGGGATACACTGATTTTTAACAGCAGAAGGTAGGACAAGGAAAACTGAGGGGAGTGTCTTCATGGAAGGTTCAAAACCAACCACTGACACTGACTGTAATTCAAGAGACTTTTCTATTTGCTGCTAAAAGTGAACAGGACCAAAGTTAGGTGAACTTCAAAAAAAGCAAAAAAGCAGAAGGATGGGAAACCAGTTGGAATCTGAAGGAAAGTGGCAGCTGTGTTGGCAGGCTTCAAAGGGCACAATGGCACAACAACGACATGACCTTGTAACACCAACATGGTGAGCTGGGGTCCATGCTGCATGGGCAGGCAAAGCTGTGGGCCCAGGAGCCACAGCCCAGGAAGGCTCTCAGCACAGATGCACACACTCCCTGGGAGCCCTGCAGCTTTAGCAATGCCAGAGGAAAAGACTCTGGGCAATAGGAATCCCAGTCTCCAAGTACACAAGGACTTGGAACAAACACCAAGGAGAAAAAACAATCAGACCTGAGGCAAACATATATAAATTAAATGCAGGCTGTATTTACTAAGACACTCAAATGCTAAACCAGTCAAATACTCTTCCTCATAGTTATTTTCTAGTCAGGCAAAACACAGAATCACAGAATTGTTAAGATTGGATGAGACCACATTATCTACATCATAAATTTCACTAAGCGTGTTCAAAGACTACAAAATTTTACTGAGATTATATCAGTATAAAGTCTTGCTATTGTCCCACCTCAGTGACAATTAAGCTGGAAAAGATGAAGAATTGGTAAAGAAAACCTGACAAAAGGCAGGTTGGCCACTGGGGCAGGAGGCAGTGAGCGCATACCTGCTCAGCAGAAGAGGCAAAAATCGAGTATTTCTCCTTCAAACAGCAAAACACCGGAGCTTAGACATTCCGTGATGATTTTTTTCTTTTCTTTTATACCCCTTTTATACATTTTTACAACTTCTGTATTCTTAATGCTTTTTGCCTACATTCTTGGACTTGTTTGTTAAGCTAGAAGACTAAACATTTTAGAAGCTTCGTAGTTAGGGATCAGAATGTCCCAGACCCTAAGGTCCTCTCCAGAACACACTCTGTAAACTAAGACAGAACCATCCAGGGGAAGGTTCCTTGGGGAGGGGGGGCTCACTCGAGCCTCTCATTGGGGAATTTTTGATAGATGTGCTAATTAATAAAACCTATAATGTTATACCAGATCTTTTGGGGGGTGTGCATTGCGGTGCGCCTTGGGGTGCATTCTACCTGGGCATAGTGCACCTAAGGATCCTTAAAATAAATACCAAGGTAAAATCCCTTTTCCCTTCCAACCATGTTTGACTCTTGATTTTAAGACCAAGAAAAGGCATCAACATGAACTGACCTGCTGAGGGAGGCCAGGAACAGCAGAGCAGCACCCAGGGCAGTGGCTGCTCATCTTTCCAGAGCTTCGTCCTGGCCAAACAGGCAACAGGACTATGGATATTTTTGCTCACAGAGACATTGGTGACTGCCCTGAGTGAGTCCCAAGAAGGACAAGGTTGGAAGTATGGGTCCTCCAATATCAGCCCTAAAAACTGTCAGCTTGGTATTTGCATTAATTACCCAGGCACAAAACCCAGAAGCATTCCAATGAAATATGCTGATAACATTAAATTGGAAAGCATGGAGAATAAAAGAGATTGAAAAAACTCCCATAGGAAAGACCTGGATGGTCTTCAGGACTGGATATTAGAAATAGGATCAAATTCAGTTGTACAAACAGCAAATTTATGCACTTAAGGGCTGGAGGGAATTTCTGTTACTTTTTTTTGGAGGGCCTGGTTTATAAGGAAGAGAGACATGACCACACTTGTTTCTGGCAAAATGATTTGGCAGATCAATAGAATGCCTTCCTGGAAAACACAACTGTCATCCCAGAATACGTCAAAGAAGATGTATTTCCAGTCAAACTGAGGTAAGATTAATACCACTGCCCAAAGGAGATCTCTTTTCAAATACTACAGACAGGTACTGGACAGCTTTGCTTACAAAGTTCCACTACCTGGAAACACAAAGAGGCTCCTGAAGTCTAGCAAAAAATTGAGTTGTGAGGGAATGTGAATGCACCAGAGTTCACATACCAAGATATAAAAGCAACTAATTAAGCTACAGAAGATGATGGCAGAACCTCAAAGGTACAAGGACTGCCAATGAGTCAGTGGAAATTGGATGTTAAAAAAAAAAAGACTTTGTATAAGTGTATAGTCAAAAAGACTTTGACTAAGTGTAAGGGACAGAGGCAATAAAATGAGGGATGTTAACAAATTACTGAATGGGAGCATCCCTGGGACAACTGTCCATGGAGGTGGGGTTTCCTCAGTCTCAGTGAGTTCACAGCTGGTTGCTGCTGAAGGCAGGAAGTCTCAATGCCCCCTCAGGAGCAAGCACTGAACCTACCTTGTGTAAGCACAAACACTCATCAAAACACTCTTGATGTCAGCACTGGCACTTGTCAAGGTACACTTGGGAGGGTTCAACAAAACCATGGTTTTGCTGCATTAGGTAACTGAAATCTCTTGAGAAGAGGTACAGTAAGCTCCAGAGCTGATGCAAAGGAGGGATTGAGCAGCTCTCAATAAGGGTGAAAGAAAGAGCGGGTGACTCCCTTGGCCACTGCAGAACCAGCGTGAACCCTTTTAATTCTGGTCAGGCCCAATATCTACACTGATGCTTTGCACAGCTGCCTGCAGATGACCCATTACTGAGGAGCACCTAATAGAGATGCTGTTGAGTTACTGATAACAATACTCTGATTCCTCTTAGAAGTGAATATTAAATGTTTAGGATACTCATGCCCTGGGGGAAGCTCAAGGACTTCTATAAGGTCTTGTATGCACTTTCCAGATTTAGAAATTTTGACAGATGTTCTCTTCAAATGTTTAGCTTGCTGAAGTTAGCTTGCTTTAGTTTAGCTTGCTGAAATTAGTTATATAGTTTCCCAGCATTCACTACACTCTTTCAGCAAAAGTTTATGCTTCCACAATTAATAAAGATTTTTTTATAGCTTAGGGCTCTACTTTTACTCTTCTTTATTTCAGGGGGACTCAGTTAAACTAATGTCGTCCTCCTTATCTAATGGACACAAAGGTTTTCGTGCCAAGGAAGATGCAAGAGATTATAAAATGTAAGATAGTAAAGTAAGTCTAGAGTACAAAGACTGAGATCAAAAAGAATGGCTTAACTCAGGGAGACTTTACAGTTGTATTTGGAGAAATGACAAGGAGAAGCACAGGTTCTTCACATGTGGGTCTGACAAAACTACTGCTTTTTAAAAGATAGTGCTGTTAATGTTTTAATGCTCTGGAAGATTGTATGTTGTGTTCTCAAAAATCTGGAAATTGTGTCTGGCATGAAAAAACAAAGACACTGATCATTCTCTGCCTTGTACAACACAAGTATTAGAAGGCAACAAAAGAGGTCAGTAAGCTCAAAACTAATTAAAAAGAACCTTTACTGGCACAGCTGCTGATTACAATGTGCAATATATTGCAGGAAAGCATGAACACTAGAGGTCTGTACTGGTTCAAGCTGGGAATGGACAAGTTAGTGGACGTTAACTGGGAGCTGCCAAACACACAGAAAGACTGTACCTGACTCAGTGTTGGGAGTTCTGGAAAAGGGCTCAGGGGAAGCCTCATACATGCTTGCTCAGCTCTTCCGCTTTTCCCTCACCATCAGCCCTGGGCTATTGGGACTGGGCAGTTGGCCAAGTGCCCCTCTGACCTGACCTGGGTTGCTCTGCCTGCACCCTGGAAGGGTCCTGTTTCTCCTCGGGGTTACACATGACATCCAGCTCCAGGGTTGCTGATGGTCAGTCAGTTGTTCTTCCTCCACCCACCACCCCAGGGATGGACATACCCAGGCTGTTCAAGTTGTATTTACTTTCAAAGTAGGCCAAAGAACAATTCCTGAACAGGTCCATCCATTTTGTCGTCCTGCTTGGTCCTTACTTTGAGGACAAAAGAAAACAGCTGGGGAGTTGCTGGCATTCCCCCACCCCTAGCAAGGTCTGTCACAAGTGCCTTGATTCCCAAAATGATCCTGTCTGGAAGGCAAACACCATGAGGTCACCTGCCTGCACAGCTCCTTGGGACTGAGTCCACAGCTTGCAAACAGACCACAGATCTGAAACACTGAGAAATTTTTAAAGCCTATCCTAAGTAACATGGCAGGATATGTCTGAGAATATTTTATCAGTATAAGCCCCATAAAGGAAGCCATGTTATGCTTTATTATTATGACTCACAGCACTAAAAATATCATAAAAATCAAAACACTCTCGAAGATCCAATAACTCAATCAATGCTATTAAAAACTAAGCTACAATCTAACCATTATACACTATCTTGAAAACTCAGGCCAAAAGATACCACCTCATAGGTGGAGTCATGTTTTGTCTGCAGTAACAGTACAGGCATATAACTGCATAATTTTAATAGAAGTCCTTACTGTAAAACAAACAAAAATCTAAATCAAAATACTTGTGAAACATGGTTAAGATTATTTAAGCAAGGTAAGACAATCAGCATTAAAATAATATGCATTTCAACATTAAAAAATAAATACTTTCCTATGGTAGAAATGAAACAGGAATAATTTATCTTGCCTGCCAATCTATCCTAGAAACCATCTTTGTCAGCTTAAGTGGTAGTTTTAGTATTAATTACAAATAAAACTGGCATGTTAAAAAAAAAGAACAAAACAGATTGGGAAAAAATCTTAGAGACACAAAGGATGGAGAAAATTACAGAGAAAAAACACCAACACTATAATTGACAATACTGCAGAATGAGATTTTCAGAAACATTTGCTGAGGCATTGGTACAAAATTTTCAAAAAGGCATGGCAAAAACCTGCATATGTTAAGACCTAAAAATAAAACGTTTCACAGGAAAAAAGCACATGTGATCTATTGCTTTTACAAAGAAAAAAGCTGCTATGCTAATAATGGCAATTCTGTTTCCAGAGGTCTGTTATTTTAGTGTACACAAATTAAGTAGTGTCATTTTGTTTACAGAAGCAGCATTTTTGAAGCATTATCTCAAGTCCATGTGAGCCTATCCCATACAGACTCAATAGCATAAGGGCCAGAACAAAAAAATGAGCAAGGTCCTCTTTGCTCTTCCAACTTTCCCAGTCACAACAGTACACAAGAGTCAGAAGCTGGGAGAATTTTATTACAAAATAGGGCCCCAAATAAGGAAAACATCCTTATCCAAGATGATGCATATGCATGCACTTAAATTCTACCTTGAATCAACTGTAGTACTTATATAGGAGGTTTACCAAAATGAAGGTGGGATTGGGAACCCAGGAAAACAGATGAGCTTTGGATATAGATGGGTTCCCCAGCAGAAAGAGGCTGCTCCAGGAAGCCAAAAAAAGTTTAAAAAATGTGGTGGGAAGAGAAAAGAGGACAGAACAGGTCAAGTGTTTAAAGAAACAGAAAGAAAAAACAAGAGATTACAAAGCACTTCAAGTCAAAAGAAGAAAAAAAGAGGTAGGTAAAGATTTTTGAAAAAGGAAGAGGTTTGCATTTGAATATGAAATGAAGAAAAACCTGGGAATTATCCCTGTAAATTTAATAGAAGCTTTCACTTTCAAGCAGAGAAGGAAAATGCCTATTAGCCAGCTTCTGAACAAAAATTAACTCTCCAGATTTAAGAGACTGAAATCCTAACAGTTATGGAAGAAAAAGAGCAGAAATTACAGGGTTCTCTTGAGAGGCCATAGGAAGAATTACAAAGTTAAGAAAGGCAGAAATAAAGGGAGTACATAATCACAGTACTATAATGTATCTTTGTCAGCATCAGTGTTATAAATAAATGACTGGCTTCATGATATCTGATATCATTGCTGTGTCTCCTTGAACACTGTAGGAATTCCTTATCATTTATTCACCCTGATTTGTCTCCACAACTCCCCATTACGTACACCTGAAATTTCAGATTAAATATGGTGCCAGACAAGGACATCAAATGAGAGATCTGAGGTAAGATGCATTACTGAAAAGGAAGACGGGGTTTTAGTTGAAATCAGAAGAAAGGTCTGGATGGGCCGAATGCCAGAAGGAAATTATCAACAGACATATGGAGACCTTCAAGAGAAAACAACAGGTTCAGGGAAATGATGGAGACACTGATAAGAGATAGATGCCGTATCAGCTGCATGATTAATGCTAGCCCCTGTGGCAGACCAAATTGTGAGAAGGAAGCCCCCTGCAACATCATGGTTGAGAGGGCTGCAGTAAAAGGAATGGGCACTGTCAGGGTACCAGGGCACATGAAGATGAGGAAGCTTCCCATAAAATTAAATATTTTCCCCCAGTGGTGTACATCCTCTACCAAGTATTAACAGGAATAATAGATATGGAAGGAGTGGCTATCAGAGGACATTTCTAGTACAGCCTGTCTTGTACACCAAGGAAAATAAGGCAGGTTGACTATCATGAAACAAGGAGCCAGAAAGTGGAAAAACTGGATGAGAGGGAACAGAATGGATGTTTCTATCTGCCAGTCAGTAAGAGTACAAAGGACAATTTGTATTACCTTGCATTACACTCTGGTCCTAAACCATTTTCAGTATCAGCCATGAGCTAACTAAAATATACAGCAAGATAAACTCAAAAAAGCCACTTAGCTGGCAGATTTCTGTATCTCACTACGTGGGACACTTTAATTCTCCTTTATACTCATGCCAACCCAGAAACCTCCTCTCTGCTCATCTGCTCATACATGATCTTTCTTTGCACTTCAGGGGGGATTAGCTATCTCCATACCCCATGAACCAATCTGCTTTAATAGCTCTGAAACGTTCATCTCCTCCTTCCCATCAAAAGAATTGCTGAATTTCTTTTTATGTGGATGGTTAATTTAATTAATGACTGTGTCTGTTAAGTTAGCCAAATGGACTAATCAATCAGAATTAGATAGCTTCTTGTAGATATGGCAGCAATTTTCAGTGTCTACTCAGAGGAAGGAAAAAAACTACTGAGAAAAACAGTTGGTTCTTGTCTGCACAAATTGAAGTTTCACCCCTTTTTAAAATATTCTTCCAGTACTTTTCTGTCCTTGTTGCAGCTAATATGAAAGGGAGAAAGGAGAAAGAAACTTCTTAATGTTTCTACTCCTACTAACTATTTAAGGTTTTCTTCAAAAAGAAATTAGGGACTTAAGAATGAGTTAAGTCCTCAAAGGATTCTACACAAATGCTGAGTCGTACCCACTCTCAGCCCTCTCCTGGAGCTCAACTTCACATTTCACAAAATTACTCAGCTTGAATCTCTGATTATGTTTCTTCCAAATACTAACATTTGCTCATCTTTTTTCCTCTCCAGGACTTCTCAGTTAGATCCCAAATGTCATCTGACTTAAAAATGCACTTAGTCCCTTTATCCCTTAATAGCTACTTTGCCTGCAGGACAGGATAGTAACTGCCCTGCACCCTACTGCAGACAGCAAACTGCAGAGCAGCTCTGCAGCCCTGAGCAGGGCCTCCACTCTGGCTTTAGAGAAGGAGTCTCACAGTTCTTGCTTACAAACAGCATGTGTTTCATTTCTGAACTGGCTTCATTTCTTGATGGGAAAAGGTTTAAGCAGGTTGAAGACATTCTTCCTTAGTTTCACCAAATTTCTACTACATATGGCTCCTATTACTGGCATAAAAAAAGGAGAGAGTACACAGCAACAGCTGCAAGGAAAACTTGTGAAGCAACAGCGGTAGCTGGAAGGCTCAGGCTGGTGTGATCATACCCTGCTGGACATGCCTTGTGCCCATAAACTGCACCTGAAGTACAACCAGTGCCATTCTATGGTGCCACTCTCCATCTGTAGTCACAACAGCATGGATTTTTCAGCTCATCCTTTACAATCTTTGCAATTCAGTTTGAACTCCTCTATCTAAATGACCATATGGGCAATTTCATGAGAATGTAATGATGAACAGATACTGCTTGCATTTTCCAGGGGAAAAAACTTAGAAGCTTGTATTTAATTTCTGCAGCTAGGAAAAGACATACTTACAAACTAACCATTTACTCATATCACCACAAGTTTCTTACCACTGTTTTAAGGAAATCTAAATAATGCTCCCTATCCCAACAAAGTAAGATCAAAGCATAGCTAAAGCAGCTCTGAAATCATAATGTCAGGTTCTATTTTTTATGACAAATATTAACAATAATTTGATTGCATTTCTTGCATCCGTATTAATATTTCCTAATACAAATATTGAAATTGGCAAATAGCATCTGATATGATATATAGTGAACAGGGGTTTTTTTTAAATAAGGCACTTTAAAGGATTATGTGGCACAAGCACTGCAAATTCAGTATGGCAGTTAATTCATGCTGCTGGTGATAGAGGGAAGATGATGACAGTCTTCTCTTTCAGACAACAGAAAGATTTAATCCAGTGTCCTAACAAGGAAGCTGCACACACAGACACACACACACACACAGAGCTGTCCCAGTATCCATGGGAAGACACCGCTACTCAAGATACCACAGTGCTAAACTAGACACTTTAACAAGCAGAAAGAGCAGACAGCAGGTGTTTGCAAGATTCTTGTCAGGCAGAAAGGTGAAACAGGATTTTTCTAGCTCTAAACTTCTGTTTTCACAGGCAGAGTTGAAAGCTGTCTGGGAAAGGTTCATTTTGCTCCTTACCCAGGTTTCCTGACAGTACTGATGGCAATGCAAGTGTCAATAAAACCTCACTCTTTTTTTGTTGATGAATAATTTACATCAGTATTTCTTCAAGCAATTACTTCTTTTTTTCTTACAAAAATTTCACAAATCCCATTAAAATGAGCAGGTATTTTTAGACCATGTTCATAACCTTACTACAAATCGGTTTCCTCAACACCATTCCGCTCATATACTTGTTACTTATAAGTCAGGATAAAAACAGCTTATTTTAGAATTTGAGAGGATGGTAAATTAATCAGAAAGGGAAAAGGAATGCACACGAGGAACACAGGCTACACATTTTCCTGCACAAATGTACTAGAGTGTGGTCTAATCCTAGTTTTTAATATGCCTCTTCTGTTTTATACTACATGGAAAATCATTTCCCAAGTAAATTCACTTGTGATTTCAACCACATTTCAATCCAACTCTTTGTGCATTGTCCACAAATGCTATATGGAAAGAGAAAAACTGAAAAATTAAATGGGCAAGTACTATACATGGCCCTGGCAATACTTCACACTATTGAAAACAAGTGCACACATTTTGTACAGGACACCTGTATGATTTAGTGAATGAACTTTACTAACTATTTTTATTTGGTAGCTTCCTTCAAGATTTGCCCTCAAATTTTAGCTACTGTAAACATGGTCTTGCCCTGGAGCAAATACACAAATTATTCCTGCACTCATGAATATTTCCATGATGCTCTCTGAAGTATTCGCTCAACACAAATACTGACTCCTCCAGTACTGAGTGCTCCTTGGGAGAGTTAGCACTTCCCTCAGTACTAGAAAGCTGTAAGGTATCTGTTTGGTTTGGGTGCCCAGTCTGAAACTTGACAGAGACGTGCATTGCAGAAATACAGTGTCTTTTTCATCTTAACATTTCAGATGTGTCCTGCTCTGTGTTGCAGTCTGGACAACTCTGGAGCTCTTGAAGCTCTTCAGTGCTGATCCCAAGTGTCCTCCTCATGGTACGCTGAAGAACAAGGAACTGTCACTACAGCAAATGGTGAAAGCTTCAATATGGGGGATGTTTGCCCAGAGGCATGCAGAAAACCCCTGTCAAAGTGACTGGGCATCACCACTTGCTTTGCACACACACAATTTACAATCTGGGACCAGGCAAACTGGGGCTCTCCAGCAAACTGCCTCATTGCCAGCACAGCCTTGCTTCACTCCCAGACTACTTCACATTGGCAACAAACAGCGTATGATTACAGAAATAATAAAAAAAATAAAAAACCTTAAGATGCAGGAAACAGGAATACAAAGGGGCCAAATTATGCTCTGCCTCAGCTTCTGCCTTTCATCACCTTTCAAACTCCACCCCACCGTACCTACCTCTCTCTCCCTGGTCACACTCCCACACCTCCTTTACTCCCCAGCCCATCACCCCTTCTTAACAATCAGCATTTCCATGCCACTGCTTCCCACTTCAGCATGATGCCAAGAAAGAGCAGGAAAGGAGTCAGTATCTCCTCAAGAGAGATACAGTTTGGCACTACCCATCTCAAAATGGGCAACTTTAATGACAGCAAAGCTTTCCCCCACTGTGCTGTCATTTCTTTTACAAGCACTTAGGACGATCACCCCCTTAACACTCATGGTTACCTGCTGCTTGAACTTTGCATTTTATCCTGAATATTTAAAAGGTTGTATGCCCCAAGAATCTTTTATGCAGTAGTCACCAAGAATAATTTTTTCTAAACAGTGTGGATTTTTATCTAATTATGGAGTATTCACATAAATTGATTGAAAAATTATAGAGAAGTTTGGGGTTTTTGTTAACCTAGTGATTGCATCAATTGTTGAAGTACCTGAGATGTTTCAGTGAAAAAAAGACCAGAAGAAAATGGTTACCACTACTTTTATCTTTGTTCACGAAAGATGTTAACTTTAGAAAAGGGTATACCTGAAAACAGTTTCAACATGAAACATTGCAAACCTTAAATCTAGGAACTAGATTAGTTTCCAGAAACTATTCTGAAGAAGACAATATGCTAGAATTTTAAAAAGACAGAAACAGGCTTGAAACTCTAAGACATCGAAAAAGCCTCTTATTGGTAGAGGGGCTAAGGAAAAATGAGTCATAACATGAAAAATATCTTCAGTGACAGGCAAATTAAAGAGCAAGAAGCTGAAATTACCCCCTGTAGCACTGTAATGTCTCTATTTTGATAAAGAAGGTCAATTTTAATAGCACAGATCATTGTGTGGATCAGAAGTCAAAGGTCTCACACTTCAGTTGTGGGTGAAACAGCATTTTAGCCCAAAACTACGCAAAAAAATTCAGTTGCACAGTTAGGAAAGACAAGGAAAGGAGTCTCTTGAAGAAGCAGGTTGCAAAATATCTCAAAATATCCACACATGACAAATGAAAAGAAGGTTTGTGAAATAAAATTCATGGCACATCTTAAAAATGACTGAAGAGTCAGAAGACAAAAGAGTTCCTTAACCACAGAATCCTCAGGAGCCAGGTTCTGAGACAACACTAATCACTTAACCACAGTCCAAGAAATTATCACAGCTCCCTCAAACTTACAATCCTCAATTTTCACTTAGCATAGACAACTACAAGAGTACAACTAGCTTCAGAGAAGCAAAAAAATCCATTTCCTAATGCTGTTCTAAGCCAAATTTGTCTGGCTTGCCAGATGGCTCTGGCATTACTGATGACCCAGCAGGTTACTTTGCTTCCCTGTGTGTTACCTACCAGTAAATCATCCTCTCTAGACTCAAAAGGCTCTTCAATTTGAAGAGAGGGAGGATGGGGGAATATGATAGAGGTTTACAATATCATGTGAGCCATAGACAGAACTAATGCAAAGCTGCTATTCACCTAATTCCACATTAGTAAAATGGGGAAGTACTTGAAGAAATTAGAAGACCAATTTAAAACAGATCAAAGAAAACACTGTGTCACACAACATGTTGTGAATCTCTGCATCACTTTGCCACAGGAGGCTGCACAGGCCTCAGAAGGTATCTCTGAAAGGGACTGAAGTCAGGGACAATGAGTTCATAAACAGGTACTTTATAAAAGGCACACACAGGGATGTGCCTTCTGGCATCTCCAATCAAACAGCCATGGACGTTAAGGGGGTGAGTGGAATGGAACCTCAAAGTGGCCCAGCCCATGTGCTCTCTCACAGCATTTCCCATTTCCAGTGCCAAGACAGATGGACCATTGGTATGACACAGTTTTATTTCTTTTGTGTTTAATCACTGCCACTGCTTCTTACGGTGAAATGAATACAGTAATTTGATATTTTAAAATCACTTTTCTATCCAAAGTCATTTTCTGAAACTGAGAGAAAATACATTTGTGCTTACAGGATAAAAATTATTTTTCCACATATTAGCACAGGATTGCTTTTAATTACATGGTTCTTATGCACATCATGTAACCTAAAAGAGGTGTACAGAGCACCAGTGTCCAGCATCACCCTGCTGGCTGCATCCATTGCAGAGACTGCTCCACATCTGTAACTGGAGATCCATTTCTGTAAATGCAGTTGTGACAGTTCTCCATCTGCTGCTGCATGGATGGGACTACAATTCAATTCATACTGATAATCCTACATCAAAACTCCTGGAGGTTCAAGTATCTCCCCCTTTCCTTATCATAGGTATCACATCCTTCCTACCCTAAAACAAGCTTCATTCCTCTATATACAAAACTCCCCATATTCACACCCCTCAAGACAACAAAACTCTGTATTAGATCATTTATGCTGGTAGGTGGCAAAACTATGGCTGGTTTCTAAGCAGTAAGAAAGGGAACAGGATGAAATCCTCGACATTACTAGTGGCGACCATATATCCACCTAAACTTGTGCATTGAATGGTAAAAGAAGTTAAGAATAAAATTCTAAGGTTTGTAGCTGGTTCAGTCAGGCAGCATTGGTAGAAGTTCTCATTTGACAGATGCTCTGCTGCTACTATCCATTTCTTCTACACACACATGTATGTGTATATATATATATCTATCTCCTATATAGATATACACACATAGAGCTCCTCTATATGTTATATATCCATATAAATTTATATAGGATAGAGTTCACATCCCAAGGAGGCATCTGTCAACAATACACTGTGCATGAGACATCCAATTTGCTTATTTGTTTTCTCTTGCTCCTTCATCACACCTTTTTCCTATCCCTTTATTCTCATCTTTCATGTCATCATCATCTCCTAAATCAAGACCAGTCCATCGCCTTGCTTGCAGAACTGTCTGTTTGGAGAATTCTAGCTCAAAATTCTAATGATTAGAAAATAGCAGACTACATGCTCTCTTTCTTGATTCAAAAACAAACAAAATTATTTCATTCTGCATAGCTACCACTGTGTCTAATGTGCTAACAGACATTTTCAGCATTTGACATAATTTATTCAGTCATGCCCAAAAATAAACCACCTGTAACTTCTCATGCTGCCACCTAAGCCATGGTCTAAATTTCAGAAAATACACATCCCAGGATGGAAACACTGGCAGCGTCAAAGCAGATCCAAGTATATTGAATGCTTCCCACAGAGCTTTAAATCTGAATCACCACCTCCTTACATCTCCAGAATGCTTGCCTCAATGAAGCAGGCTTATGATTCCAGCAGAAATGAAAAATTTTCTTTTTTGTGACAATGCAAATCCTTATGACTATTTTGTCTTTTCCTGTAGCCTCTCATCTTTCAGCCATGATATGACTATAGACAGAAACATTATACACCCATTTATAATAGAGAATAGATTTCTAAGAAATATCTTATTTATTATTATCTATTAATCTTATCTATTTTTATAGTGAAGTGTTCTCTCCAGGATGAAAAGGGACCTTCATACTTGAGTGTATCAGTTCCAATCACTACTTTTCAAAGAACTAACCTCTTCATTTAGAGGTTATTACCTATTCCTTTTTCTTTACCAGGACTGTCATATTTTCTGTAGGTCAGAAAATATGTGCACCTGGCTTTTCAGACCTGGGCATTCTTTGCAATCTGGCAACTATCTGGCATCAAACAGTTACATTTTGAATGTGGCACAGCAAAGCACTACAGTGATGGTGCAAAGTGCATCCTGCAGGAGCAGATTAAGTGCGCCATCAATTCCAGCAGATGCAGAAGTGAGAAGGAACATATCCTACCATTTTGGCATATGCCTTTTTTTCCTTCAAAGGGCACCAAGTTAATGTCCTTCCAAACAGCTGAATATAATCAAGATGAAAACTTAAGTCTGTTTAGAAAGAGTTAAGTTTCATAAAGCAACTCCACAGCCAGCTTGTCCATTAAAAAAAAAAAAAAATTTTTAAGGTGCAGAACAGCTGCAGACCCTTTTAAACACTGTTATATAGCAGTGTGTTAGAAAGCCTTGAAAGAACAAAAGAACTGCCCTGAAGAGCACATAATAGTATATTCCCCCTCAGAGCCTTTGACTCTAATCCTGAATGGCTCCTTCCATACAGCACCTCATCACAAGGCCTCTAATAGCCTCCTCAGCAAAGAGACAGGGGATAGAGACCTCAGTGTCACTTCTGAAAGCCACCATTCCTCTTTGCAGTCCTGTCCTTTTGCTCACCCAAGGGTCCACTCGCAAATCCTGAAGTGAGATGTGAAACAGCCGGCTGACGGGGTCTGCGGCTGGGAGCACCCCCAGCATCTGCAGAGCCACCCCCTCAGCCAGGGACCTGGTCACGTGCTGATGGCTCTAGCTGTGATCTGCCTCTGAACGTAGAGCTGCCTCTAACTGAAATTTTAATTCAGTGAATGATGAGTCTGAATTTGACCAAGCATTTTTACAAGAAACCTACTTTCAAATCTCCTGTCATCTTTGCTTGGCAATCTCAGTGATGTGCTCACACTGTTCTAACAAAAGAACTGCTCCAGCTCCTCACTTGTCCTCATCCTGAGGTAACCCAGTGTCCTAAAGGAACCTCTGCAGCAGAACAAAAGATATAGAAGGACTTTTTTAAAGAGACAAGGAAACCATCCTTCCCTTTCTTCACTCTGCTGAGCCATGGGGAAACCGGGCAACCAGCTGGGAGGTTGGTCTCTATGGGATGCCCTTCTCCACAACCAGCAGAGAGAGAGAGAAGTTGTTCACAAAGGCAAGACATTACCCTCCCACCAGCCTCCTGCCCCGACCACCCTCTGCAGGAGCCCACGCTCTCCCTGCTGGCTACAAATATCCTGGGCGATTTGCTTCCTAATTTAGGCACCTCTGACAATCAGGTGGGGGAATACTCTAGGAATACAATCCAGCACCTCAGCAGAGAGTTCAAGAGCCTCTCAAAACAGTGCTCATCAGTTCTTAGGGAACGTCATGTGTGGTTTTGACAACATTAATTCAGATAAAGGGCACCATAGTTTATACCTACAGCTCACATTGACAAGCACACATTCAAGACTGTATTCTCCTCTTCAGTACAAAAATGTATAAAGATATCCTTATTTTCGTCCTTACTACATATTTATAGAATCTTGCTCAGTACTTTAAATTATTTATGTTTCTAAAAATAATTCTCCTAACATGTCATGTGTTGCTTATTATAAAAGCTGGATTTAAGACTCAACTTCTAGAGTGCAATGAATTTGATAAGCAATCATCAGGGAGGCTAATGTGGCTTGAAGAACAAGAAAAAGCCTTCCAAAAACTCCACATAATATTGTAGAATTTAATTCTGAGCTAAAATATAAATTAAAGCTAACCAACCTCCAAGGATGCTAATGGCTTTTAGGTTAGAAAACATACAGGGTTATAAATATTTTTATACACTCAGACTTTTTTTCCCCTCAAAAAAACAGAGCCAGATATATTTACAATTCTACAACCAATTAATGAGTTCTGTAATGCTTTTTCATGGGAATATTTTCAGTACATCTGGTAACACTGCTAGTACAACTGAAATCTGCTGCACTCCATCTTAATATTTGGAGATGAGAATTAAACTTTAATTCAGAAAAATAAATATAGCTGTTTCTTAAATTACAAAGACATACACAATGACGAATATTTTCTTCCAAGCTTAGTGACTCTGCATATAGCTATCACTGTTTGGGGAGGGGTGATGTAATCTCAAACACTGATTGCCATAATCATAAACTTACAAAAAAGATAATTCAGAAGTAAAGTGACTAAAATTTAAGGAATGCCTTCACAGGAATAAATGCATTCTCCCCTTACATTTGTTTTCCTTATGGATCAGCGATGTGTGAAAGTGGAATCAACTATGCTGTATAGCAGTTAGAGAATTAGAGTGTAAGGACAGATAGCAAGATGTCTGAGACACCTCAGATGCCCTGAAAACATATCTTTTTAATTAGTGCTGGCCAGGAATTTCCAAAGTTCCTCCGACTTTTCCAGAGGGCAAACTTAATCCAAAATGTAACAGTTAAAACTATATATGTATTCCCCCCCCCCCCAAGAAACACCTCCATATATCCAAAGAACCAACTCTGGACACTCACATTCAAAGCCCTGATTTGCTTGATTCAGATCAAGGACTATAACTGACGTCTCTCTAAAAAGAGGTGTAACCTAATCATTGCTCTTCAGACTATATTTGGATTGTAATCAATTCCATCATTTCCTCTCTGTGCCATACAAGTGATTCATTGGACCAAAAGAAACAAAAACAAGACTAACTGGAAAATGTTGGCATATCTGAGATACAACAGGCTTTGCTTTAAGTCTCCTGGACTTACTGTCAGTTCTCTTCCCTCTTTGTTCACAAACTGACATTTTCCCTCAAGAACTTACACATGAGATATTTTGAGCTGCTAAGCATTCATTATATCCATTAACAAAGCACTTTTGAAAACGCAGCACTTTCAAAAATCAGTTCATTATCCAGAATATGCACTGTGCATTTCAGAGTGATATTTTTGGCCAAGAATATGTAAGAGTTAAAACATTCAAAATGAGAACACAAATGTGTAAGGGAACCCTAGAGATACACCCACGTTTAAAGGAAACTTAGCTTGTGGGAAAACATAGTTAAACCAGTGGCAGATGGGTGATGCACTGCAGAACAGATTCCTGCTCTTCCAGCATCTGCATCATCACCTTACTGAGTTCAGACTTTACACAGGTTTCGTATTTTGGTTACGAGAGCAAAGACCTGCTACACCTTCTGCATTACAAGAAGTGCCCATCATCACTGAAATCTACTCACATTACACTTTCTTATGAAATATTTTAAAGGGAGACAAATTTTAACAGAGCAGAACCCTTTTCTAAATACAGCAGGCTTTCTCTTCATTGCGGTGCACAGTCTCTGGGGTACAGACAAATTTCTCATGGAGAATTCCAGCATTTTCAAAGCTTATTTCATTTTGGTACAATAAATCCTACAGCTTTTCATTGTGGAAGACATGAAATATAACACAGAAACTTTTCTCTGCCTCAAGCTTTTCAGCATCCACAGAAACTATCCAAATATATATGGGTTTGGTTTTTTGTATTGAATTTGAGTTTAAAATATCCTCAAATAGGAATCTATTTAACACCAGAAACATGAGCAATCTCCTGAAATGCAATGATACATTCTCTATAGTCTTAAGCCATATATACAAATAGTATAAAATTAACATTATTTAAACAAATTAAAAACAGAGTAGATGTGCTCTCCCTTAACTCAAACATCTTTTTTTATACAACATTTCACTTTTTAACAGTTTGCATCCTAAAATTCTCTTTGAAGTTCAATAATGCATTTGCAGAATTAATATATAATATCAGCAGGAAGCACACATTAAGGACAAAGTGAATCTTAGAATGAGGTAACTGAGAAGCAGGAGATGAAGTAGTACTATTCTAGGTATTGCAAGCTGTTTGAGAAATTTTCTTAATACACAGGATGATGATACTGTTCTGAGACATGAACTTCATACTTCAGTCCATGTAATCTGAGCATGCACGAAGTGAAGCTGCCCAATTCCCACTTAAATGAGCGGGAGTCAAGTATACTCAGCCCCTGAAAGACCTAAGTCCTCTGAGATGAGGCAACACTCACACCATCTTAATTTCAGATTACAGTGATTGGGTCTATAAGCATACTTGGGTATGCCTGCCTGATTCCATGTATGTGCTTTAGCTTCATTCACAGAAAGTGAAATTAAAGGTGATACTTAGTCAGAAAATGCAGACTTAGACTTGCTACTCAAAAGCGCTGGACTGCAGTAGAGCACAGGAGTTTCTTTTTGCAGCAAGGCAGAACCCCAGCCTCACACTCAACAGAAGTGATGGTGAAAGAATGATTATTTATACTGTACAGCTATTCTCTAGATTTATGTTTATATATTTATATATTATTAATACTCCAGTTGTACTATAATAAAGAGTACTATTTATACCATCACACCATCACCTCAAAAAGGTGATGAGATGTGTAGAACTGCAAATAAACTAAAATTGCAAGACAGGAGCAGAGAGCAAATCCATTCAGTGTCCCAGAGGTGACCACATTCCTGAAGCCAAAGGAAGCCCCCTAAGCTACCTGATCAGTATTCTCCCTCCCCACCATCTAATCACAGTCCAAGTATTTAAAGGCTTTTGCCCACACTATGTTGATATAGTTCTGTGCAGTATCATAATTTTCTATCCCAAAATCCTTTCATTTCATTTTTCAGTATATTTTAAAACACAGAAAGGACCATATAGTGAATGCTCAGAAAATTCTACTTTGTTACCATCTTTGCCACGCCCTAAATGGAGCATAAATAGCACACAAGCTTTACACTTTTATCAGTTTAATCAGGAGTTTCCGTTCTCTAGTAGTAATTCAACACACAAATACCAGACCCCGCTTTGTCTAATGAGAGTGTATTAACATTTTTTTCCAAATCAGTTTCCCCTCCAAGCAATTCCTTTTTTAATCTTCAAAGATTCTTAAATAAGAAAAACACACCAAAATAGAATCTTATTCATCTTTTCTAAATGAGCAACTTGTTGTAATGAATTGGAAAACAATTCAAAATAAGCAATTATTCTTTGTTACTTGGCCACTTGAGCCCCAGCAATTTATTCAGAATACAAATACATATTTTAGCAGTACTATTGATACGAGTTTATAAAAGGACACGGAAAAAAATCATGAGTTACTATCCCAGACTTGCGAAATATCATTTCCAAAAGCACAATAACACTCTTGTCTTAAACTCAATTTTTTCATAGTTGTGCAGCATAGAACCCTACACTACAACTGAAGAGAAGTCTATGACTGGGTAACAACAACATACTAAATAGTGAATGAAACACTGAATGCAGTATTTCATCCAGTGAGAAAAAAAGAAAGCTTCTAGAAACCAAAAGAATAATAAGCACAAAACTAAACTAGTTTGTTAAGTCAAAGTTGGTGAAAGTGCTAAAATGTTGTAGATTTTTTTTGGTGTAAGTCAAGACTTAAAGAGCTTTTGCAGTATTTTTTAAGAATGTTTTTGATTGCATTTCCTCCCACTGTTGCTGTTTCTCACCCATCAAGAAGAAAAAGAAACTATTGCCAAAAAAAAGCCCGAATTCCATTATTGTTGCTGGTTTTCTCAGAAAAACTGATAAATTAGGTGGTATTTTGGCAAAAATACACTTTTTTTTTCCTAATAGAAAATCCTCTTTACAGCAATTATTTACTTTATTTTTGATAAAAACACAGGTTATCACTGGCAAGCCTACTGTAGAATTTCACAACAGAGTTCACACAACTCCAAAAACGAATTAGACAGAATTTCAATTGAAATTGCTGAGACTTTTAAACATTTATCTTACAGAGGGAAGATTTCTACCATGACATGTTCAGAACTGGCCAGAACCGAGGTGGATTTGTACTTCTAAGATCTTCAAGGATCAGAAGGCTTTCCATTTAAAAAAAATAAATACATCAACAGTAGGTTTTATTTTAGTCTAAATAACAATAATAAACTTTTCAATCCATCTGTCATAAAAAAGAAATGGTTATGTGTGACCATCTATGTCTATACAGAAAGGGTGTGTGAAAGGAATCCCCCCAGCCCACAGAGTCATTGCAGGGCAGCACCTCTGAAGATGACAGAAGCAGAAGGTGTGAGGTGCCACATTAAGTCTCTCCTAGGAGAATAACCAGGGCTGGGGCACAGGCTCAGGCACGGGCCTGTGGTCATCCACCACATTACCTGTGGTGTTATTCCATGTATCATGCCCTGAGAGAGAAGCTTCCTGGAAACAGACATTGCTGCCATGAGGCTGCGAAGTTTTAAAGCCTAGGAAGTGAGAACAGAGTGAAGATAGCCTTCCCAAGGATGCTGCAGATAGTTTTCTTTCTTGGGAACATCCTTAGAGACAAAGACCTCTCTGAGCATGAAGGCATTCATGTTCTTCTAGTTTTTCTGCACAGTCCTGGGATTAGAGACTGAGGGCAAGGATTTATCCTCAATGTAAACTTGGACTTTGGTCTAAAGCATCTTTCTAAGTCTGAAAATTAATAAAATGTTACAAATAACATACGACCTGAAGACATAGCTCACCTAAACAATTTTTAGTACTTCTCTTGCAGCCAGGCAACCTGGAAAAGCCAAAGTGGAGTGTCAATTCCTTATACAGGCCACAGGGCAGAGGCCACAAGACTGTCCTGTGTCACTTCACCTGTAGCAACAAGCTCGAAGAGAGAGGAAACAACAGTGCAACTCTCTGAAAGAATCCAACATGAGATAAAAAGGGGCAGGAAAAGGGGGAGGAAAAGAAGAGGTTCTGGGAACAGCTGCAGACCAGCTGGGCATCCTAAAATACAGCCAAAGCTGGATGAGAAGCACAGCAGGGAGCACTCACCACCTTTTGTGTCCTTTAGCCTTCAGTGTGAGGAAAGACAAGACACACAGGCAGCCTGTGAGACTGTAAAAGGCAAAACCCACCTATGCCAACTGTTTGAAGTGCCCAGTCGTGTATCTGAGTAAATTCTCAGCAGAGATACATACATGCAATGCTACAAAAACAGAGTACAACATATTTTGCAAGATGGAGTCAAATTGTTCCCTTCTTCACATCCTCTACAAAATGCTTTGTAACTGACACATGGATTTTTAACTAGAGCCCTCATTCCTTACTGTTACTATGTAAATGAAAGTACATGTTCTCCAAATCTCCACTGAGATGCCTCCTGAAACACTTAAGAGTTCTCCCCGACACTAAACCATGAGCAATAGCCTGAAAAACTACATGTACTATACCCACCACTTCAAGGTTAATTTTTCTAAATCAAACAGATATCACAAATTGTCACCCCTGACAGTGATACAAAAAGGAATTACAAATATTCTTAAAAGAATTTGCTGTGCTTGTTGATGATTGTTTTTATCTCTTACATCAATTAGTGGATTATGACTAACATACTGGTACTACTTTTATTCCTTTAACATTAATTCATTATTGTCTTAAGAACAGACATTCATTAGTAAGCCTTCTCTACCAATGCAATCAATAGTAAAATCTTCTGTATACAGATCCTTGGAAATTTAAGGAAAGAGATAAAAAAGAATTCTTACAGTGAAATAGATCCAAATAGTTCCAATAGTTCGCTAACCATTTCACCCAAAATATCTCACGAAGTTTTAAAAGAATGTATTTGAAAACCAGCACAGAACTGTAATTTTTCAGACAACCAAAGTGCAAATTATTTCCAAATGTACTCAGGGAAAAAAAAAAAGAAGTGCTATCTTTCCACCCACATGAATATTTATTACTGTCTACAAGACAGTATAAAAGCATTTGACACAAGTGAAAGGGAATAAAATTACATGATTGATACTGGATCCCTAAATACTCTACTTCTCCCTCTTTTCCCCTTAAGATCATTTAAGTTCACTTTTTAGGGAAAAAAGGCAAACAAGGATTACTGGAAAGTGACATTTTCCCTCTCCTTTAGTGAGAGGTCTTATTAGCAAAACTAGATCCAGATGACATGAAAAATGCAGCAGATCCAAATCCCCTGGGAATGCTCTTAATTTCACAGTCCTGCTCCACCTCCAACTTCACTGCTTGAGCCCCTGCTGGGCACAGCAGAGCAGCTGCACCCCTCCAGCTCAGGCCCACCCACTCTTGGAGGTTACATGCAAGAGGGACCAAGACCAGCTGCGCAGTCTCTGCCTGCTGGCAGGGCTCACACGCAGGCTCCTGTGGCTTCTGCAGAGGTCACAAATCTGGGAGCTGCCAGGATAATTAATCTGCCCAGTGGCTCAGTCCCTGCAACCCCTTTTTTCTCAGAGCCATCAGAGCCAGATAAATTGGTCTGGTGGTGACAATGTTCCCAGCCACTACTTTCCCTTGATCCTTCTCCATGGATGCATGCCAGCTACAAAAGTGTGACCACTGGAAACAGACTGCAAAAGCCATGTGGACGTAACTACCCTGCTAGCCATCTTTCCTAGGCTTTCCTTTTCCACAGGCAGCCATTTAGTGCTTCAGGTTCATGGATATCCGAACTGTGGTGGTTTGGCTGCCTGTGCACGGGATAGCCATGGAGCACACGGACCATGGATCTGGCATTGCTTGGAAAAACAAGAGTAGCTGCAGCTGCACAGCTCAGCTGAACCATCCAAGCATACTGTTCCCAGAGGAAAAGGTTTTTCCCCACACTCCCCCTGGCATACAAAGGTACCAAGATACTTTCACAGCCAGATTGGGCTGTGCTATGTCAAAATATAAGGCCCACAAAGTGACGTACCTCTCTCAGCAGAGGAATTATTCAGTTGTTTTGACTGGGAAGGCACTTTGTATCTGAAAAATCTCAGTTCAAAGACAGGAGATTTGCTCTAAAAAAGGAATTCTGCAAAAGATGTCTGGAAACTGAAGAGACAAGTGTGCTCTGTTCCTCCCGGAGACCCTCCTGGAAGCAGTCTGGGTTGGATTTTCTAGGGTTTTTTAAGCTCACTCGTGTGGTTTTTTTCCAGTACTATAAGTCTCTATTGTTAACTTATGCATTATTTAAAAGATACTGAGTTTAAAAATAGCTCTAACCCGCCAAGGGAAAATGGAAAAAGCAGTGAGCTGAAAGCCACAGTGTTTCTCTTGTCGATTGTTTCAGCATGCAAGACATCACAGCTTTCTCCCGTTTTCATTTCAATTTAGTAGCTGTCTTTGACATATGCCCACCCATTTTCACCATCAAAGTATCAGAGGACAGCTCATTCCTGAGGGTGCATATTACAAGTCTCTGTGCACCACTCAGACAGCAAATTACTACAACACTAGGTCCTGGGATTTTTGTATATATTTAAGTTAAAGCCTTTGTGTTTGGAAGCTCTGCATTCAACCCCCACGTTTTGAGTACACCTATTAGGTGAGCAGCTTACACTCTTTAACATGTCAATGCCCACAACACCCTTTCAAGTTACAGACTGTCTACTACCCTGCTTGACAGACACGGACCGAGTTCCAGTGGGATGAAGTGATTTGCCCTAGACTGTAAGTGAAGCAGCAGTAGATCTGGGGAGTGCCCATCCCCAGGGGTGCTTCTGGCTACTGGATCACCTCTGCTCTCCCTTCAACTGCAAACAAACACCAGACATGCAGGATGGGTGGGCTACCAAGGCAGCTCAAACACAGAAGAAGCTCTTGCACACATTAACTCTGCACTATGCAAACAGCTACCTGGGGCGAGCACCAAGCCTTCCTCAGACACTTGAGACAAAAAACATAAGTGGAACCAAAATATGAACATCCTGGGGCATCAGGAAGCAATTAGAAGTATCTGAGACCAATCTAAAATCAACAATGATTCTGACTCTCTATTTCGTTTGTAAATTGAAATCCAGAATAAGACAAGCCTGGAAGTACTTAATAATCTTCTGTTTATAAAAGTAGCAGCACTGAGCTCCACAACAGGAAAAGAGCAATCCTCATGTAACAACTATGTACATGTCAGAACTAGAAGACTGCTCCACACTGCAAGAGAAACATACATATGTTGATTTTAGTCCAAAACACTTCTCTGGAGTTTAGCTGCATACTGATCTTATACACTACATTAAATGGTGTTTGTGAATGTTTACTCCCAAAGAAAGGAGAAAAATGAGAAAAGGAGAGAGGGGGGCAGGCAGGAAGGGCTACCCTGTTTAAAATATAGCAGGTTGTTCACATACATCAAAATTCCTATACTTCACATAGGTATTCCTTCTGTGAAGTGTAAGTAATAGCTGGAAACCTGTATGGGCAATACCCTATATGACAAAGGTACAAGAAAACAAAGTTATCACTGTATAAATAAGCCCATGGATAACAACAAGCATTTTTTAACAGCTTGAAACCATATAAAAATAACTCGAAATGAACCCAAGACTTCTGAGTTAAAAACCCCCACCATCAGCATCAAGCTCCTGACACAGATCTTGGGACAATTCAAGAGAGGTGGTGAGGATTAAAGCACTGGGGCTGCTGCTAAGATAACAGCTTGATATTTATGCACTGAGGAGAGTCTTAGAGAGTTCTTTCCTTACACAAGTTCGCAAGCATGGAGACTGTTGCCTTGAAGTAATAGGCGATTTGTTTTATAAGTCACCCCTTGTTATAGAGGTACCCCCCCAAGTCATGAGGAGTAGCAGAAGTACTGAGCATGCAGCGAAAACACCACGAGGCTGCTAAACATAACAGCAGCTGAGGACAAAACAGAACAGAAAAAACAATGTGTATAAATATACCTGTATGGTCCCCTTGAAATCTCTCTCATTTTGAACACAGAAATATGCTCTGCAGTATTTTGGCAGAATTGGTACAGGACTAAGATCCATGCAGAGTGCAGTAGCCCCATAGTGCAGCAGATACCACATGGTACCAGAAAATTTAAAAATTAAGAGAACCACATTAAAACTTTAAGCAAAGGTTGCGGGCAAGACGAAGAACCCCTTTGATTACTTAGATCCTTATGTTTCCAGCATGGAGACAGTTCATTCCTTCCAAGTGCAAACATGATTTGAAATTAATGTGCGATAAAGTTAAGGGACACAGATGTCCTGGACCTGATGTTCTTAGCAAAAATAACCATATATGAGAAGAGACAATGCAGCACGCAAGCTAAGAAGACAGTCAGGCAAAGTCCCAAGGGAAGGAGGAGAAGAGGCATTGCTGAAAAAAAGTCACTTGCAGAACTGCAAGAACAATGTCGTGCTGCTCTTGATGTCAAGCCAAGTAACTGCAGTACTCACACTGGAAGAGTTCAAAGGGGCACTTGATAAAGGATATACTTTCCTGCATCATGTATTCTCAAGACAGTTGGAAAGTGTCAAATTCCAGAAAGCCATCACATTCAGTATCATGGAATTGAACAAAAATCTATCACAAAGACAGTGCACCTGTGTGACACTGAAAATTAATGCTTTTCCAGATATATAGTTCAAAGTGTTGCATGTGACTGTTGACAAGCAGAAAACAGTGCCTGGGTTAAAAAAAAACAGCCAGTGTGATACCAGGACAGTAATATGTATGTATTCTCTCTCTCTAAAAAAAAATAAAATAAAATCACACCAAATGACAGATTCGGTCAATGGGAACAACACAGGTATAGAAAGGATGCAATGGAAAATGCAATAGTGGTGACAGGTAAATGCTTGCACCAAGTTACAGCAAGGACAGAAAACGCAAGCAGCCATTTTCTAAACTTTAGAGATTTAGCAATACCAGAATGAGAAGGTAGATGACAGTATCAACAAGGCAGCATCAGCCGCCTCCTCTGCAGCACAGGTGCACTGATGCTGAAAGAGATCAAAAACTATGTGATATTTTGGTAACTAAGCCTCCTTAAAGGACAGTGGAAGAATCAACTGAAAATTGTAAGACCCTGTTCATTCAGAACTGGACACCGGCTGAAAAACAATGGCATTTTCCAAAAGTTGTTAAACCTCTCCTGGTTTCTTACTAGATGTTCGGCTTGAGACTTTGGGGGTGTTGATATTATTTTAATGCTGGTTTTTTGTATCTGCATTTTGTGTTTAACATCTTTTCTGTATTAAAAAAATTAATTGTAGAAAAACTTTTAAAAAACAGTTTGCAGTTAAAAACTCCTATAACTCTGAAGACATTAAATTTGTTCTAATGGGGAAAACTATCTTTATACAAAGGGGACTAGACAGGACTACTCAGTTTTGCACTTCAAGCACACCACTAAAACTAGCCCTGGTATTATAGTAATATAATCTCATTACCCATTTATTATACAAATTAGGAATATGACCGTTTATTTGCAAGTTATTAAACAGGGTCACAGTTTAAATAAAAACAATTATTTTAAGGCATAGCTGCGGTATCTGTAAGGAAAAGCAAAGCAAGAAAAAAACCCAACAGTTCACAAACAGGAGTTTATCTGTAAACCCTCTAATTTAATTCAACTTTTGTTAGTCACTAAAGCAGCAAATTCTTGTTGTTCTTCCGACTGATGCTGACACCAGCTTAGTCACTAAACAGCTACCACAGACTACTGAAGCATTTCTCTATCTCAGTTCAGTATCTGTCCAGTGTCAATTCTCACACAGTAACAAGTACCTAAGGAAACAAGACAGCTAGCAGACCTACTCTAGGTCCCTACGTAGGCTGATTCGTTGAAAAAACTCCTCAAATCAGGTTTCTCACATCCCAGGTAGACGGTCTAAAGACTGGGCTGTTGGAAAGCTTTTGATTTTCTATACATGCTCAACAGCCACCGTGCCTGAAAAGCAAATTCTGCAGCCAACAACTCTGGTCCCCCAGTCAGGATGGCAAACCTGGTCCAAGTTCTACATCAGGCACTGGGAATTCTCCTTCCCATTAATGAAGAAACTTGTAGAAACACAGAAACATTTCTTACTCCAGCTTCAGTTTACTGACAGCTGTGTCCCCAGTTTACCAGCAGGAAGGCAATCCCATTTTACCCATTTAAAACAGCACAAAAGTATCATCAGAATCTGCTGCAAAATACCTAACACAGCTTCAGCCTTTTAGCTTCTCCTGGTGGTTTCTCTATGTATTGATTATTCTTGGCTCTGGCTCAGTCTTTCACTGGCAATTTGAATTCCTTTGTCTCAAGGCTCCTTTGTAGTGAACTGGAAGATTTTGGCTGCCATATGGTCTAAGTGGAGGGGAAAGGATTCTTGATTTTTGAAATGCTCCTCTGCCAGCTCCATTGCTGACAGCAGTGAGGTGCCTCCGACAGATTGGTGTTCTGCCTCTTCCTTTACGTAACAACTATAACCCACAGCAGAGGTTGTCAGCTGCATTCAGAAACCCCAGGGAAAACATGACTGCATAGTTACAATAAAAATACAGCTTAAAAATTATACAAACACTTACAGTGTCCCAGTAAGCATATCTATAGCAGTTTCTACAGACAGCTGGTGTTTAGGACCACTGTCCTCTGATTAGGGTGCTGATTGTCCACACAGACTTACAAAATCCTAAATGCTTTGATTAGGTGGCAGCAGATTTCAGGACCTGGGATCTCAAAGGTACTCAAGCATTGGCCTCTTATTCCTATACAGTATTTAGCTCCTTCTGTTTGGCTTTCCAAGGTCAACTGAAAGAGACTTGGTAATAATTCCTGTAAGTTCTATACTTTGAAAGCAGGGAGATGCACATTCCTGGAGTATGCAATGCACCAAAAGGGGTTCTAGGTCCAAGGCAAAGTTCTTTTTTTAGGATATGTGCTTGCAGCTTCTGCTGAAGTCAACCAGAACTACTAATGTTCACCCAAGGACAAAATTTGACATATAACATTATTTTATGCTATACACAAGTCTAAAAAGAGATAATATGAAATGCATAACTGAAAACGAACTACTAGATTTGAATAAAGCAAAACTGAAAGGCAGCAGTTGCTCACGTGCAGGAGCATGACTTAGTTTGCCATAGCCCATGTGCAATTTGATTACCATTCACTTTTTCTGCTGGGTGACACAGCTGAAACAAGACTATTAAAACATCTTTTGATGTATTTTTGTTTAAGTAACATACAGATTTCTTCCTAGAAATATTGAAGGACTAGTGGGCCAACAGTACAGAGAACAACTCATGGTTTGTTCATTCCCCACCATTCCCCCAAGACCCACACTGTCAATTAGGTTGCACCATGGTGGTCTTCCTTCTCCCAGTGTGTGTAGGAAGGAGTTTATGCCATCAGCAACATGGGGTAAAGGGATTATGTCCTCAGTGATTTACACTGACCTGCAAACAATTCTGAAAACAGTTTAAAGCTGCTTTCCTTCTAACAAAAATATTGAAAATGTCCACATCTTTTCCTTGTTGAATGTCAGCTTGAATACTTTCCTTATTCTTGCTGGCACAGTAAAGCATCAGCATGTTGCTGCTTTGATTTCTCCGTAACAGAAAGAGGTGCAGAAAGAATACAAAAAAATCTCAATCATATTGTACTAAACTATTGTACTTAAAGGCAAAGCCAAACCCTTTCTTATTACAGGCTTTGCAAGGACCAAGCAGTAATACAGCCTTGTTTTTCTCATGTTCATTTTGTGAGAAAGCAGAGTTTCTCTCAGGAATTACCTGCATGATTATCAAGATACAAAAACTGAAATCAAAATTAAAGCAGAGTATTTAATTTTTTTTTAATCCCTTTAGAATTTATCTGCAAAAGAAACAAAATTTGTAAAGATCTTACTCCTCAGAAGTGTCAAAGTGCCTCTTGTTCGATCTGCCCATTTGGGATGGGGAGTGGGACAGAAACGGAAAGCAGAAAATTTGAAAGAATCCCACTAGGAGTTCATCTCCCATATGAGAAGCCAAGCCCATAATTTGCATTACCTACCTTGCTCTACTGTCTGCACACTCAGACAATGTCTAGACAATTCTATTGTAAGTATCAGCCTTTATATGCTGATATTAGGAACAGGAGCCATGCATGAATTACTTAAAGTCTTAAATGCATCCCTACCTGTGGAGAGAGGGAGGGAGGGCAGAAATACCCTCTGTGTCTAGGTGTGTGTATATATGTACCCAGACATGTGTCTGTGTGTCCGTGTGCGTGTGTATATACACGGGTTTATTAAAAAAGCACAGAGGAAGTTACTACAGATACTGATACAATTCATTGTGCTCTTTGTGAAGAACTGTCAAATAACAGATGTTTCTTTGGACTTTCTGACAGCTTCTACCCATTGCAACTGAATTATAGAATTAGCTAATAGTGGAACTGTACTGGTACGTGTACACCATGTACCAACATGAAGGCTATCACAACAATTCCAAGATAAATATATATTAATATACTATCTAAATTTTGCTTTTTTTTATTTGATTGAAGGTAATTTTCTGTACAAAGTCCAACAACTCCACAGAAGCAGCAAGCTCTCTGTATCCCTGAAATTCAACTTAGACTGCAGCTTAAGGGGATATTCAGCGAAGTTTTCTCCCTTGTTTGTACTTACATGAAAACCATGTTTTAGTGGATGTTTGTATGAGATTTTAAGGAAGGCGGAAAAGAAAATAAACTTTTCAAACATTTAATGTCAAACTCTTTTTACTATATTGCAACAATGAGTTCATCCAGGAGTAAGTTTGAAAAAAAAATTAAAAATTTAACAGGCCATTTGGAAAGAAATGCAACAGGATGTCAGTGAAATATGGATTTAAAAGGCAGAAGTGGCATCAGATAGCAAACCTGTATGCTTGGGCCTAAAGTGCTGCATTTCTGCTGTCCAGACAGAGCAGGACTGGGATTAAGGTGAACTCACATGAGCTTCACAGCTCAAAATCCCTAAAAACACACTCAAGAACCTGGTCCTCAAGGGAAAGGCAGCAATTCAGAAGTATCAGCTCCTAGTCTTTCAGATTCCCAGCTGCAAAATTGTATCAATCACACCACCAAATATGGAAAACAAAAACATTGCATAAGAAGAGATGAATTCCATCTCTTGAGTTCCCACAGTCTAACTAAGAGACAGGCAAAGAAAAAAGCAAATTATGATTACAGCACAGCTGCCTAATTCAAGTGGCAGTACATTACATATTTGCAGACCATTGGAATACTATTCTATCTGGCTATTGTAAAAATTCTAGCATATCAGAAATCCATTAGCAGTGATGTTCTGGCAAACCACCAAAGAGAAATACATCCTCTTATAGCAAAAAAGAAATGAAGATCAAAGAATGATTATGGATAAATACAGGCTAAAGATCAGCGAGCAAGCTCAGAAAATACATTGTAATGCAAGATTTAACTATTCTTCCAAAAAGAGAAGGACAAAAGAAACCATCTGACTTTGTACCAAAGCAAAGGCTGTGCACATATAAATTAAAAGTTCCAGCCATCGTTTTTCATTAACACTGGAAATGTATTTATATTAATCTCTTTAGCTGGTCTTGGCAGCTTCGTTACAGTATCATATTCTGCTTGATCTTGCTGTTTCTCTGCAGCTTCACGTTTCGTTATTGCCACTTACTGGGGAGCAGCTTTCTGGAGTGAAGTACAATATACTAAATTTATTCCTGGGTTAATTTCTAGGAAGTTTCCTCTGTAATCAAATTGGCCACCCGACATAGGCAGAAATGCATTGATAATCTGATGCCTTTGGATGGATTGCTGTCTCTCAAGTCATTGGGAGAATTCCCTTGCTTTTATAATTAAGCAAAAACAGAGGTGATGCTAAAACATATGGCTACAAACCCAAAAGTCCCTTCAATGATAGGTAGAAATATCTGTCCCTTTAGGAAGCAGAGCTGCATCAGAATTTCCTTACCTCTTTGCTCTGAAAACATGCATAATTCTATTATAGAAATATTACATCAAGATCATTTTTTCTCTTTTCCCTCATCAAAACTTCATTGAATACTATCTAAATTTGACAGAGCAAATGAAAAGTGTGATTCATTATAAGAGCAATAATAAGCAGTGAGACAATTGTAACTCTATTGACGCCACCAAGGCTGTCTCTGTGAAAGGAAGGTTGAATGGGTGCCACACAGAATTATCACATTTACAGTCAGAAAGGGCACAGTTTTGCTCTATCTGAACTGTTTGGTAGAGAGAAAAAATTTAAGATAGTTAGTTATCTCTACCATCATTTAGTCTCAGAACTCTCACTATGGTATATTTGATAACACGCAACCAAGAGCCTAAAGTGTCATGCCCTTTGGACATGAATGCTTTAATGTTGTTCTTCTGAAGCAAATTTCACATCTTTGATATTTAGGCCAGCCTTTAGTATGTCATCAGGAGGGGTTTTACTTTGGGAGATGGGTACAGCCCGTATATTTGCAATTCTTCCTGTACGTTTATACCCTCCCCAACAGATTCTTCAGCAAGAACAAGGAGATTTGATATGAGGCAAATAACACTGGATAAAAAAAAATCAGCTATTAAAAAGCTAGATTTTAAGTCATTTCATTTCTCTGGAGAAAGAAGGGAAGAAGATCAAGAGAAATTTTTTTTTTTCTTTTCAAATGACCTTTTACATCTCAAAAAAGGGCAGAAGCCCAATTTAGAAGAAATATGTCTTTGTAGGTCATCTTTAATAAAAGTACACGATGATTCTTCTTCATCATCTCACTGTATATCACACTAGATGACAGCATTTTATTTCCTTTGGGATGCTAGAAATAAAGTAAATGGAACAGAATAAGGACACAAGATAAATACTCTTTTAACATTGTTTTGTCTTTTTTTTTTTTTTAAGAAATAGAGGTATTATCAAACAACCAGTACTTCAGTTAATTGATAAAGGGATCTTTTTTGGCTTACATGAATTTATTTTTATTTCACAGTAATACAAGCAGATTCCATAATCCTTCATTAGAATACTTGAAAAGAAAGAGAAAAGCTAAAACAGAGTTCTTTTGATAAGGTGTACAAGTAATGTATCTTTCACGTCTTCATTTATCTACTACTATTTCATGATACAACTTGAGCAATAAAGAACTAAAACCAAATAGGAAGCAATTAGATATTTGAAGAATTTTAAAGACATAGTGAATTCTGCTCAAACCAGAAGATTATTTAAAAGGAAAATATGATTATAATATAATTGGAAGAACAGAGAAATAGATGGGCCCTTACAGAAGAATTACAGTAGCAATGAATCACAAACTGTTAAGTTCAAAGGCCTGCAAAGTATCAAGAGTACAGGGGTTCGAATTGAGAGAGTATCAAGCTATAGCCAAGCCAACCCTCATTTATAGTACATAAACAAAGTATCTTTTGGTCTTGCCGAAGAAGGGAGAGGCTTACCAGTGGAATATTTGTCCATCACAATCCAGTCTACAATTCCAATGCATCCTCCAGGGTGAAAACCCTGTGACAAAAGGCCATGCCCCTGACTCAGCCCAGCGAGCTGCTGGGAGCAGTGGTACCAGTGGGACAGGACGCAACCCCAGTGGGTGAGGGGAGCTTCTGGCTTCCTCAGCCACAGCACCCCCGGGAAACAGGGCAATGGGCAGGATCAGTATTTCCTGCCAGATTTGCATTTGATAATTGGTGCTTTGGGATTTGAAAACCTGATTTTTGTGCATGTTTTGGAAGAGGAAAGAAGTCTACCCACATACAGGGGTTATTACGCTGGGGTTAGTACCTGCTGCTTCTCATGCTAATACAGCCAGGGAGAAAATCGGAGCACTGTGTGCGAAGCCTTTCAAACCAAAGTGGAGAATTTGATTTGTTTGTGGTTTTCTTCAAGGAAACTCTTTCTGCACTAAGGTGACACAATTGTCTCCAAATGCATTTTTACCCACTAGGAGGTCCCAACCAAAGGCAAACAATTACATTAAAGACCAGGCCATACAGAATGTCTGGCAAAAGAAGCCTGTTTCCAGCCACTGAGTGAGGAAACATGGGCACACCCATCTGGAATCTTACTAGCAAAACACATTAAAAAATGCTATATAAATTTCACACAACCACACAAAGAAATAGCTGTAGGCTTCAAAGATGCACCCTACACCTGTAATAGATACTGCAAAGAAAGCAAACAAGTCCAATGCTTAGGTACAGGAGAGTTGTGTGTGCAAGCTGAGCACTGTTATTTGCTGGCTAAGATGTTCCGTATGTTAACAACATATTGTTTTAATACCACCTGTTGATTTAGTTTCTGGACTAAAAACACATTTCTTAAGAAGAACCATGATCCTGAGTAGAAAAGGGTTGAATAACCTATTCCTCATATAATCATTTTACAGAATTAAAGACCATGAGTTTGTATGCTGATGGTTTTCCAGCCATCCATTAGGTCTTCCAATTCCCCACCAGAAAGTGTAATAATTTTTACTATTTTCATTCTTCATATCTTCATTCCTAGCTCCATGCATCCCTTGACTCCTTGTCTAGAAAAGTAAATTCCAATTCATTTCACTGCTTAGCTGAGGAAAGTATTTAAGCCCTGAGCTAAAAGTCCTCCAGCACTTCCTCTGTTTCTGTAAGTGCTATTTTTACAGAAGGTTATGATGCCAAAGGAGTTCTCAAGGAGAAAGTAAAAAACAGGGCAGAGTGACTGGACAACACTAGTAGAGGCATATGAAGGGAACTGTATCAGCAGGAAGGCTGCTGACTCAGGGAAGAGATGCCCTATAAATGATAGCAGAGAAAATACCTGCTATTCACATTCCACTTCATGCATTTTCCTCTTTACTACCCTCTTCCTGTGTTTGACTGCCTACTATTTATAAGTACCAATTCACAGGACAGTAGTAGAGTTGTAGCCACAGTGGTCTGAGAATCTAAGTGGCAGAACGCAAGTAAGAAAAAATAATTGCTCCTATTAGACCAACTTGTATGGCTGCTACTTGCTTTTGTAAACACAAAAGCTATTCTAGATATTAAACCATAACCAAATAAAGAAATAGTTGGAAAGGACAAGGGTTTGTTTTGTATTATTTACAGATGTGGCAGTAATTTAAATACAAACCAAACATTCATGTAAAAACTCTGGTGCTTAAACTGGTATTGGCATATATACTTCCATTTCAACAGTAAATCAAGAAATTGCACTTTGACTATCATAGCCCCTTTTACAGGCTAAATCAAAAATACAATTTTTCTTTTAAAATCTCTCACAATGGCTAAAGGTTACTCGACTGTTAAAGTTACTGTCACTTGGAGATACTTGACACTTAGAAGATAAATTCATAGGTGCTGAAATATTATTTGATTCCTTCTCTAGTTTGAGCCATTTTACTTAAAACACACTAAATATAGCACATGACTGATCTGTATATATGAGGTATCTCTGTATATGTGTGTGTAAAACATATTTCTCCTAAATGACCTGGTAATCTAAGGTATATCATCAAGGAAGAAAAACATTATGCTAATAGAATGATAATATCTCTCCAGGATAATTAATCTTTTTTTTTCCTACACAAACACACACTCGCAAATATACACTATACATTCTCTATAATTATTATTGTGTCAAAAAAATTCAGACCGTGGAAAGGCTATTTACTTAGTGCTGATAATTCCATATGTTTTAATTACTCTATTCTAAACCAACAAACAGTGCTTCCAGTAAATGCAATTGCCTAAACACAATAAAATACTCTTTATCACATCCACTGAGAGGAAAACGAAGGAATGGCCTTTTCAGAAACCTTTTTAATGGGCCAGGGAAGTACTTTATGAGGGGATGCACAGTGACACACTTGGAAATAACATGTAAATTAAACAAATTACCTTTTGTTCTCATTTTAACCAGGATGTCAATAAAGCACTCACAGGAATTTCACAGACATCACTTAAACTGTTCATATCCAGCTAAAATCAGCAGCAAAACCTGTGTTGATTTCAACAGCATTTACCAGTAGCTGGTACTAAATCAACGAATCTATTCACAATAATAGAGAAATAACGGGTAACAGAAATTTGTTAAACTAAAACTAAATTGTAATATGAAAAATGTCATTGCGTTATCAAAAGCAATTTACCCTTTCAAGAGATGTTTTAAGCATAATAGAATAGCATACAAAACAAATTGAATGAAGGTAGGAAACTTACTGATAATCAACACAGGTTTATTAAAAAATTTTCTTGTCCAAATTAGTCTGGTATTTTTTTGCATGGGATTACAAATTCAAAAGTAATAGTGATTATATAACAAGATTAAAGAACATTGTTCATATTTACTACACAGCCAACTCTAAGGTTAGAAAAAGGAAGTTTTTTAAAAAAAAAAAAAAAAAGAAAAATTTTTAGGTCCTGGGCAAATTTTGGAAACAATGCAAAGAAGGATTTCAATTAGAAATGTCAAAGCTGTGCTACCACGATACTCACAAAAGGCGGTAGTGAATATACAATTCAGCTAGGACACTGATACACTGAGGAGGTCATCAAAAAGGCACAGAAATTATGAAAGGTCTTAAAAGGTGCTGTTTTATCAGAGATCCAGGAGCTCAAGCTTTTGAATGTAACAAAAAGAACCCATATTTTTCATTAAGCATCAAAAAATCTGTAAGTAATTCAAAACCAGTTTGGACAAACTATGTGTTAGCAACAAACAGAATAATTGCCTCCCACAGAACAAAATCAGCATTTGAAATTAAGCAGCAGTATCAGCAAGAAAGTGTTTCTCAAGTCTGCATAAGTTTGCACTTCTGACCATAGTAGCTTTTCCATCACAGACTGGGATGGGGATTGACTTCAAAAGAGGGCTGAGAAAGAACAATCCTGTTGGGTCAGCTGGGGTCCTGATCGCAGAGCACGAGATGAACGTTACTGAACAAGTAATTCAAAGACAGTGCAGGACACAATTCAGTACCTCATTCAGGAGACCTGAATCCAGTCTATCATGATACACAGTAATCAACAACAAATACTACAATTAAATTTTCGGAGCACTCTCATAGGGTGAAAATGTAAGAATCAATTACTAAATACCCAAGTGGGGCTCCTCAACCTGAATGCAGCATGAACAAGGAAACTGAACAGAGCTTGAATTCCTTTGATCCCAGTAAATTCCAGCCACTAGTGAGAAAAACTGCAACTGTGTGCAGCCAAGACCATAGCTGGGACCGTAGGGAGGCCCAAAATGGCTCAGAGGAAGAGCTGCTCCTCCTCAGGTTTGACCTGACCATCGCTTACCACACACAGTTACCCAAACAGTTACCAGGCATCAGCACAGAAGTAACGGAGACCAGAAAGCACAGAGCACTTTTAGAGCAGGAAAGGCAGGCGGGTTCTCTCACTCCCCTCCCGTGGGTGACCAGGAGGAGCACGAGACTCACAGGGGCAGCACAGAGAACGACTCACCAAAATCTACAGGAGTCACTAACAGTGCAAGTGCATTTTTTAAAACGCTTGGAGAAATTAATCCGTTTGAATTCCACAGAGCCAAATGTTTACAATTTAGAGCAAATTTAGGAATATGTTTTTCATTTACAGCTTACATGACACATTGATATTAGTGTTGAAGACCATTTGCCAAAAGAAATTACAGGCAAACTTTCAGCAGTTTGTCTCATGAAAAAGCTGGCACTTGTCTGTCAAGCTGCCTTTTATTTTGCTTCTCTTTTCAGGATTTTTTGATGAAATCTACAATCTGATCCTGTAAGGTTTGCAACACTCTAGTTAAAAGATATTCCTAATAAACATTCCCCACAAGGCTTGAGGAATGCCTGTATCCTTCTCAGCAGAATCTGCAAAAAACGCTCAGTGGTGAAGCAAAACAACTCAATTCCTGGGGTGCCAGGAACCTTCCAATATCACTAACCAGAAATAATTTAAATTAAGATTGACATATACAAAAAATCGATCAATGTTTTCTGAATAAGTTTTTTTGGGGTTGCCTACCTTTTGATAAAATAAGAGAAAAGGGTGTTTATTTTCCACATAGAGAATAGAGTGATTGAAGAGTTTTTAAAAATTGCCTAATATGTAATCTTTCAGCCTTCTGAAAAGTAGTTGATCATGACAACCATCAACTTATACAGTGTGCTGGTATTCCTTCAGGACATGGCCAGGTGCTCAACGGGAACAGATTATGTGTGAGGTTCCTGAAGTGACAGTTTCTGATCACATCTCACCCATCCTACTACTTCTGTATAGATAATCCTCCACTAAACATAGACCAAAGGAATTAAATTTGTGTTGCAAGAAGAGAAAGCAGATGATGGTTTTGCTCCATCCTAGTGGCTGACTGTCACCAGGAAGGACAGAGCAGTCCTGAAGCACTGAATATTAGCTTGAAATCCTTATTTATCCTTGTGACCCTTCAGAGCACTTTCCCATCACCACAAACCTGAAGATCCCAGGCTATCAATGTGTTCACTCAAAAGAAAGGACATGGTCAGGGAGGGCTCTTCTTGTTATGAGAAGCCAAGGCACACACAGGCAGTCAGATGCTTCAGGCAGCTTTCTGAAGGCCAAGCAACTCCTCAGTGTCCACACTGCACCTCAGAAGTAACCACATTTCAAACTCACACTCAAGAAACTTTCTGCTTGTCTCCATGATGGGAGACACCACAGCCTTTATACGAAGGATGATGCTGCAGCATCATCTTTCTTGCCCATCACGGCTTCCACAAAGTGAACCTGGGGTGATCCCCCTGTGTCAGAGCCCGTCCACCCTCCAGACAAGAACAGATACTGTAGTTTTTCTGATTACCCATCCAGCAGCAAGCTACTTCCAAACCCAGCCCATGACCACAGCTTGCTTTGGGCCATCATGGCATCAGGTCTCAGCTGCTTCACTCACAAACAAACATGCCCTGGCCCTGGTGCCCTAAGACAGATCCACGTGAGCAAAAGGGATTCAAAAAGGCTTTTGGAAACGCATCCCATGTCCTGATGAGCTCTGCTGTTTAATCACATAGTTACAACACAAGATGAGAGTGCAAATGGTTGTGTGACTACATTTAAGAAGAAATATTCTGCGTGAAAAAAGAAACAGCCATTTGTTGAGCCACAGATGCCACCACAGCATTAAAAACTTCAAGGGGAAGGAATTAAAAGAAGGAAATGAGGACACACACATTTCATTGCTGTGCGACTCCTGCACAGGTCCATGTCAGTGGCCCGAGCTGGACACATGTGGAGGTGGGAAGGCTGGAGCAGCACCTGCCTGCGCCACTGGCCAGCCCTGGCTCTGCCCGTGCTGGAGGCAGCACTAATCAGGATGGCCACAGAAAACAGCTCCATTAAATGCAGCTCTGAACACAGAAGGATACCAAGGCAACAGACTCATAAACACACCGAAGCCACTAATGCATCCCTAACCTCTGCCTAAGGGATTGAACCTTTTAAAAGTACAGCTGATTCGATCTGAAAGCTCCTTTGTAAATGCTTCAGCCAGTTGAACAGGCAAAAAAAGCTAAAAAGAAACACTGTATCTTAAAAAAAGCTCATTGTAGAGAGACTATGGCAACTCAAGGGAAAAAAGGAGGAAAAAATGGTGATGTATATGGAGAAAATACCACCATCACTGGGAGAAAAAAAAAAGGAAACTACATTGTAATTTTAACAGCTTATTATGACTTTTTATTATCATTCCAGGTTATATTTCAGTGTATTTTACATCTTCATTTAATGTGAACAAATGCACATTCACAACTGGTTGAGATCGAAAATGAGCAAGAAGAAAGCACACAGATTTCAGTGTTAAATTAAACTGCCACACTTTAATGCCAGTTGGAAATTTTTTCATTTCCTTCCTTTCACTTGCATTCAAGACTTGCAGAATGCTCCTGTCCTGGGCCTCATTTTTCCTGATGTGTGAAATGTCAGTGTAAGCTCTACTTCCTTATTTTCCTGCCCCACTCCTGTATCTTCCGAGCTGGTTTCACAAAGTGAGCCTTTGGTTACAGGCCACTCTTATGAGAGGTGGCAGAAGAAGGGAAACTTCAACTACACCCCAAGTCAATAGTAGCAAGTGAAGTGAAGAGGTAAAACAGAAAGTATCAGGCAATGGGGGAAGAGAGAAAAGTAGGAGACCATGAACATTTCTGCCAGCCTCAACTGTGAGTGCACAGAAAGTTGACAAGGTAACAGTTATAAAGAAAAATAAGAAATTTCTGCAGTACCTATGGGAGTGGCAAACTATTGGACATAAATAGTGGACAACTATTCATGATGGAAAAAGATGAGAAAGAAATGCATGATTCTAGAGAACTGAGTAAGAACAGAGATGGAATATCACACAAATACAACAGAATCTAAAATTAAATATGGTATACAACAGGAGTATGTATAAAATAGCACAGGCAAATGCAGCAGAGGGAACAGAGAATCTGACGGATAAAAAGATAGATTTGAAAAGAATAGAGAAAATAACACCCACATGGAAAGGAGCAAAAGAAGAAAAAATATTTGCAGACAAACATCTGTAGTCATGAGCATATTTTAATTTCTGATTTTTTTTTAAGCTCCCTGTTTGCGACTCTCATTTTAACTTCGATCTTTCTTCCTCCATAAATCGGGGAACCATATGGGAGAATGAACACTTTCACTGTGACTGACCACTACTGATACTGTAACTACAGACAATGCTCAGATATATTCAGACACACTAAGCTTTACACAACATGGAGACTGCAAGGAAGGAGACTGACATACGCATGGAGTGTCTCTCCTTTCTGATAATCTATGTATTTTAAATTATTTCTCCCCCTCTCTCCCCCATACCTCCTTTAACATTTCTCAAATGTGTATTACATGTAAGAGCTGACTTTACCACCAGGGCCTGCTTCAGCATGCTTTAGATATTAGCAGAGATTCAGTTATGAATAATAAACTGGTATTTTTTTATAAAGGATACCTAAAATCTTAAACCTTGTTGCATACAAGAATTTAACTACTTTTCAACTACAGAGCTACTGTGGTCTAAATATACATACAGAATATAACACGGAGAATAAGAACTGCAAAAGAAAAAATATTTACAACCTTTTGAATGAAATATTTTTTCACAGGAATGATAATTAAAAATACATTTTAAATGTTGCTCTGGTATACCTGGCCCTCTTTTTATTTGATGATCTGCAAATGATATTTCAGAGGTAGTTTAAAAGTTGATTTAGTTATCATGATAGAAGCCAAACATCTTGATTTCCTTGCACCCTTCTTCTTTTCAATTTGCACAATTTGTGATAGAACTTCTTTCATATTACAAAAAGTGTAGCTCTTCAAGAGAAGTTAATATTAAGTTGGATTCTGGCACTCTTAAGAACAATAAGAAAGCATTTTGACAGTCTTACCATACACATACTTGTGCAGTATCACCAAAGACAATAAAGGAATGACATAAGAATAGCACTCAGCTCAAAACAGATAAAATGTTAAACCTATGTTTGTCTGTCATTGTGCATTTGTGCATAAACAAAAAAATCTACCTACAAGTTTCCTTAACATACAAAACTGCAGCTCATAAAATCAAAGCCTTAACTTCTCTTTTCATAGACCATTAGTAAATGTTTTTACTTTTTTTAAGATGACATGGAATTTATGCTGTAAGGACAATACTGATCTTTTAGAAACTAACTGTGACCACACCATTAACCTGCCAAATTAAAACAGGATTGTGCAGTCTACTCTCAGAGTAAAGTATAAATACATATACAAAATTTCTACTTCCAAGAAGCATTTCAGTGTTGAGGATTTGGTACTCTTCAACAGAAAATTTTTCCTCTATAACTGTTTCAAAATACATTTGTTATAAAACCTTACTTCAAAAACAACCTCTTTCCTTCTTCTTCCACAGCACAGTGTCTCCACTGTCTGTAACCATCACTGATTCATATGTGCTTTTAACTAATGTCAGTGCATGTAAAGAAATTGCCACTGTTTCGTTTACAGGTGAAAAAAATAACCTGAAATTTGAGTGGGTGTCCTTGCAACCTGAATGGTTCATCTTTACAGCAGAAAAACTTGCAGCAACTGCATGCAAACTCTTACACCAAACCACAAAACATTGTATTCAACTATTAGGAGCTGAATTACTTAAAACACTTTGATTTACTATATTACTTATTCTCTCTTCAGAACAGAAAACCAAATGAACTCCTATTTTAAAAGAGCTGTGCTACAAGACTACTTCAAAAACTCATTACTGAAAGCCGCACACCAGATTTCACTGTAAGTTTACTATTAGTCAATCTTTCTTCGTGGGCTGAAGTTCACAGTGCTACTGCCTTATAATGCTTCTCTTGTTCCAAAAGGCTGTAAACGCATCTGGAGAAACTTCATTCCCAACTATTTGTTTTTTGAGTATTAGCTGTTGTGCAATAGATGTATCTTCAGTACTTTATCCTTGATTATCAAAATGCTCAGAGCTACCAGTTTTTGGCAAATCCACCTTTTAATATCCAGAGAGGCTCTGTGTGAGTATAGTAATTTGCCTTTACAGTAAACAGGCAGAAGCAAGGTCATACCTGGAGTGCTGTGTCCAGTTCTGGGCTCCTCAGAGCAAGAGAGACCTAGAGCTCCTGAAGCAAGTCCAGCAGAAGACAACAAAGATGATTAAAGGACTGGAGCATCTCTCTTAGGAGGAAAGGCTGAGGGAGCTGAGCCAGTTCAGCCTCGAGAAGAGACAACTGAGAGGGACCTCACTAATGTCTATAAGTATCTGAAGGGAGGGTGCCCAGAGGATGGACCAGGCTCTTCTCAGTGGTGCCAGGCAACAGGACACGAGGCAACAGACAGAAAGTGATGCACAGGAAATTGCACCTAAATATGAGGAAGAACTTCTTTACTGTACAGGTGACCGTGCACTGGAACAGATTGTCCAGAGAGGGTGTGGAGTCTCCCTCACTGGAGATATTCAAGTACCATCTGGACACAATCCTGCGCCATGTGCTCTAGGATAGCCTTGCCTGAGCAGGGAGGTTGGACCAGATGACCCACTGTGGCCCCTTCCAATCTGAACCACTCTGTGATTCTGTGAAATGAAATTATGCTACTAAAAGGTTAGTTATACTGGAATAGCTACCAAGTAGTAAAAATGGGAATATCAAAGCCTACAATGCTACTCAAGAAAGTAACAGAAGAACCTAAAATATACTACTACAAATGAACTCAATACCTTAAATAGTATTTTTGCTATAATACAGCCTCTAAAAACTCCACTGGAAAATTCCATTTCACAGGCACCAGGTCTTGGACAAACATAGAGTAAGATACAGTCATTACTTACTGGTTTAGTGTCACGTCTAAGATGAAAGATGATCCAAAAGCATCAACCTGGAAGCTGGCTCGAGCAATGTGGGTAGACTGCAATATGGAAAAGACTGGAATTATTATTAAGTCATGGCAAAACCTATTGTACTGGTTTGAGAATGCAACAAAATACACACACTAAGTAAAAATATGTCATTAACCAAATAAAATTGCATTGAAACAGACAAAGCAGTGTATGATCATGAATAAAAGATCGGTTTTCTGAATCTATGAGACTTATTCAAGAATTCCCAACAACACAATCTGTGACTCAGATAACCCCCCTATCTTAACCCATCTACACCATAGGAAGCAGCTCTTCAAACTCCCATCCTGGCAAAACAGAGCAAAGAGAAGTGAGACCTCCCCTGGCTCACATGTTTCTTACACTGACCCTGGACACAGACCAGAGAGAACAGCCGAGACATTATTGGCTTGGTCAGACAACTGTACACTCACAAATCTCACCAACTCTGCCTGAAAGAAACTGTTCATTCAGATACTCTCGTGTAGCAAGGCAATAGCAATGGGCTAAAATATCATAAGCTGCATTTCCTGTAAAGCTCTGACTCACAACACTCTAAAAGATTCCCAAAACTCCAAACCCTCGAGCAGCTACTAAAACCAAAGAAAAATGTGTGGTAGAGAAACAGCTTTCTTGCTTTCCTCTTTATCTTTCTTTTCTTCCATTCTTTATCATATATCCTCCCCAAATTAGTTCCTTTAATCCAGTCCTGTAACAGGCAAACATGGGAATACTTCATAACTCCCAGCTGCCAGAAACAGTTTTATTCTAGTAGTAGTGGAAGAAAACTCTCAGCTATTCAATAGAAATGCAACCCTTGTTTCTAGAGCTGAAAACTCCCAAGAAACAGAACAGCCATGTTATTTAACTAATTAATTAGAAAAGCTACTTGGAGACATTTTGGAACAGGATCAACTTTGTTCTTACTTTCTTTCCATTGAAATCTGCACATTAAGATTTGAAGCATTTAGACAGAGGACCTAAGAGGAAACACTGAAGAACCACTTACAACTCCAAACTACACTTCTCCAAATAAATACAATACAGGATAGCACAAGTGTAACAAATGATTTATTGAAAACTCTGGGAAGCCCAGGACAGGATGGGATAACATGAATCATCAAATTCACTCTTTCTAAAACTACTGACAGGCTTTTCATAGGCATTAAATCCAGAAGAGCTGAGAATACCAGCTTCCTTGGAAAAGAACAGCAGCAATGAAGAGGAAAGTTGAGGGAATCACAACTTTTTTGTTTATTACATTTTTTAGTTGCCCTACAGCAAAATTTTCTTTTTATGTCTACATATATAAACACGAGTATTAATAAATAAAAAAAACAACAACCATGAATACATATCCACAAACAGATGAATCCTTTAAAAAAAACCCAGAAGTCAGGACAGTTTCTCTTACTAGAGGATGCTCAGACTGAGGGCCCTCTACAAAAATGCCTGGCTCGGTCATTACTGTGGACATGCATGCAAAATTGCATGACAAGAAACTCCACACATTTACATTACACTTCAGAAGGATGCAGTAAAACTGGAAAGCTCCTTAGAGGGCACGTCAATAGATATAATTCAGTGTCAGATATCCTTTTGGCTACCCCCACTACATTAACCTGCTTTGTAACACAGGCCACCAGGTCTTTGCTAAGTGGTTCTTGTAATTTCTGGATAATTTAAGATCATCTTTTTTGAACAAATGTATCGGTTTTGACCAACTGAAACTACATTTTACATATAGTTTACCTTATCTGAGTAAATAATGGTTGGTTAATTACCATCAATATTAAAAGCCTACTTTCTATCAAAAAAGCATAAAAAAATTAAAAAGCAAATAAACAAACAAAAAAAATACACAGCCAGCTGGCATCTGTGATGACAGACACCCACAGAATGTACAGACACCCACCGCACATACAGCACCCACATGCAGGACCATCATTTAGCTGTTTCTGGCCTGCAGCAGCTAGTGCAACCACAAATACAGCAAAAACAACCATCAACAAATTATCACATTACTATTGTTGTTTCTTTTCCACCTCTCAGCCAGCAGAGTCTGCTTTGAATGATTTTAAAATTTCATCTTCTCTTGCTAGACAAGAATTTTCAGGCTGCTGTTCACAAACAGGATGTGACAGGCCAAGAATCAAGTAAGGTACAAGGGACCAATGGCAGTTCTGTCATTCCCTTGTTCCACTGCAGCCCGTTTGCTAAACTTAACTAACCTTTATTCATCCACCTGCACTGCAACAACTGCTTTCTGATCAAAGGAATAATGGCAGCCCAGTTTTTTGATTCTCATCATTACATTATTAAATGCAAAGAACATTCTACAGCACTTTATTATTCCTGTTTGTTAACAACATAGCTACATATGCCATCATTTAGATCTCTATACTGAGTATAGCCATATGCTATGGCCACATGGCCATATGCTGGTACCAGAAGAGAATTATGGAGTAAGAAAGCACATAAAAAGCCTAATTTGGATTTCTAAATGTACATATATTACATGTAACCTTTTTCATTAAAATGTATCCATCTCATAGACTGTAAGAGCACAAACTACTCTATTGGTTTGGTTTGGTTTGGCTTTTAACTGCTAGGTATATTGCACCATATCGATTTGGTCTGGGAGATTTCCCCTCCCCAACACATCTCTAAGACAAACTATTACAAGGCTAATGTATTTCTAAGGTGACCCTGGACCACAGTTACTCCCTGACAGAAACTGCTAATGTGGATTTAAGGGAGAAAATATATATTAATGAATTAATATGAAAAACATTACACCAATGTAACCAGTCCCCAAGACACATGATGCAAACCCAGAAACTCACCATTAAGTTTAAGCTCAAGTACAATCAAGTGTATCTCAAGGGTATTTCAAACCTACCAAGATACCAAGACATTCTGGATAGCTCGACAATCTCATCCCTTTCCAGAAATCGCATGCCTTCCTGGTACGTGTTTGTAAAGCACCATCAGACTGCACACTGTGGGCTGCTGCCGAAAATGAACAGTTCTGCCCCATCCTGGCCATGTGTTCCCACCTACTCTCCCTTGTCAGATCATGTGGCTAGCTAGAAAGTCAGATCAGCAGCAGAAAATTAATCACCACTTGGAGTGAGCCCGGATTTTGTCAGACAAATAAGCTGATCTAAATAAACCACAAGGTAGATGCAATAGAAAGAAGCCAGAGGGGACACCCAAGAGAGAATGAAGAGGAAGACAGATTCCCCCTTTCAGCTAAAAATCTCATCCAGCGTAACAAAAAACTCCACCTTAAGAATTCCAGACAATGTATTTCTTAGGGTACCAGTTCTTCTAAATATCTGGTTAAGAGCCACAAAATAAAGAAATGGATTTCAAAAAGTCTTGGCTCTACATTATCTTTAAGCACATCTACCTGCCCACTCAGTGAATAGGTAAAATTGGTCAGCTGCAAAGAAGCTCATTCACAGACATATGTCAACAAAAGAACCCAAAGAGAGGAAAAAAGTACTTTTCCATCTATACCACCTCAGTTAAGCAGAAGTAACAAGAAAGACACCTGCAAAGGCTTCTCCAAACCGCTGAAGCAAGACAATTAATTACCTCATTCAGTTCTCAAACCCAGGAACTCTCTCAGAAAATGTGAGGCTTTTGCAACAACCATCAGCTGGACAGATCAGTGGCTGACAACTGAGTCATAAAAGGGGAGTTTCTGGAGACCATAAGATGCACTCAATGCAGAACATGAGCAAGAGCCAGGAAAGCAGAATCGAACAACTTAATGGAAGAGCACAATGCCATGCCTCCAACACAATCAAAAAGTTCTGAAATTTTTATGTCAAGCAACTGAAGAAGAAAAATACCGGTAACAGCTCTGAAATTAGCTGCAATACTTCAGATGCAATTTCTAGTGGTGCATAAAGTGCACTGATCTGCAAGCCCTGCTACAGAAAATTCTAAGCATCCCATGCACCTAATGCAACTATGCAAGAGCTAACTTCTGTTAAAGATTGTAAAGTTTAAGCATCTAAGTGAATGTCTGAAAGGAATCAAGAGTAAATAGAGTGGAAAAGATTATTTCAAATCACTAAGCACAAAGTTATTTTATCTAAAGCAAAGATTAAAAGCTTGAATTCTACAAAAACAAAAGTGGTATGCAAACCTTCCTGCCAAACCAAGAGCAATGTGATTCCAATTATTTTAAATCACCTGCTCCATGCCTCAGGGATCACTGCTGTAACAGAGGAGACAGACAATCAGTACCAAATATGACTATTTATTACTACAAAGAAACACAACAGAATAATGATGTCCCTTCAGTACTCCTGCTGGGGATCAGCCTTCTCCAGAAACTGGCCCCTAAGAACGAGCATCTGTGAAGGGAACAAATGTACATCACCTACAACCAGCACACATGATTGCAGATCAACATCAGTGCACTGCTCTGGAGGTAAACATGTTTCAAAGATTTTCATTTCAAATAGGTCCGATATCCTAACCACCAGTGAAACATTTACAAGCTATGCACTTTCTTTAATAATCAAACTAACAAGAATCTTAAATGGAAAAATTTAGGCATTTTGCTCGCATTGTGTATAATTATCTGAGTATTGAAACAGCACAGTAACATGATGACTTAATATTTTTTCCTCAAAAAATAAGGAAAAATAATTAAAAACATGTTGTGATGCAATGTGCAATTCCTCATGTTTCCTCTTCCGAAGTATACTTAATAAAGCACTTAAGATGCTTTTAAATAAGTTTTGCTGGAAGAGACTACAAAAAATTCTGTCAAAAAAGAACAGTCTTCTGTAAAAAAAAATTGAGAAAATCCTATTTATATGTTTGCCCTTTGATGTACAGAATTTTATATTTACTTCTATTTATAGCATTGTAGTTTCTAATTAAAAGATTCTGATCAAATTTGTAGACTTGAAAGAAAAGCATCAAGAGAATCAAGAGATAAAATAATACAGGATGTTCCAGGAAGAAAGAACTTTAAAAGTGTATTTCAGAGCTTGTAAGAACAATGAAATTTTATAACAGACATTTGGTGAGTCAGTCACATTTTCAAAGTAACAGATTCCTTAGATATTAATTTAATTTCACCCCCCCATTTCATAGAACAGAAACCTCAGCTTGTTGACAATCCCTTAAGTGTGTATGAAATAACATGTTATCTTAAGTTCAGATAAGCCAATAGAAAATCAAAATAAATATAATCATGAAATTAAATGAAAAATACACTAAAAATTTTATGTAGATTTACCTACATTTGCTGTTTTGAAAATAATAATTACAAGTAAATTTATGCTAGAGTAGAGAAATACAGTGCCAATTAGCACACTATAAAAGGACACATAAAATGTACACAATCTATAATGACAATTTTCAGCCTCAATTTTGTTGTAATAAATCTAGAGTTATACAGTATATTGTTGCTTTATGTAAAATAAGAAATCTGTTCGAAAACTTACTTTTTTACTTGTACTGGGAAGAAACAAAAAATTAAAACTTTGCTTAGAGACGAAATTCAGAAATAAGCCTAGGTCTAGTATGAAAAATATGTATCCCAAGTGAAAGAATCTTCTTTAAAAAATACACAATAAAATAGAACTACAACATGATTTTTCCTCAGGCCTTCTCTATTGCCATTTGCAAATATCTGATTTTAGTCAAAAGTTTAGTATCACTGAACTGGATCCACATATCACAGCATATTAAACAACTGCAAAATCTCTTTTTCTTTACTTTCCCTAGCATTCTCATAATATTTATAGGCACTCATTTACTGTATTAATCATCATTATTATTTGACATTCTTCATGCAAGCTCTCTCTTTTTATCCAATGCATAAATCTAAATATCTTTGAGGCGTTTGGTGGGGCGGAGTTTATTTAATGAAAAAACTGCAGAACAGAACCATGGTTTGATGGAGACGCTTTTACGACTACCTCTTTAGGGCACATTAGTAAATCAGTTATTTGTTCTGAGGAAAAGCTAGAAATAAGAAAATATTTTAATAGATCCATGTTCATTTTTTAATCCTGGATCACACATCTGTTCTCCATGCCAAGTGAGGGTGGAGCACAGGGAGAGCTAAACACCGTAAGCTAGAGTGCAATGCCAAGGCCCAGTTCACTGTGGTCGTAAACACAACCTAAAACAGCTTTTTTGCATGCAAACATCACAGTATCAATGAACTCAAACTCAGAAACAAGAACTACTTGTACCTCTAAAATGCCAGTAATTCGTTTTTCCAATAGGAAATTAAAAAAAAAAAAAAAGGAAAACAATCAACCCTATTTTGTTTATTTATTTGAACACAGCAACTGATTGAATTTACTTAATATATATGGGGGAACAGCAGCAGGGAAACAAGTCCCGAGCACAAACTAATGCAACGCAACATGTTACACAGGTGTCACTGCTGCAGAGTCAGTGCCTGGGTAGCAGCATGGATCCTTCTGAAGTCCTGCAGAGGACACCCGAAAGCTTCTCTTCCTGCTCCCCTTCCTCACCTCCACTTCATCTTTCTCAAAAACTCACCCAAGGTTAAATGTTAAATGGGATAATGAAGACAGGAAAACTATCAGGCTGTCACTGCTAGAAAATTTAGCATGGTCTACCATTTGATCTCACACATCTAATATGAGTAACTGAATGGGCAAGATGCCACTTCCCACTTGCTTCCAGCACCAGTAAAGCCCCATGGCACCGGATCTCACACTCGTGCTTTTAAGTGTAGAGGACGATGTTAATTTGATTCTAAAATTTTGTTTGCAACTTTTGATTTCCTATGAGACTAATTACTGTAAGTCTTCAAATCACTGTGAAAGGAAGAACTGCAAGAACTTTGAGGAAGTCGAATTTTTTTTTTTCCCCCCCATTTTCTGAAAGGGATGCAGCAAGGATTCATGTATAAAAGGTTACATACAACTAAGGCGCAAGAGGTCTTAAATACACCACTGGGGGGGCAAAACCAGAAAACTGGTGACTGTTCCATCTCATGTTTTTAAAATGCACTCAATAAGGTTCTTCATCAAATACTAATGGCTAGGGATGATGTATGATCAAATAGGTTGTAATAAGTGTGATTAATCAAGTACAGGGTCACATATAGAAAACAAAAAAAAAGTCACTAATTAAAACTTGCAAAGTTCAGAATCTTTTCCTCCCCTAATTCATACAAAATGTTGATGACCACTGAAGATCACACTTCTAAAACTGAGACAAGGTGCAGAGCAAAGAGAGACTCACTCACCCTGTGACCCAGAAACACCAGTTTCCATTGCTCCCCACAGTGACTGTAGCTTTCAGAAAGCCAGATCTAACAAGAAAAGCAATGTACTGGCATGTCTAGGAGTCAGAAAAAATACTACAGCAGCAGTAGTGCAACGTATTCCATCTGTATCACTCAGCAGCCCTGGACCTGGCTGCAATCAGAGGGGAAAACAACTTCCTTGTGAAGAAATACGAGATCAGAGGGCAAGGACTCCAACAAGGACAATCTATCCTCAGTGAAATACCCCTCTCCCTGGCAGTTTCAAGTGGGCAGAACCCAAATGAGCCACTACTCGTGCACAGCTGCAGTGTGAGAGGCAAACATCGACACACCACCCATCTGCACGGGGACAGAACATAAAACAAGGGCAGCAACGCACGCGCCGTGGGCAGCACTTGAGCGTGAACCCATCTGGATCACTGTGTCATCTCTCTGCAGAAAGGACTATTGTCCAAGAACACCATTTAGGCAAGAAGGAAAACTCAACGGATCCAACGGTCAGCAGGAGTGAAGGCATTTCCTTTGCTGAAGCAGATGGTGCCTTGAGGTCATTTTTAGCTACATGTTTTCCAAGCTCTGAAAGGAATCAATAACATTTAAAGGCCTCGATTTTCACATCTCTTGTAGTCTTCAGAAATGAAGGAACAGAGTTTCACTGTGAGAGAAATCTACAAAAACCCTCCATTAAGCCGCCTTTACATTACAAATAAAGATTTCAAATGTAGTAAAAACATTCCACACTAACTTTGCTCCTTTATACCAGTTTCAGTGACCAAACCTTTTTTCAGCAACACAGTGACATACTCCAAACATTTCCAAGTGGCCTTACATTTAGCTTGTATACAAATGAAAGCTTACTACCAAAAGATTAGCTCTGCCCACTGAAAGTGACAAGCACTCTCTAACACCTAAAGCCTACCAACACGGTTAACTTATGCCAGAAATGGACCTCGAGCACCAGCACAAAGTTTACTAACATCTTGTCTTCATCAGAGGCTAAGAAGAGCTTGACAAAACTTGCAGACTCTTAGGCATGCCAATACATTGCTCAATCAATTCCACAGATAATACTTTTTAAATATGACTCAACCTCTACATTCAAGTATCAAAGTTCTGCTTCAAGTTGAAAAGTGCAAAAAATGCAAATTTCAGAACTCCTTTTCCCCTTGATACAGCCTAGGAGATCAAAATGAATCAACATTTTCACTGTATGTATTTTCTGAAACAACTGATGGATGGATTTTTTTCATTCCCACAGAATTTCAGGGGTTGAAATACTCCAAGGAGACATTTCTGGAACAGAGTGTATTCCTACATACTCCTATTATTCTGGGCAATTTTTGAGCTGTAAGTCAGGGCTGTATCCTCCACACTCCTATACATCACACTTTCATTAGAAGGCAATTACCCACACAAATTTTTCTAAACTTTGTATTAATACCACATTCTGGAGTATGCTTTTCTAAAGCATGGTCCCTTGCTACAGTCTTATGGTCTGGTCACACCCATTTCACTTAAAAACAAGGAAGAGAGAGAGACTTAAGAGTGAATTTAGTATAGGCAGACAAATCAGAGCTGACCAAATTATCAGATGTATTACCGAATTTCACTGTCTGAGGGAAATACCCGGCAGCAATGCCGCGCTTCCTAACTTACTTTAACTGAATCCAGTTTTCAAGCTGGACTCCTAGTGACTCAACAGTTAAAACAGCTCTATGTCATTTGCCACTTTCTGTGATTTCTACATAATTCTTTAATTTCAGGTGACACTGGCTTTCCATTTGGACCTACCCAACCAGCCAAGCCCCATCACAGTAGTGCATGCCACAGCCTGGCAGAACACATCCTGACCATGTGTACATGCACTTCAGCCACCTTTGCTGTTCAGTGCTTAACATAAAGTTTCTGGGAAAAAAACATAAGCCTTCCCTCACACAGTCCTCCCACTAAAGTATTAAAAGCTTGCACAGATGTTATCTTCAGTGTCCAAAGCTCTCATCTGCACTGAACATGCTTCCATCTGAGGAGAGTGATGTTGTTCCACATCCACGCTTGGCTGTGGCTCAGGACAGCTGCCACTGCACAGTTCATCCCTACAGCACAGATTTTTCCTCTGCAGATTAATGCAACTATTGCAGTGGCTTCAGAAGAGTACTATCAGGGAGCATCCACAGCTATGAAGAGCAAAATTTCATCTGACAGGTCTCTGCAATCCTGTATGTGCTCCAAAAGACATCTCCACAGAACAGTGTATCCATATACTATCTAGGAGACCACTGGCAAGCCAAAGGAAAGAAGGTAACTAGAGGGGCGTTGAAAGCTTTCTTGCCTGAAAGTTTTCCACAGACAATAATAGCAAATTTGGCATTGTTTAAAATAAATTACGTAAGTCAAAACTACAGGAAAGGAAGACAGGATGGGAGTCACGGTGATTTCTGGAGATGTTGAATACAGCAGTTTGGGTTAACATGCAAGAAACAAACAATTACACTATTTCTGGAAAATACAATACTGAAAAAATTTTATCTAGTGACAAGAACACTGAACCATATCAGTAGATTAAGAGAAAGAGATATTGCATAGGCAGACACGACAGTCCTGCATCCAGTCTTTATCCTCTGACAGTATTGGACTTCACCCTCTACATCCACAGTTATCCAGACAGAGAATACACATGGGCCTGGGCTGGCAACAAAATCATCTGACAACATGTGAGTACTTCCCAGGAAGCAGAAGAGCAGTCTGCATGGGAGGAGAGGCAGCCTTGGCTCAAAACCATGGGAGTGGAAGAGAAGGATCCTTGTCTTCCATCCTCTCCAGGGAGAGAAACCCAGTGGGAGGCAGCACCAAGGGGAAGGACCACAAACCTCAACAGAGCTGACTGGAGAGGGAAAAGCACCGAGCCAGTGCTAGCTAGAAGGACCCACAATTAAGAGAGCTGAACCTTATCAGGCTTTTGAAGGTTTTATACAGTTTGATTGACCTTTAAGCAGTGTTTGACAGGATAACTGTGATAATGTTTTCACAAAGCAGAGCCCTAAAAAAAGTTGTTAGTTTTGAGTCACTTAAAGACTGGTAGGATTATTGGGAAAACTACAAAAGGGACCTGGACCAGAAGGATAATATATCTACCATGACTTTTTAAGACATATGTCCATAATGCTCTTGTGGCAAACATTTCACAGCAAATGTTAACTTCACATGTAGCTCCTCCAAAATATCGCTAAATGTCATCAAAGTTTATCATGACACTGCTCAGGATGCAACACGCTTCTACACCATGCATGTGTTATAGCTGATACAGCTGATGACACTGTAGGGGTCCCAAAACAGGTATACAGTGAAACAGTGTCAGAAAGAAAACTCAGTGTCATCCTGCACTCAGAGGCACCAACACAGACCGGAAGTGAATACAGATACATTCACCAACAGAGCTAGAAAGGACTCCTCTGTCAGACTTTGCAGTTACTACATTGATCGTGGCAAGGAGCAAATGTTAGGAAAATACTCTCTATACAAATTGTTACATCTGAGCCTTTAAGATCCTTTTAGGCTGTATATAAGCCTGTTTTTGAGGCTAAGCCATAGCTTCAGGAATATCTCTCTTTTCCAGTTGGCTGTTGCACAAGCATGAGAAGATGACACAAAACAACATGAACTCTGAAGCAGAGGCAACCAGAGATTTTTTGCTGGATGATTTTTTGGACTTATACATTTACTGCCATAACAAATCTCATTATCAAGCAGGGAAAGACTTTTCCTGATACGAGCTTGCAAAGAAGGATAAATTAGGAATTTGAAATATTCTTTGCCTATAAAATACCAAAAGACACTATGAATACTTTATAAATAAAGGTGTACTTGAAAGTGCCTCCTACATCAGAAATCAAAGGACACTCTCAATGCCCTTACATCGTTTGACACAAAATCTATAGCAAAGCTTGGCCTTCGGCAGTTTTTTTCCTCTTCAGGAAGGCAAGACCTGCATCAAGAGTATGAATATTTTAACCATCATTCACATATTCATAAAATATTGCTGTGTTGGTGAAGTATCTTATCATATTGCAGAACTGCATACACTGAACATACAGTAAAGTATCATGCATATTTTGCCTAATGACTTACAAACCCTACGGGGCAACAAGGCAGGAAGAAAACCAAATTCAGCAAGAAACCAAATGCATGTTATTACTCACTGTAGCCCCTTTCCCAGTTTAGCCTCCTCCTCTCTGGTTTTGTGTTAGGATGATCGAAAACTGTGCCTGTTTCTCCAAGAGACAGCAGTCATTTGATTAAGTGGGCAGAAAAGAACTTTTTTAATCCGGCAATTTCTCATGACACTTCTCTTTCCAAGAGTCACCATCCATCAGTCCCAAACTCTAGAGATATTTTATAAGCCACTCAATGGTCAGAACTCTCTTTTTAAAGAAAAATATTACTGTTTGTTGGAGCTACCCAAGACAGTAACTTACAACACCAGAAGTTGACACCATCAGAACAGAAAGCAAGAGTCAGCATTTTCAGAAGCACCTGCAAAGAACAGGGATATCCTGTTTGAAGCACAAAGCTGCTCTGAAATTGATTATTAGCAATAAGAAATCATCTAAGAAATCTGCAAGCTATGATTCCCAATAGGTGTATGCAACTGTATCATTTGGTCACAAACAATACAGGCTGTGGGAGACAAGTAAGTTCTTCACTGAAAACTACTAACTCACTCTGGACTACAAACAACAGGCACTTCTGTCTCCAGATGCAGCTCAGTCCTGGAGCCCCTTCAGGCCCAGCTCCCTACAACCAGGTTGTCCCTTTTACTCTCTCGGAAGTAATCCAGCATGCCTTCGTGAAAAAGGGCAATGAGCCAGTGAAAAACAGCTTGAGAAACAGAAATTGCTGTATCATGAATGTCTTGCACAACCAGCAGAGATGAGTGAATCTCTGTCCATAGTAGGTCAGAACCTTGCTCCCACTGAAAATCATAGCAAATCTCACAAATTTCCATGTAACATCCAGATATATAAAAAATGGATAATGCAACGAGAGCTGCAAGAGGAACAACATTGTCCCTTAGATTGTGTGTGCAGACCTACAGCATGACCACAAAGTGCTGGCCCTAAGTAGAACGGGGACGCTTGCTGGTGGTGAGTGGCAATCTCTGCTGAGAGCACGATCGCTGTAAAGTTATACCCTGGGCTGAGGGAAGACATCTGTTAGGTGAAGGCACGTAGTGGTCTGGTACTTTAATCTTCAGCTGGAAAATGAATCTCATCTTCCCAACCAGAACACTTAATCCACTAAAAATTATTAAGGAAAAGGTCCTCCAGGCCAGGTGCTGATGGAAATCACAAACCCAAGTTGGCAAAGACGTACTTTGTGCTTTGTTTTGCTCTTCTTCACAGGCAGAAGGACAGATACAGGCAGTGGGGAGGGATGCTTACACATTCCCACATTTTAACAAAGAACATGTCTGCACAGTATTGGCTAAAGAACTTGTGGTTTCCCACGTGCTTCTTACAATATCAAAATATGGCTTAAGGCACAGAGTTAAAAGGTTCCTTAAAAATGTCCATGGTGGGAACTTTCCTTCTTTTAAACACAAAAATCTTAGATTAGCCTTCACTGAATGTCCCTGACATAGAGGACTCTCATCTTCTAATACACTTACTTATGCAGCAGTAAATTAGATGTCCATTGCTAAGATCCTGGATTGCATTAATGATAATATAATATTAGTGTATTTTTAGCTATATTTTACCTTGAGTATTCTATACAGTAAGTGCTGTGCAGCTGCTAACAGGCCCCCTTTGGGGAACAGAGAAATTGAAATACAGGAGTGTCACAGATACTAGTAGTTACTCTATTCTGCAATGGAATTAAAAGCAGAAACCCAAAGTCACGTGAATTCTCCAACGTACACTATACATTGTACATTAAAACATTAATGACATGAAAATATAATAGCCTACAACATTTGCCTTGTGCTGTGTTCTGAGGTTCAGCAATCTTGGACAACTACAGTTGTGAGCACATTAATTATGTTTTTTAAGCAATTACATTCTGGCTTTGCAAGATGAGTATATAGACTATTTCCTTCACTATTTAATACTAAAGCATGCACATAGAGAAGTCACTCAACTCTTACGGCAATGGCCCAAAAACCCCAAAACAAACAAAATAGACAAAGTTGCTAGAGAAAAACCTCAACAAATGCTGAAAACAAACCATGAATTTTTAGAAATCTGCCTTCCATCACTTCCCCAGTCACTTGTGCCTTCAATTATCTCCTTTCACCCCCTTTTCTCGTATTACACTCCTCTGGCTCAACTCCATCCTGAGCCTGTTTTAAAACCCCTGATCTGCAAAGGCCACACTTTTTTTCCACATGATCATCTTCATTTCCCTTTGTGCAGTTCTGAACTCAGGCTTGCATCCTTCTTGTTCAACTTCTGCCCTTTCTGCAGCTAAAGCTTTCATCCAGGAATTAAAGAAATCCAATCCGATTTAGTGCGACTTCGTTCTCTCCAGCTTATCTCTCTCTCCCCCCCCCTTTTATCTTTATCCAATTCAAAACACAACTACATTGTTCTACATTAATTCAACATTAATTCAACTACAGCCTTGTTGTCTAGTCCTCTGGCTGCACCTTCCCATTCAGGTATCTGTTTTTCTAGACATGGTTGCTAGTCCTTCACTCACCGGAGATTCTTCTTGAATGTTTTTACCTCCTCCAAGAAGCATCCTCCCTTAACTAATCCAGAAGGCCCTTAGCTTTGGTTTGAAATCTCTATTCAAGAGCAGCTTTTTTAACTCTCATATATGGCTATTCAAAGACTATTAGCACTGGATAGAACATGGAGACAGTCAGAGTGTATTTAATCATAAAAAAAACAAATACATATGGAAATGTTACTGATGGAGAGAACACCTCTGTTCCCCTACTCTTTATATGCCACTGTTAACTCTTCAGGGCAGGCATGGATGTCTCTTCGTGTATGAGCAGAATCCAGCATCTTTATACTTCATGTGATATTCACCAGACACCCAAAAGCAACCATAAAAGTTAACTCTCTGAAGTTAGTCCATAACTTTGGAAAGTACCTTCCTAAATGCAGCTCCACCAGTTAAGCCAAGTCAGCCGCGCTGCTGGTCCATCACCGCCAAGCTGACTCAGATCCCTGGGCAAGGGATGCAATATCCTGCAATTAGGATGCAACCATGCTCTGTGCCAGAATCACAGAAAACCTGTACTGCTTCACTCGGTTCAGCCTGCTTGGCAATTTTCTTTGTTCAAAGCACTGTCAGCTACTGTATCCTTCCATGCATAACAACCATCAGATACCATGGGAGAGGCTGGGAATATTTTAAGCTGCAGCAGGGAAACCTCTTGATCAGTAATAAAAGTTGTAGTAGCTTTTACACATTTACATCAGAGCTTTTACACATTTATATTGGTTTACTGTGAAGGCTGTTGTGAAATAAACGTATTTAACTCTTTTCAAACCACCTGTGTTACTCTTTTTTTTTCTGCTTAGAGTAATATCCATACTAACAACTTAACTAGATGAAGAAGACTTGAAAATTTTATGAGCATAACATTTGGTGAATAAAAGCTGAGACATTCAGAAATAAACCATTAATTAGCAGTTTGTTATGTAAGATCAGTATTTTAATCCTAATACTAAAGCCAAATGCAGCCATTACTAAGTTTAAAACAGACATGTCACAAAGTGTTTGAATTTGTGACTCTTCAAGGGTCTTCAAAGAAACCTGAAATGCCTAGAGGATTTTTTCTTCTTTTTTAAGCAAAGCATTATGAACTTTGAGAATCCTATTTTATTGTACTATAAATATGGTCTTCATATCTGAAAACTCTTAACATAGAGTAAGTTACATTCAGAGGCAAATACATATGCTATGAAGAGCTTGTTTATTATTTGACTACACAAAGAGAATGCAAGTTGTCAGTTCTTATACTGCATGGATTATAAAAAAGAAATATGAGACAATTTTTTCACATACGTTGCTTCTTAAACACACAGTAGTCAATTAGAAAAAGAGGAAACGGAGGCCTGCAACTCGTCTTGGATGTCAGCAGTTACCTCAAATGCTCATATTTTATGTTCTTCATCTATAACAACATGGACTCAATGTTTTCTTCCTGTAGATGTAACAGCCATACATCACCTCAAACAAAAGGGGTCAAGATGAAAATCACTATATTTTAATAAAAAATGAGGTTATTAAAAGTTATAGGGATTGGTCTTCATATAACAGAAATATGTTTCTTAATACAAACAGTGCCAGGTTAATGGCAATGATCTTAGAGGTCTCTTCCAACCTTAGTGATTCTATGATTCCATGGAATTTGAAAATATACCCCGGGTATATTGGGCAGCAGGCAATATGCACGTTAAATCCCGTGTTTAGTTCACATGTTACATTTCAAGCAATTCCCTTCCGACATCCAATTTCTATTTTTAAAATCACATCCGAGTCCACAGAACACAAACCCACCCTGCCCACGCTTCAGCCAGAAGCCGAAATTAAGCCGCAGCGTTTCAAGCCCGGCTGTCGCAAAGGCACTGCAACTTTCATTTTGGGTGCCCCGGCCGCCGCAGGCAGCGGGCTGTGCCCGCCCGGGCCCCCGCTGATGGCCGGGGGAGAGCATTAACAGGCACAGGGACCATCTTAACTAATTCGGGCGCCCTTGCACAGGACTGGCATTCTCAGCGCTCCCGCGGGAAACCGAGCCGCGCGTCTGGCCGAGCATCGCTTTGCACCGAGCGTTATCCTTCGGCGGTGCAAACAAACACCCTTGGCGGAGGGTGCGGCGAGGCTCCGCACCGCCGGCCCCGCTGCACTGCCGGCCCCTCTCCCCCCGCCCGGCGCTCACCTGTGTCCGCGCCGCCTCGCTCCGCACCCGCGTGCTCAGCGCCGGCCACCGCGCCCCGCCGCCGCCCTCGCCGGAGACCAGCCGCAGGGGCCTGATGCTCTCTCGCTCCGCGAAGGGGCTCTCGCCCCGCCGCCCCGCTGTCGCTGTCGCCGCCGCCGGCCCGGCGCCTCCTGCGCAGGGGAGAGGCACTGTCACCCGGCTGCGCCCCCGCCACCGGCGCGCAGGCTGGAGCGGGGGCTCCGTTTCCATGGGGCTCCGCAGCAGCCTCGGCGCGGCGTACCCCGCTTCCCACCGCCGCCCCCGCCCCAAGCGCGACGGTGCTGCCCCGCGACCGCGACTCACCTGGGGCCGCTGTCAGGGCGCCGAGCGCCAGGCAGAGGAGGCAGGCGGCAGCCCCCATGGCGCTGCCCGCCGCCCCGCTCGCCGCCGAGCGCCGCCGGCTCCGCGCCTGCACGGGCGGGGGGGGCTGCGGGGCCGCGGCTGCCGCGGGGCCGGGGCTGCCGAGCTCCGCCCCGCCGCCGCGCCGAGCCCCCTGCCAGCGAAGGAGATGGCGAGAGCCGGCGAGGCTCCCCGCAGAGCCCGCTTGGAAGAGGGAAGTGCTGGGAAATGTAGTCGTTTGCCGGGGCGTGAGGGAGCAGGGCGATACCGGAGGGGAAGCCCCGGAGCCCGGGCAGCGCCGCAGGGATTCCGCAGTCGCCCCCGCCCCGTGGGGCCGCCCCGGTACCGCACCGCTCCGGGACTGAGGGAACCCCCGCCGCAAAACTTGCCTTCACTGACAGCTGCCGATGAGGGCGGGGGCTCTCTGGGGAGGCAGCCGGGGCGTTTTCCCTCCCTCCCTGCCCGTACCGGCGTCAGCCCCTCTCTCCTCCTTTATGTGTTCATTTTCAGAGCAATTTCATTTCCTTCTCTATGACCTTTTTTCTTCCTTTCTTAAATTTCTACTCTCTCCCCGCTCTTTTAAGAAAGAGAGTAGGAAAGGATTACAACGCAGAATTATTCCTCTCACGTTACAACACGCTCTCCTGGACTAAGCAAGAAACAGAAGTGTCAAGAGTCCCCACGATGTCCGTTCCCTGAAAGGCGAGGATTATTCTCCCTCAGCGGAGGGTTGGCTGCATCTGCAACCCAATTCTACACTCCCACCTACCGGGAAGCCGAGAGCAGCAGTGATGCCTCTCAGCGCGGTGTATCTCACCTTCCTTAACTACATTTCTTTAAGAAAATGGGGCAAGAGTGGCGATCGCCTGAGGCACCTCTTTCCCCGCCGTTTTCCGAAGGGGCGATAGCAAGGACTGCCATGGCACGCAGTTGAGGTGAGTGGAGAGAGGAGGACGGATGTCAGGACAGCGGCAGATGCAGCTCGCTACCGACCCAGGCAAGAGAATACAAGGTCTAGCAACCCACTGCAAGGCTTGTACCAGTTGTAAGCACATAATAAAGGAGGAGGTGGCATCACAGATACTGCCACTGAAAGCTGCTGCTCGTTGTAGTCTCAAAGATTAAAAGAACAAACAAACAAAATATCTTAAAGCCCTTATGCAGATGAATATTAATCGCACTGCTTGCACCGCCAACAGCCAGGACACCCGGCACCTCCATTCCTGCTCTTAGGAGCGTTTCCACCCGCCGGGCTGCCTTCTGCGGGCTCCCCCCGGGAAGGACCGTGCTCCGGGCACAGCGGCTCGGGAGTGGCTGCCTGGCTCCCCGGAGCCACCCACCAGGGAATGCCGGCGCTCCTGGCCCGATTTCTCTGTAGGGCTTATCTTACTTACACCTATCATCTTATTAAAGGAATAAACTAGAGGATAGATGAAGGAAATTCAGTTTCTTGCAATTTGCTTCCGTGATATGAAAACGGAAGATAACTGCAGAGTATTGCATTTGGAAATACATAGTAACTTTGAGGAGAAAGTGGCTAGTAAGTTTTAATGCTGTCCTGCTTGCACTGCAGTCAGGCACTACAGGAAAGACGGAATATTACCTCAAAGTATCCATTAAATCCTGAAGCAGCTGCTGAAACAGTGCAAAATTAGGTTATAAAGACTCTGCTGTGAGGTGTCAAAAAGACCACGGATGGGGTGGGTAAAGAAAATGAGAAAGTGCTATTTATAGCAAAAAAAAAAAAAAAAGTATAATAATATGATGCTTCAATCTCCTTACAAAAGTCATAAATCCTTACATTTCAGGCTGCAGCCAACCCCTACAGTTAGACCAAACTTTCCCCACTGGCACACTATTTCACAGCTGCTTCTGTCAGTATTTCTGTGAGAATTCATGACATTGGGTATACATTACACCCATTCGGCAGTAGATACACAGTATGGTTATACACTCATTTCCTGGATCAGTACATCATATATTTCTTTTTTCTCTTGCTTACCAGTGCTCAGATTTAGGGTAGGTGTTACACATGGAAGGTTCACCAACCCAGCACCAGCCAAGGCTTGGCTGCTTTATGCTAACAACTATGAATGCAGAGTTTTATCCAGTCTGCATGCTCAGCGGGTATGGTGAGGTATGATACATATGTTTCATAAATGCAGTCCTTTTTTTAGTATGCCAACTCTATTTTGGTCAAACCTTTCACTAATTTTAAGAATAATATTTATAACTTTTTTTTTTTTTAGAAATACAGCCAACTAATACAAAGATAAAGGCATTTTTAAAGTGTGCGTGCTAGAAGCAATTAGCCAAAACAGAGCTGAAAAAGGTTTTACATGCCTCTCCTTGCAAACCTCTCTCATTTACATCTTCTACTAGCTGGCTTATTTAGCACTTCTATGGTAAACACTGAAGATTAATTCTAAAGAGAAGACTTACATAAATTGCAGAAAATTTCTATATGATGTTGAAGGATCTAAATCACAAGGAAGTAAATCCTGATCTGCATGTCTGAAGTCCCTTCTTATTGTACACATTGATTGGAAATGGATGATTTGACAGGCTTAATCCTTCAGAGAAATAATATTTAAATTTTATTGATGGTGATTTCACATTCATTTGGGATATCAGGAAGAGAATATCGAGATTCACCACTAGTTTTACTTTCCTGGGAGCTCCTCAACATTGCAGAGGACTGTGGTAGACTATTCACCTCTGAGTAACAAGCTCTTTAACATCAGGGGACACATTTTTTCTTCTTGTAGCAACTCATAGAATATCTCATGCTGGAAGAGACCTGTAAGCACCATAAAGTCCAACTCCCTGTTCTTCGTGGGACTACCTAAAAATACACCATGCAACCATGTCATCCACTCCTTTAACTCCTGACTTGGGGACTGCTTCCCTGAGGAGCATGTTCTGATGACCAACCACCCTCTCAGTGCAGAACCTTTTCCTGATGTCCAATCTGAACATTACCAGTTGCAGCTTCTGACCATTTCCTTGTGTCCTATCTCTAGTCCCCAGAGAGAGGAGGTCAGCACCTTCCCGTCCACTGCCTGCACTACTGAAGGTCACAGAGAAAGTCTGGGATTTATGGCCAGCTATCTACATACTCAACAAATATTCAACACTGAATCTTGAAGTGAGATCTCCCCTCAACTCAAAAAAAAACCAAAAAAACCCCAAAAAAACAAAACTAAACCAACCAACCAAAAACAAACAAACAAACAAAAAAACCAAACAAAAAACAAAACAACTCCCAACCAAACAAAAATATTACGTCACACAGCCACCTGGATCTACAGCTTCTTTATCCAAATGAAATTGGACTACACCCAAACACCTGCTTTGCATCCCAAGTCTTTTTATAGTGCTATATCTGGGGTGCTCAGCATTTATTTTGCATAGCTGCACTATCTAAAGCAAAGAACCAAAAAGTAACATTTGCAGAATTCATGGTAAAAAACCCCTATCTCATATCATCTTCAGACACAGTAAGCTGGTTAATGAACTTTACTCACATTTACCTTCACCTGCTACAGGTATCATGGTGACCCTGTGGTATTACCCGCAGGATTTACCTTTATTTATGCTTGCACTTAATAGCAAAAACAATCTCCTTGCAGGGTCCAGAGGACTAGTTGTGCTAAGAAATAAATTTTGGTGTTCATTTTCTAGTCCACCTACATATATTCTGTGTAAATAAGTTGTACAATTGCTCTGGATCAATTGGTTGCTAAAATTTCACCTCGTTTGTCTTCAAGAGTGATGATTAGATGCCTATAGAGGTTACAGCTAAATCTGAGTGGTAGTAAGCACTTGAAAGAAAATAGCTTATTTTCCAGAAGAATATTTACATGAGATGAAACATAATGGAAAAAATTAGAGGGATAAAGGGGAGTCCATTTCCTGCTGTGATGCAAGTAACATCCAAACTAGTCACCCAAGAAGGATATGAACACTTGATCACATTTGATTGTAGTTTTATCTCACACTTCACTATTTCAAGAATTTCCCATAATTCTTTACACAATCTAATTGCATGTCTTAAACTTCTCAGATTCTGAGCATCTACAGAATGAAACTAGGGCAGGGAAGTGCTTTCCACCTTTGAGTAGACTCAGTGTATGACCAAGGTAGACTGTGATTTGATGCTGTACTAGTTTGAAAACAAACTAGTGGGAGACACCAAGTAAGAATAACAATTTAATAGGGAAATAAAATGGGGGGAAAAAAGGCAGAAAACACTGAGTTAAACTAACAGAGTCAGGATACAACCAAACACCCTGTTCATCAGGGTGGTGGTAGCAGTCTGATAGAATGGTGGCTGCAGTCCTCCTGAAGAGGTGATCCTGTAGAAAAAAGGGTCTGCTCTTCCTCAGAAGGTCCAGTGGTGGCTGTGGAGCTCCTGTACTCTGGAAAACCAGTGGAAAGGTTTTCTCTGGTGTTCAGAATCTCAGATTATATCCACGATGGAATGCTTGGTTCCTCCCTCTGGGTGGAGCCTCTCACAATGGGGTAATGAGTCATGAGGCCAAGTGTTGATGAGGCTCATTAACAGAAGATGGTCCGGAGGGAGTTATCTCTGAGTCAGGCGGCAGGACAATGATGGGCAATTAACAGAAAGATAGTCTGGGGGGAGGAGGCAAGGCAACACTGCCCCACCTGGTTTCAACAGCTCATGAGGATGGTAATTGAATACACTGCAGCCCAGGACAGATGCTACTGTGGCATCAACTGCGCACATGATCAAAAAGCCCAGCATGATCAGTCTTTATCAGCTCCTGGTGCTTATCAGCCAATGACCCAGAGACCACATGGACCACATAGTTCACAAAGATTCTCCATCTGGAGAAGATGGAGGGATTCGTATTTTTATCCTGTGTCCACACACCCCACTGTAATTACACCAGTTAGAGCAGCTACCATTGTTCCATCATTCCTTTACTCAGAGGCTGCCACAAGAGCTTCACAGACACCAGCTACATTAACTGAGTGCTTCAGAGCTGAGGCTCTTCAGGTGCAGGATGAAGGTGCACACACCGTCACAGGTGCACCTATGGAGTCAAACAACCTCAGGTTGTAACTAACTTCCCTCCAACGCTAATGGGAAAGCCAGCTCTACAGTCACCTACTGCTTCGTGTCACATGTTCTGCAGCTGGATGTTGGGCAAGAGCTACCCACAGAGATGCTGCTCAGAGCATAGGGCTTACCTGAGTGCATCAATCTCAGAAGTACTGCAGAATTTACTTACATGCGAGTGCTGCTGGCATCGCTAATCCCCACAGGAGTGTCTGTATGTACACCCCCATGCACACACACATGGATTGGCAACTCTCTCCTCTCAGCCACACTATAACTTACCTTAATAGACACAACACTTCTGCTCCAGATAAATGCATACCATGGAGCAAAGCCATATGCAGTGCTTGGACATCCACTGCAAAAACCCAAGCCTATGGCGTAGGTGTAATTGAAGTAAAACACTGCTTCTTCCAATGCTTTATTTCTAAAAGCATGTTTCAACACCTGTATTTCTTCTGATGTTGTTACTACCACCCCAGCTTTGCATTTTCTAGCTACAGTTTCCAGGTTTAAAGTCTTTACTGAAGATCATTTTGGTCTGTCCCCTGGTCTGAACGCATCCTTACACTGAAGTACCAAACCAGTATAGCGTCTGCACAGGCTTTCAGCATTGATGTGTGTGTGTGTGTGTATGCACATACCTCCTATTTCAACATTTTAAAGATTATAAAATATTTCACATTCCCAGAAATGTGCTTGCCACACCTATGAAACAAGGAAGATCACTGGGCCACAAGAAAATCACTTAAACAAGAGTACTTTTATGATCTAAAAACCTAGGGGATATTTTTTCAATCAGATGCTAAAATTAAGTAATGTCTGTTTTACACAAGCTTTCACCTTTTTTTTTTTGATAATTATGATTGTGTGGTTCGTTAAAACTTGGAATCTCACACTGTGTATAAGTGTATGCTGCAGAGTATGGGAGTAGAGCTCCAAATGTCTCTAACTACCACAAAAAGAACAACGGTTAGAACCTTAACACCTGGTTTTGCATAAACATAAGCATTACCTACACCTGCTTCTCAAAGTCACAGAAAGCAAGACAATTCAAAAATGACGTGCTTCAGAAGAAATCTATGTACTTATGAAGAGTTCAAACTGTAATTATATAATACCTAATTATCACAAATACACACTCACAGAAAAATAAAGGTTTGCCATTAGAAGTGCAGTTTTAGTGACCAGAGAGGCACTTGTGGTAGTCTTTGTCTGAAATGTTTGACATTTCTCAGAATCACTGCCATGTTTTGAAAATATTCAAGTCTCCTCTCTGTGAGGAAATCAGAGAGACAGATATTCTAGTAACTACCCTTCAATTTTTTTAAAAAATTCTAACATAAATACTTTCAAATTTTTGTAAAAGCTGTTGGGTTTTTTTTTTAAACAAGCTTAAAATATAATAAATACATTAAAATAATTAAATATGCTGAGTAAATCTGTTTCGGAAATAGTTAATAGGCTTACTGTGGCTTGTGATGCCATCTGAATATACTACAAAGGGGACTCTAAACACACACTGAAGTGACCAGTAAACAAAATCTGCACCATGAATAAAACTGCTTTTTGCAACCAGTAGCAGTGACTCTCCTATCTTGTTCTGGATTACAGTGAATAGTCTTCATATTTTGATGACAAACTTCTGATTTATTTTTACCACAACAAGATTTTAAAGCCAGATTCCAATGTGTTTGAAACTTCTCTTTGCAGTGCCTGTTGAGATAATATGTTCTAGGACTGCATCTAATCATATGCAAAACATACACATTGTTTATCTGATGAGTAGATTTACTAACAGTGACTTCTACACTTCACACCTACCATTGCAACAATCCTTACGTGTATCAATAGCCATGCACGTACACCCCAGTCAGATGGAGACCACCATGGCAGCTAAGGAGCGTGTGCCTTAGGGATGGGAGCAGGGAGGAGGCTGCAAGAGATACTTACTGGCAGATTGTTGGAACGTGTTAGGGGGAAAATGCAAATTATTCTTAATTTTACTTTTAAGACTGAACCAAAAGCTAGAAAAAACCCACAACCAGAAAAACGCCAATCAACCAACCAACCAACCAACAAAAAACCTCAACAAAAAAACCTCCAACCAAACAAAATCATCTCAATAGAAGAAAAACACTCAAAACACTTGTTCCTAAAATAAACAGCATTCACTGAACCAGAAAGCAGTCATTTAATTGTCACTCAAAACAAAGAACAAAGTAATTGCTTCAATCTTCTACCTTAAAGTCCCAGTCCTGGAACACTACATACTAGTAATTTACAGGCAAAAAATAAATACAGACATACACATTTAAGATCAACTCCTTTTTAAAATGGTAATTTCGCTCATTTCTGTAATGGGTTTCTTTATCTTCTGGATGCAAATCCAGATCAGAATTAACTATAAATCAAGCCAGAAGTGACCAGTAAGATGGAGAAACCAAAAGCAGTCCTCACCAGACTGTACACACAATTACATTCACAGGGGAATAAGAAATGTCACCTTTTAGGTGACAGCAACTCCCTAAGCAGCTACTTTCATCATTAAGCTTCCAATTCATACCCTCTCTAAAGGCAAGTAATTTTATGTCATTTTCCTCACCCATTCCTGCACTCCAAGCAGCTTTACCTACCCCTCACAGAAAATAGCCTATAAAGGACAGACAATAGCAGAGAACATTAAAGCACTTTAACCATAAGAGCACTAAGTCTGAGAATATTAAATGGGCATGAGACAAAAATGCAAACAAGTAATTTATGCAAAAATTAATGAAAGTCATTTCTGTGATTTATATCTCTTACATGACCTTAAGGCACTCTACATTTATTAATAACGCTTTGCCTCTTCTAATTTCATAGTTGTGCCCTCTCATGATTTACAGATACAGAAACTCTGAAAGAAATCAGCTCTGGTAAAGAACTGAATTATTAAAAAAAAAACAACAACAACAAAAAAACGGTCTTCCCAACTCTCACTTGTGTCTTTCACTCAGCCTCTGAGTAACCCAATGTGACAGGCTGGCTACTTCGAAAGAAAAATCAAACAAAGGACCCAAGTCAATCAGAAACCTACCTGTCCTGTTGGGTTTTTGTTTGTTTTCCCACAATACATTTTTATACATCTAACTGCTTTCTTAATAGCTGAAATACACAATAGAGCTGTTTTTAAGTTAGTAATAATACATCAGAGTAGTCAAAGAATGTAATACATGTTTGTTACTGTGTTCTCTAATAAAGCAGCAGCAGAACAAAAGGGAAGCAACCAAATGCCCACAAAACATCAATGATCAGTGAGTAATGGACTACCTTATTTACAGTGGAACATCTGATTCTTTTTAATGTGGTTACTCGGAATGTATCATAATCAATGATTTTAGAAAATTACTTTATCTAAATGCAGCTGCATCATGCTTTGCCTAGCAATTTATTTAATCCAAATATGGGGTCAGAGCCTTTTATCAGCCATGATAAAGCAGTACCTCTAAAAAAAATCCAAAACACAAGACCAAAACCAAACTTAGTTTTATTTTTCATATATACATATACAGAAGATTTTGCATTAAAAAACTTGAGAACCAAATAATCTGTACATATAATACAGCAATTTAAGTCTTCATTAATAGAATCTTAAATTTTCAAGTCAATCTAAAAATCATTATATTAAATAAACCAATATTAAAATCCAAAAAACGGGGATGAGGATGAAGAGGAAAATAATGACCACATAACATTTGTATTCTGCCCTTCGCATGTATCATTTATGCTCACTGAACATTTATTCTCAGTGTAACTTGAAAAACCTCCAAATTCTGAGTTTCTTTCACTTGTCTGAAATAACTCCAATAGGGTCTGCAGTGGCGAGCTACAAGAGCTTCTCTTCTCTTCAGGAACAGACAGTCCCTCTGAATTCTTTACATATAACTCCATAGTCTGTTTCCAGGTTTCTCTTTTATTCCTTCCCAAGTTAAGCTTCACTTTTCTGTGCAGCTTTCCAGACGGTGAACTGTGGGCAGTGCTGGCAGCTGATGCATTAAGTTCTTTGTTCACAGCAGTATCAGAGACCTCAGCCTTCAGAATGACATTGTGCTGCACTTGTTGATGATTATCACACAAATCAGGATGCTTCTTGACAAACGTAGGATTGGCATCTGTTTTTTTCAAACACTTTGCTGGTAGAACTACTGAATTATTTAATTTTCGTTTTTGCTGCAGTAAGTTTTTGTCTTTTTCATTAAAATGTGTAACTTGGGTGTGAGAATATAAAGTATATGTTCCTTCCTGAAAACACTGTATATTCTTTTTACTTAGATCTGGTTCCAGTATTTCCCTGCTGAATAGCTCAGAAGCTTGAGACAAGTTCTTTGTGTACACTTTGTCAGTTTTCTGAAGGGGCGGCTGTATGGAATTTGATGATACAACAGTCTCTCTTACCTTCACAGTACAGGAGCAATCAGTCTTAATATTTTCATTATTAATTCTGAACTTACTTTTCAGTTCTGAAGGTTGTGATGGGTGACAGTAAAGAACTGAACAGACAGATGCAGAAACAGGGGTAGGTATTGGCACAGAATTTGGTTGTACTTCTGCAGGCTGGCGATCCAGTTTGAGTGCCTGCATTGCAGTATCCTTCCATGAGTAAGTTTTCAAAGAAATGCGTTGCTTTTTCAGTCGCTCTTTCAGCTCATCTGGTCTGGTTATCTTTCCAATTATAGGAGAAAAATATCCTGTGCTACATTTTGTCCTACAGTGAAATTGTTTAAAAATATTAACAAACGTAAAAAACCCCATGCAACATAACTCCATAGGCAACTGATTCTGGAAACTAACTACTGATTTTAGAACTAACAAAAGAGTTTTTGTTTTTACTCTTCAAGGAAAGATATATTTAGGGTAGTAACGTGGTGATGATCTGTTTACCCATTGCTTTTCTGATCCCCTATTGTTCCCCCCACTTTCCCCTGCTCCTGGCCCTGGCCCCTGCCTTGGGCTCTCCCTGCTGGTTCCTGTACCCCAACTCCACCCATGGACTGCCCCTGAGAAAAAGCCCCTGCGCCCGCATCGCAGGGTCCCTCTGCCTCTGGGGGTCGCCAGGACAAGATGTAACCATTAAAGGCCCTCTGAACCCCCCAATGGACACCCTTCTCGCCTCCTTCGCCGTCACTGTGCTGTAGAGCTGAGAGCTGCCAGGGCAAAACCACGGAGTCGTCCGAAATGGACTACGGGAAGGCGAAATGGTCGCACTGCCCAAAGCAGCTCTGCTGAGCTCTCAGGGAAAGCTGCAGCTTGCTAAACCAAACCTAGCACTACAACAGTAACACACTATTTCTACAGGACCAGAGCATCTATAGTTGAATTTGATATTTTCTTACTGATTTCTACAGCTCATAAAATTGTTTTAAAAACACACAAAGTAGTCTAGTATTTCAGTAAATCTCAATTTACGGTGGCATTAAGAACAAAAGTTAGTGAATATAATGCAATGGCTATAAATACTTACAAATATTCTATGATATATACACAAAATTAACATAATTTTCCTGACAGGATTTCAAGCCTAACAACTCTTGAGTATTTTGAAATCATAAAAGAAATAAAGGCTTGCTTTCATTACGCTATCAGTTGTTTGATTCTGTTCGCATTTCCTTTGATTTCACTAAGAATATACCTTTATTTCTTCATTACTTGCCTTTTTTTTTTAAATAAATAAACAAGAATTCCTTATCTCCTGACTCATTTGCAAAAAATCAGAGCAACCGTGAATAATGTTACTGTTCACGTAACAAAGACCCTGGTGCCTACAGTTCAAGACACCAAACAAGCCTTTCTCACCCTTTCAAGCTCTTGAGCTACAAGGAACGAAGTGACATTTGCTTTCTCTGCTCTGCACAGGCAGCACACAAGCTAAGAGGTTTAGAGTACAGGCAGAAAGTTTTTCCACAGGTAAGGAGATCAGATTGACTGATTTGCTGTCCTTTGACTTAGACTACCAAAAATGACAGAAAGCATTCAGAGCAAGATGTCCAGACATTGCTGTCTTTCTGATAACAGTATTTCAGTACAGCAGATTTTGCTTTATAGAAGCTGAAGATAGGTAGGACAACTTCTGGCAAAATTCAGTCTCATCTTTCTCTGATGTCATCTGCACTTCTGATTGTTTTTTTTCCTAAATTCTGCTTTACAGAACTGATTTGCCAGGTACAGCTGCATTGCAAATTTCCATTATTTATTTCAGAGTTCAAAACATGAATTTATCCTATTCTATTCAGATCAAGAATTTCAGGACTATCTTTATGTTCAATGTCGTGACTCACAGAGTCTTTAGAATTTATAAAATGTAACTCACCTTTTTATTTTTCCTGTATCATCATCTTTGTATGCAACAAACTCATAAACTAACTTTGAGATTATATCATCAACAACTTTATACTGTGTGCTTTGTGCAAAATTTCGGTGCCGCTCACTTTCAAGATGCTGCAATAAAGAGAAAACATGAAACAAATCTAAGACTACAGATACAAATATACAAGTCAGCAGTACAAGAAGGAGCAAGTAAATATCATTAATTTACTACTAGCATCTCCAAGACATCAATTACTAGTGCCTTCAGCTATCAGAGATAGGTTTTAATTCTTAATTGCTTCTTCTAACATGGGAAAAAAATACTCATTTGCTGGTTATTCAGAAAAATATTTTAAAATAAAAAATTATAGAGAAACATCTGGTGATACCACACTTAAGAGATATGATGGTATCAAAGCATATACTTGACATTTCACATACTGTTTGCAGATCTTCATATTTCTTCCCACAGCATTCACAATATCCTCTCTTTTTTTTGTCCTTCTGAGGAAACTGAACAGGCATTCCACAGTCCTTGTCACTGTTTATTTTGTTTCTGTTAAGAGAATATTTACGAGTCTTAAATACAGGACTGAGTGCTCAGCTTGCCTCTCACAGTATGTTCATTCTTACATACTTAAAAAAAAAAAAAAAAAACAAACCCCAAACAAACCTCTATTTCCCCTTAAACTACATTATTTTAGTCAACGCTTATTAAAAACAAAGAGAAAAGTTATGCACAGATTTAAAATCAAACAAACAAAACCCAGAAACATTTACTGCAAGAAGACAGGCAGACCCAGCGGAATTATATGTAAGCATAAAACATCCAGGTTAGTACAGATGTACTACCATCACTGACGCAGAATAAACACAAAATTGCTAAACAAATAAAAATCAAAGGACATTTAAAAATCTCTGTGCACAGATGATAAAACCCAAACTAGAAACAGAAAAATAGAAAAGCATTTTAACACCCACTGTCAGTATTTTTGAAGCCTAGAAAACACACATCTGAGAAAGATGACCTCTCCTCAGTCTCTGGCAAAAGTAACAGCCATATTTGTTGGTTAAACATAATTTTGAATATGCTGACCTAACGCCATTTTGTCCTGTTTTTCTAGGTACAGGCTAAGTGGGAATGCAAAAAAGTGAACCTAAAGTTCTTCCTGGACATTAAAATATGAAGAGGTTCTCAGTAGCTGCTCCATGACCTTCAGAGTCCTCATCTGGGGAGACCTACTGCTTGCTGCAATCCACTATTAAACCACCTAAGGCTGATATGCCAGCAATAAAGCAAAGTCATCAATCTCTACTTCCCTTTTACTTTGGAGGAATAGTGCCATCTCCCTGTTTAGCCAAAAATCACTCCGACAGATTTTACCAAGTATCTGCATAGATGTAAGGTCAGGACTTTACATCAGAAAATTTGCCTTGAAAAATCTCTAGCTTACAAAGCATAGCAATGTATTGTTAACATCCTGACCCAGCACTTCTTTGGTTCCTCAGGACAGGGAACCCCAGTGTGTGCTTTAACTGTTACATCAGCCTTCACACCTTCACTCTGCAAAACAGTAAAACTCTTAAGAGAATCAGTAAAGCAGGATATAACCAATAGAATGGATCATATGAAGACTGAATATGTCTGCAGGTCTTGCCCAATGCAGAAGCAAGCAGAACTAACAACTTCGTTTCAACAAGCTTTTCTCCCAGGTAAAGATAAAACAAGTGAACATTCCCCTCTCTCTCTCTTCCAAAACTGACATTGCTCACAACTGAGTATGAAATAATTTCCCACCTAAACATCTCTTTGGTATGTGCCCACCTGAAGTATTAATTAGGAATATTTATTCAAACATAAATTCTGAAATTTTTACTCTATCACATTCCTTAATCCATCTAAACAAAAACTGCCTTTTTGGTTTTTTAACGGTTTAAAAAGAATGGGTCTTTCCAACCTCCTCTGAAGAGACACAATCAGAAATTTCCTTATTAATACAGCAGTCACCCTTGCAATATATGTTTTTTGCTTATTCATATTACCTTCATTGCAACTAAAAAAAAAAAAAAAAAAAAAAAAAAGGCATTATGGCAACATCAGCTAAAACCTCCAGCACTGTATTAAGGTCAAGACTGGACAAAACTGTGGAGAAGCCGTTTTATAAAGAAAACAGGTATCACAGCTAATTAAGTCTTCAGCCCCCCAAAAAAAGAAAAGCAGCAACTTACTAAATACAGAAAGTTCCACATATGGCAAAGCTACCCTTTGCCTAAACATATTTAGTCTCTCACAGGAATCAATTTAAGAAGTCGATGAAATAAGCTAGGTAGAAAAGATTTTTAAAAACCACACTGATTCACAAAAAACAATTAAGACTCTTAAATATAAGTTTCAAATCATAAAATTGATTTGCTGAAGTTCTAACTGCATCTGTAGCGCTCAAATAGAGCCTGAATGCCAAAATGTAGGACATAAACGCTGTAAAAAAACCTGCAATTTTACTGGGCAGCTGGCATCCACTTTTCATCTTTGAAGAGTTGAAGCAGTATTAGCAGTTAATCTAGTTTCTGTAAATTATCAACAATACGCGCTCTTTATCAACAATGGTTAGGCACTGTGATTGAGTATCACTGCTTTAAAAAATTTAACTAATTATTTCAGTACTGTACGGATAAATACAAAAGAAGCCTCAAGAAACCCACTTCCTGTGAAATACTTACTGAATAGCATCCAAGAGGAAGACAAAGAAGAAACCAGTGGCAGAAAGGAAAAAAATACCTTACGCTGACCCACAGTGAAAGGAGAAGGCCACATTTTTGAATGTATGCAGTTCTATGCCCCAAAAAAAGGATTAAAGACAGGACAAAGAGGGGACAGATAGAGAGACTGACACTAACAGTGTAGTAAATACATAAGCTGAAACATGGCATTAAATAGCACAGAAAATTAGAAGAAGAGCAATTATTTTAGAACACAATTAGTAATGAAATGATTTAGAGAACAACCCTCTCCTCTACCCACATGTCGATAACAAAGTTTTCAACAAACCTTTGCTTAGACTGAGTTTGCTTTTGACCAGAAGGATACTTCTTATCCACCTCAAATGGACTATATGGCTTTGGAACACAATAGTTCAGAAATGGAAAACTCAGTAACTGCAGGTAAAATGGTCGATACTGGCTGCATTAACACAAAACAAGCGCATGAGAACCATCAAAACCAGAAAAAGGGCTACATTGCATACATTACTCCAGGTCCAAAATCTTGAGGTGTTTCTCTTTTACATATGTCATACACAGAACGCTAAGCAGATAAATATTTTAGACTAAGTAATTCATTCCCTCCTTGATACTTTCCTTCAGTTTCCACAGCTGTCTTACACATTCCTTGGGATATGACTTGTGTGCCTATTAATTGTGAGTTGGGTAACCAGTAAACCCAAGAATAATTTGGACAACAGTGCATTTGTGCTCCTGAGAAGTAGTTACATCAGTTCCCAACATCCAATGCTTTTTTTTCTCATTTTACCATTTTCTTAAAAAAAAAAAAAAAAAAAGTAATCAATTCACCATTCAAAATATAAAAACTGACCATCTCATTTTTCAGAAAAATAATATTCCTGTACACCACTGTACTTTCAGAGATACCAGAACTTGCAACTATACCAGTGCTCTGAATATATTAAGAACTTTTAAAATAGGGCATGTCAAAAGCTCACATCCTGAATAATCATTTGACTGAAATGCTGATGGCAGAGTTGTCTGATTTCTTCTCCACATTACTGTTATAAGCTACCCAGGCAAAACTACAACAGCAAGTCTGGAAAACATAATAGCAACAGCGAACCATCACGTTCTGCTTCTGAACCGTTACTTATGTTGCATAAACATTAAAAAACATTATGTTACATAAATATTTAGGAGTGTTTCAAGTGTTTAGTACGCCACTACATTGTGAAGTCAAATTCACATATATTTATATATGAATTTCTTGTTCTTACAACTGTGTTGGTTAAATTCTCCCCACTATCCTCAGGTCCCTCATTCCTGTTGCACCAACTCAGTGTACAACTGGGTTTAGATCTCTTTTTTCAATACAGGAAAGCATCAGAGAAATCAGGTCAAAGAATTTAGCGCTTATAAACAACATCATAACTCAGAAGTTAGTTAGGGATTTAAACGTGCAAATTATGCTGTGCAGAACTGAACCTTTTTTTACAATTCATTGTTCTCACAACTTCTGGCTAACTGGCATTTTCTTACACAACCAAGACTGACTGATTACAGGACCAGAAAGACGTGAAATTTTTCAAGGCTGAAAGTATCAGATTGCGTACTATGGTGGATTCTGAAGTCAGATTAATAGCTTGTAACTTTTCCCTTTAAAAAGAAATGACTGAACAGGAAATTAAACCTAATTTCTATTAATTATTTTAACTAACAACTTCTCTTTCCTTACATCTGAAGGGTGTCAGCAGGAGATAAATGTAATTGAGTTGGGACTACACGACTGGAATTCAGTATGCAAAGTTTTATTGGCCTTTTGGGCTATAGGATTTGGATTTAAGGAAAGATGTAAAGGTTCAGGTTTCCCTTTCACTCATACAGTCCTTGATAGGAAGTAAACTGAAGAACCCACTCTCATGATCTACAAACTGGAGTTACCTGTTAACTTGCCACTTCCATCACCTACTGCAAATATTCCCTACTATACTACTACTTGGTCAATCTCATTTGGTGGCTAGACACATTTGTATGTTATTATAAGAGAGCAGTACACTTGACATTTGAAGTCAGGAAGTTGAAAGAAATTAAGATTTAAGGACACACCTTCTCAAGTAATTCTGAATTACTCAGTTTGAGAATCACATTACTGAATGCACGAAGAGAACACTTACCGACTCCTATCTTCCACCCTGATAAATGGACTTTTCAGTCTACCTGCTCAAGGGGGGAGAAAAGGAAATCAATAGATAATTACTTTTCATCCTTTATCATGCTACCCCAGTAGCTTAAAAAATAAGCAGACTTCATTTTAGAGCTCATTATGTACAGGTTTTGACAAACTCATGATTTCCACAGAAGTTCTTCTACATGCTTCTGTTGGACATACAAATTGGAGTACAGCACCACATTTGACCACATGAGAACTGTAGCACATTCTTAAGCATTCAGAAAGTCAAGCCAGAAACCTCTACAATTATTGAAGTACTTACTTTTCGACTTCTGAGCAGTAACTTGTTTTCCCTATTGAAAAAAGAGAGATGGTATAAAATCCCTGTGAGTATTTTTCTGCACTTTACTTAAAGATTTAGCTGTAGATAATTTAAGTTATGAGAGTCTCCCTGTGTTAATCATGACTTCATACACTCATGATGACTTTTGCAGGAAACTAAGCTCACTAGGACTTTGAAATAAGGTAACGTGTTTCCCCAAAGAAATATTTATTTCTACACTAAAAAAAAAGAAGTGTTCTCCTTCAGATGCCTCAATTTATTTTTCCTAAAAGCAAATCTAAACAAAGAAACTAAGAAAGGTAAATTTATACACTTACTCTCTCCACCCTGAAACTACCTTGCCATGGTTTAAAGTTCAGCCTTTAATACAGATAGCATTTTTACAACACGTTATAAATCCTAATTAACTGCAGCTGCAAAATGCCACCAAAACCTGTAGAACAGCAAGCATCTCCAATTAATACAATTCTTTTCACTTGAATGGATTTACATGGACTGGGTCTTTTATTATTTTTAGCAATGAAGACTAAAATTTAGAGGAATATTTTGTCTTAAAGTGAAGCCTACAATCAAGCATTAGCTGTTAATTTTAATTGCTTCTGGTAAAGGTACAAACTCATTTTATACTATTTGCAAAACAACCTCACCTGCTATCCATGAACACAGTGATGATTTGGCAGAGGATTTTATGTAGCCTCAATAACTAGCCAATATTACATTCCGAAACAAAGTAACACACCCCAGGTAGTTTGGTTCCACATTTACTTATCAGGCCCCATGGCTAAACTAGACAATTGTGCAAATTACAGAGCAACTGCAGATGAAGCACGCAAGAGCTACAAGCTTTAATGTCATTTTCACATGCCAACTGCACATTATTGGCAGAAGAGCTTGAAGATGCTTTATGCTAGTTCTTTACAAAAGAAGAGTTGCAGATTCCCTATAGAGACCTAGCTTCTCCAGGAAACGTAACTATGATTTTTCGGAATGGCCCATCAAAATGAAAGCATTTCTAATCACTGTGTCACAAGGAAAATTATACAAGGCAACTCAGCTGCCGTCTACATCATATTAAAGCCGCAATACATTTTATTATTTATTACTTTTGAGGCAAGCAGAATGAAAACTTCAGACAGTTCAGCACTTCTGATAGTTAGATATCCTTTGCAACAGCACTGGTCTACAAATTACACAATCAATGCTACTATTAAAGCTATTTTTAAATAACGTTTAAATACACAGCAAATACTTTTTATCTTTCAAAGATGGTTTTTAAACATCTTACAACATACTAGTCTGTGAAAAACTGAAAATGAGCAATACCTTCATTAAAATAAGATCTACAGGCTTCACAGTAGGCAGTACTTAGTACTTTAGTACTTAAGTGTTTTCTTAGTTAATGAAACAAATGGCATTTTTATAAATGGCAGAGGCACTTACCACATCTTTAGAAGAACTGCCTGCTCTTTTGATTAGATAGAGCTCCCTTTTCTTTTGTTCAATGCAATTCTTAACATCTGGCAAAAAGAGGGAGAATTATACTCAGTTAATTCAATTTTTGTGTGTTTGACATAATTTTTAATATTTCGAATTCAACAAAAGAAAAGTTAAATAAACATTACAAGTTCAAGGCAGGCTTCATCCAACAAAAATATTTACCATCAATATGAAGGATCTTCACTCCCCAACTCAAAGCATTGGACAGTATACTACCAGAAGGGATTAAGTCCTGAAAGCAATAAATTATATTAATAATCTTAAACAATGCATAGTAGATTACTTAAAAGAATTACAAATACAACATATAATATGAAAGCTGAGATTAAAATGCAGATGCTTTGCTTCTTAGCCAAAAGACTATCACTCTCCTAGACTCCTCTTCTGTCTCTGTATTACAGCACCTCACCATCAGAAGAATATATTTAAACCTTCAGAAAACCAAAACTGTTCTTTATTGTCACATTTTATAGTAAGATTTGAAGACAGTGAATTTACACATTAACTTCATGAACACCTCTCAAATGCTAGTTATATTAGCAATCCTGACAAATTTTAATACTTGTCCTAAGACTCCAGACATTCAATTCCTCAGGAAGTACCCAGAAAACATACCTGACACTTCACTTCCATGGCTGACTTCTCTCTAAAACCACTAAGATCACTTTTACTACCGCTTGTTTTCTAGAAGAACAAACCACCAAAGGTTCTGAAGCACAAATTTGTTGATAATTTGGCTTACCTGTTCTTTGATTGCTTTTTCAACCAAGGATTTTCCTCTGCTCATACGTACCTACATTAAAACAGAAACACACTTGTAACAAAGTGAGACAAATTATATTGCTCTCAAAAAATACATATGTTAGATACAAGGGTCTCCTTTTGTTCATTATATTTTTCAATAATGTGCATTTTTCTCACAAAGTTATGGTTGATACAGTCTAAGGGGAAAAATCCCGAAACCAAAAAACCCCCAACAAGTAATCCTTTTCAGCCAAAGCAGGCCACTGCAATATTAGGGCTGGAACAACACAGATGGTGGGAATAAGCAGCCAGTGACACAGACCAGGAGATGAGGTTTCATCAGCTGAACTTGTGAAAATTAAGCTAACAGTCATGAATATAATCATAGCCTCTGTGTTATCCCCTGCTTTTCCATCACCAGTGCATTTCCTTTTTCTACTTTTTGCTGCTTATTCATAATGAGCTGGCTTTACCTATGCAGGTTGTTTGCAAAACGAGGTGCCCTCACCTACGCAATACATAGACCAGCCTGCAGCCTGGATGTTTCTAAATAAGCACCATATATATAGTATGGCTAAGTATTTCAACCGTATTCTGAAAGGACACAAGACTTGCCCATGTAAGCAACTTCACATAAACCTGAATAAGTTCAGATACTAACTGTTGCAATTAATGTGATCCCCTAAGAAAGAGCTCAGAGAAACTTAACATTCATAATGCTCAATTTTAATTACTTCCTACTACTATCAGAGTGTTTCTGCAGGTATCAGCATTAACAACATGTAATCAGCCAGATTTTAATAGGCCATGTTGCAAAAGAGACAGGAATCACTGGATGTCATCACGTGCCTGATCCAGCTGTCAAACATGACATCAATGTTGTAAGTCAGACATACTACATTAGAACAGATTTGAGTGTACTCTGCTTACTTGCAAAAATGGCTCCTTTTTAAAATTAGTTTCAAAAAAATTGCTGAATTAGTTTGAGTTAGTTAACAAGTTAGCCTGAATAAGCGTAGAAGCATGAAAGAAATCCCCTTATTCACCCAAGGAACTGCTGCCACCTTTATGAAACAAAATAGGAGAAAAATTGAAAGAGCATATCCCATGGGTTGCACCTGATTTGCTTTACTAAGAAACTTACTGTATCTACTATCTTAAATGAACTTCCATCATTTCGATCTTTTCGGTTGCTAGGATGAGGTGAACCATTTCCTCCGTTAGGCGCAGATTCTGGACTAGGAACAGGAGAAATCTGGCCAAGAGCTGGTGCAAATTTCGCCTCCTTTTTATTAGTCACCAGATAGTTGATATCTTTACTAAGAAAACTCTCCACTCTCTAAATATAAAGATATAAAGAAAATAATTAATTCAGGACAACAGATCAGTAACTCAATTTTACATTGAATATTTTAAAGGAAAGTGATAAAACTTCTAAAACAATAAAGTTCAAAACCACTGAATTAACAAGAAAAGATTTTCTAAATATCTGGATGACAATGACAACTAAGTTGTACTTGCGTCTTACCAGTCACAAACTCCAATTTCAGTCCCTTAATTTCGTAATCTTTATCAAAAGCTCTGCTTTGTTTTGATTATTATAATTTTTTTACTACCTACCTGTAATACTTTCCAAGTATAAGAATGTAAACATTGTATTAAGTAATAACAAACTAATTCAGACTACGGAAAACAATTATCTCTAATTTTAGGTAACAGAAATTATACAGAAGTGTTCAGCTAAACTTTAAGGCAGGTGTTTGCAAATGTAATTTACAGTCTGCAAGGAGCTATAAATTTACTGAGTTTAGAACTAGCAGAAAAACTAAAATTTCAGGATAGCTACCATGTTTCACACCTATATTATTCATAACACTTCTCAAAAAAGTAAAATGTAAAGTAGATTCATATTCTTATACTCAGTAATATAAAAATGTGATTATTCTGCATTTACTCTCTTCCATCTTGCTCCTTCAGTGTTTCATTGCCAACTACAGTGTGATTATCAGGTATCTGCCTTGTTATTTCATGTCAGTTTGTATAGTTTGAAGTATTTTCCTCTTTTCCACTAATCAGTGTGGAAAGCACAAATCACACAGCTTGAAACAGTACCTTTCAATTCTGTTCTATGTACCTTTTACAGAAACAGGACATACAGAGAGAAACACTTCTGAGTGCATTCCACACAAGTAACAATGAAACGTGGTAATTGATATTGAGGGTGTTGAGCACCTCAGATTGAGGCATTTACTCCTCAGAATAAGGCAAAAAAACTTTCTTTTCAGTCTTTGAGTTTTGAACTTACTTTTCACACATGAATGCCTAAAATTCTGGTTTAGAAAGACAAATGACAGCGTGCACTTATTTGATGTTAAATGTAAAAAAATGCACTTAACTCAAAACTGTGTTATTGCTATTCCTTACTGCTACTATGATTTCAGACAAGTACCAATTTCATAAAGCTGCTCAGTGTCCCTCTAAGGTCAAAGAAGTATTGCCAAAGCAATGTTCAGAACAACTAGCAATTTAAGCAGATCCCTTCTGCCTCTGTGCTTGAAAGGTGTTTAGTAATACAAGCAATGCAATTAACATTATTATCATATCCTGTACTTGCTTGTATCAAAGAGTGCCTTCCACACAGAAGAGAGAATTAGGAAAAATATTAGTAAGATGCTTGTAAAATTTATTAGTTAAGTAAGAGTATTCAAAAATACTCACCAAGATACTCTGCACAAAAAGTAGTTAGTGAAGTTACTGACTTACAGTAAACATATACAAAACTCTTCCTTTAATCTCTTTCAGGTTCAGCTGAACACTTAGTTGTAACACATAAACACGTCAATATAGTCAGAAGCAGCAGAAGAAAAATCACCTCAAACAATGAACCCTAATAAATTCGGATAAAATTTTAAGCCAAGTAAATAATTTTGTTTGAAAACAAAACTTCCGAACAAGAACTTTTGTTCCAATCAGTAAAGCAGCTTCTCTTGAAAAACCACAGAATAATTTGTTGATAAGCTCATTGTTTGTACTAAAGTTTCTCATTGTTTGTACTAAAGTTTAAGACAAACAGAGAAAAATAAGACCCCATCTCAGATAAGTACAAACATTAAAATGCAGTCACAAAGAACACAAAAAAGACATTCCACATACGTACATTTTCTTCCAGGTTCATACAGGTCTCTATTATTAACTTACCCCGCCCAGCTCTTTGAGGTCCTTCTCTAACTTTTCAGAGATCACATTTGATGGGATATCGAGGTAAAACACCTTCCCAGTGAGCGGCTTAAATTTTAGTTTCTCTGGTTTTCCTGTGTCTTTTTTCACATTCTTCAGGGAAGATTTTATCTTTTCTGGTTTTGCTTGTATTCCATCTGCTGAAAGAAAAAAAGAAAAGGCAATTTAGACAGAACTGAGTTTTGGTTTTATTTGCAAAAAGGAAAATTCCTAAATTATGGAAATGGATGGAGCAAGCTTCTATAGAATAGCTTGGGCTGGAATGGGCCTTATAGATCCTGTAGTTTCAACTTCCCTGCAAGGGAGGGGCAGGGACACCTTTCACTAGAACAAGTTGCTCGAACTATAATTGCACATATTGGTTTTACATTGGTTTTTCTTCCTCACTGACTTGCTCCTAATTGCTTATTTTCTGGAGAAGCTCAAGACAATGAGAGCTGCTACAGGAAGTGAGCAGGCCTCGTCTGAAGACAAAAAGGCAACATGCAAAATAGTCCCTGTTAAGTATTCCTTCCCTCCCTGAAACAGTCTTAGATAGGAAAGGGAGCAGAACCACTACTCATGCTACAAAATTCTCTAAGTAAGGTTTACGAGCACACTAAATAAGGCAAGAACAACAGTCAGTTTTGTAGGATCTGGAAGATAAAAAAACCAAGATAAACGAGAAAATGGAGAGGCATAGGTTGGTGTAACATATTGAATCTAAACAGAAAAGATGGGTGCTAAGCAAGCATGCAAGAAAAACTCTGTAGATGATCAGGGATCAAATATGGTGTTATACTCAGCACATACATGCCAGGGGAGTTCAAAAATTAACACACTAAACACTGGAATTAATACTGGAGCATGCATATTAAACCTCTCAGGGATAATTAAAAGTTTGGAGCGCATTAGTAGGACTGTAATAACAACAAAGAGTCTCTCTCGCAAAGGGGGTGCGTTCTCACACCCTGGGCCTAAGGAGCCCTCCATGCAAATACCAGAGAAGCGCTGCCCGCGGGGAGCAGCTCGCCCAGCAGCGGCCCGGCGATTCCCCACACACCAGGGACACGCTTTACATTTAACTCCCCAAGGGACGCAAAGGCCCTCCCAGCTGCGCCAGCCCAAGGTCGGCTCGGGCCCAAACCCGGCACCGGGCGGGCTGCGGCGCCTCACAGCCCCAGCCGGGATGGCGGCACCTGCGAAGGAAGGCCTGAACGGCGGCAGCTCCCCCGCGCTGCCCACAGCCCCCCGCCGCTTACGGGGACGCGCTCCTTTGTCGGCGGCCTCAGCAGCGCTCGGCTTCATTTTCCCGCGGAGTCACATCGTGCTCTGCTCCGCCGGCACTCCGGATCAGCACGGCCGCCTTCCCGCCTCCGCCGCAGCGGCTCCTGCGCCCTCACCAACGGCCCGCGCGGGCCGGGCCCCTCCCGCCGAGGGGCGGGCGCAGGGGAAGGGAAAGGAAGGAGGGGAAGGAGGCCCTGGGGAAGGAGCTTGGGGGCTTTGGCTCGGGAGGCGGGGTTGGAGCGCCCTTCCCTCTTCGCCGCACCACGGACTGTGTTTCAGGCGTGGGGATCTCTGCTTCCGGCGGGCGCAGCCGGGCGCTGCTGATAAACGGGTGTGTACGCAATTCTGGGCAGCGGTCCGCTTCTAAACTAAATGAAAAACAGACAATATCCCCACCCATCGTTGCAGTTGTTAGCACCTGAGAGGCCAGAGTTGGTTTGTGCAACTTAATCTTTTCTATCTAAATTGAAACGTAGTGAAAATAACAAAACATTCTTGTGGAGCCCATGAAGAGCTTATATCAATGTCACTAACAAAGTTAGGGCTGCACTTATGCTCAGTGGTGCATTTTGAGAGACACCTCTATTTGGTGTTTCTATTTTCTGAAATATTTTTATTCTCTTCGTCTGTCCTGGCTGGCTGCAGTTACTCTTGAGTGCATTCCTAAATTGCTGTGACCATGCCTATGCAGCTGTACAGCAGGATTTGTTCAAGCAATTAACATTTGATAGTAGCATTATTACTAGCTGGTCCCTGTCTGTTACACGAGGAACATGTAACATGTACACAGTCATTACTAGCAGGCTGTTGGATCAACCAGGAGACCTTTCTGGGTTCTTTCAGGAGAGGTGGGAGCAAGAGCAGGGCTGCATGAATTATTCTGCAGTGCTTCAGTTTATGGGCTGCAGGCTGGGAATTTATCTTTGTAAGGATTATTTGCATGTTTGTTAACACTTTATTGCAGTTAAAGGTAATACGTGTTAAATATTTAATGTGGTTTGCAAGAATATACAAATGTTGTAATTAATGTAAGAAGGATTTTGAAGATTTATTGTCTTTAGAAAACTTACTTGCCAAATATGGCTCAGATACTTTCAAATAATCTCAAAAAATACTGAGATGCTTGTATATAAGTAAGAAAGTAATATTGCTGCTTCTACATAACTTAGTAATGAAAATTTAAAATATTTTTCCCTTGACTTTTTTAGGCAAGTTTTGAGCATAGTTTTACAATATGTTTTTTTGTTCCTTAACAGGTTTTTGTTCTCCAGGGATAAAGCCATGGCTGAAATGAGCAATATCAGCGTACAAAAACTAACCATTGTTCAGCAAGCAATAGCCTCTTGTTGTGGAGCTATAATTACATCATTTTTCGGTAAGGCAAACTGTGAAGCTGGCCACAGAGAGAATCTTTACAAAGTGATTACTGTTCAGTTTGACAGCATGATGTCTGCTTATGTATATTTCCACTAATGTGTTCAACAAAGATATTTTTTGATAGTTTTCTCAGTTTGTCTTTTAAAAAGCACGGTTAATTGAAATCTTTTCTGTCTCTGATAATCTCTAACCATTTCTGAAAATAAGAATAATATTGACTAACTTTTAATTTCTGTTTCTTTTTTTCCATTTGGTGTAGTTACTCATTCTTTCTGTTGAGAAGTTTCTTCTTTCTGTTGAGAAGAAACAAAATTATTAATAAAAATTGATTTCCATATTTCCTGCTGCTTAGAAAATATTTTAGATAAAAGTCTGTTTTTCAGTACAACATGCAACTCCTGCAAGGCTGGTCCCTGTGAGGCATCCCCTTCATGTTACCACTTTAGTAATAATAATTTATTCTGCTCTGATGTCTTACCCTGTCAAAGACTTATTGCTGGGTTTGGTTTTTTTCTTTCTTTCCCTAAAAACTGCTTTTAAGGATACATTTTTGTTACTCTATTAAATTTCTGGATGGTAGATGGAATTAATCTTGTGCTTCACGTTTAGTCACATCACTCAGGACCTCCTTCCCCATGTGTACCTAAGGAGGCAGTGGTTGGTTACATTCAGCACTTCATGTCTCATGGAATTCTCCAAGCTCATTAGCTCATACTTTGTGCTTCTGTTACTTCTTGTTTTAAGATAGTCTTTGGTTGTGACTTTGGTTTTAATGTGGATTAAGCTGCAGGGAAATGTGCAATTTTCTAAGCACAATTTCCCCCCACAAAATCTCCAAATGTTTACAAAATACGATCTTACCAGAAACCTGTCAAATTCACAGTCTTTTTTTTTTCTGTTGCATTATGTGCCCTGTACATCAGACCTGTGGGATTCCCGAGATGGATTTCAATTATGTGTACATACTCACAATTCTAGTACAGGTGGTGGTGGTCAAGAGAGGCATAGGAGACTGGCTCCTGCCTGAAGTGCCAGCCTGCAATGAGCTAGAATACGTGCGAGTGGCTGAAATGCTACTAGATGCTTAATTTTAAGCAATTTAGTTGAACTTCAGGAGTCACATTTAGATCCCTACATTTAGATACTGAAGTGTGAGCCAAATATTCAACCACCTGTTAGTCAAGTGAGAGGCAGCACTAGAGAGCTAAGGTGTGACTGTATTGCCTGTGCATAGGAGTGTCTTCAGCAAGACATGGACCAGAGTGACTTCTTTAGACTCTAGCTGACACTTGGTAAGTAAGGTTGTAGGTCTTGTGTCATTTCTGTCAACTCCGTAGGTATTTTGGATACCTGAGAGACTCAGATGGCATCAGCTGCTTGTATGCAGGCAACTGAATTGAGCCCTTAGCCAATATAATCAGAGGAAGGTGGTCCAGCTGCTCAGCCACTGCAGTGTTCAGCATGTCTCGGCCTGTGATAGTTGTAAGGGCTGGAGTGGAAGTACTGAAATGTTCACTAAACCTTCATTTACTTTTCAAGAACCCCAACGTTTTAGATATTGGCTACATGCAGCAAAAATTTAACATTTTTCTTCTGAATGTTGTATTATGATCAGTTTATTGAAAAAGAACAAACACATGAAGAGTGCTGTGCTATTTTATATCCTGGAGGCCAAAATTTGATTTCATATGCCTTGTGGTATGCAACTTATAAAAGGTTAGCAGCAGAACGTAATATAACAAGTTTTAGCAATTTCAGACAACATGACACAGTGGTTTTTGGATGAGCTTTGTGTATCTCTAATATTTGATGCCTGTGCAACTGTTAGTAAATTAGAAAAGATAGATTTGATGTCTTGCAAACCATACAGGGTGTGTAGTTCTCCTTTGTCTCTGATAACATTGTCTCTGTCTGCTAACATCCCTTTACTCTCTGCCTGATAACATTGTAAAAACTGTTAGTTTTTTCTTTTCCCCTCTGGAAACAAAAAAAGATTGTAGAAGTTCATGATAAGGCATCTGTAAGCATCAACATTTTCAGCACATCTAGGGTGTTTCTAAATGACTTCTGTTTCATTTTAGTAACTCCTCTTGATGTTATCAAAACTCGACTGCAAGCCCAAAGCAATCCCTTCGATAAAGGTAAACAAAGAAATGTGTAGTGTAATGGGGGACACAGTTTGCTTTTTGCTCTTGTATTTAGCTGATAGTTCTCATAATGTTGTGCAGAATGTTTGAGTTTGTTTCTCCAGTGTAAGTGTGGGGGGCAGGGGGGAAAGCAACACACCAGTATATAGTAAACAGACACAGTAGAAAAAAATCCCATACATCCATACCATTTAAAACAGGTGCTTTTTTTCTGTCTTAATATTTTCATTATAGCAGAAGGTACAGCTAATACTGAGTTGAGTTAAACAATAAAAAGCTGTTACTAAATTAGTAAATATTTCATCAGAGTGTTTATGTGGTCAGGATGCTATATCAAAGTTCATCTCCTCCAGAATCCAGGGATTTTTGAAATGGAGAAGTCTTACCCAAGTCACTTGCCATATGGGTTCTAAATAGATGAAGATATTGTGCTCTCAAAATGTGCTAATGGTTCCTACTATTTACTTGTACTTAGTAAATGAGATTTAAAAGGAAAGAAGATGACTGGTTTTGCATGTTGAATGTGGAGGTGAGTATTGGCAGTCACACTTGCAAATTAAATTAGGAAAAATACTTATGTCTTCTGTCCTCATTTTATTAAGTTCTAAAGCCTTCAGAAATCTGCAAATGTGAAGCTCAAAATATGTTTTTGTAATGGCAATAATATTTTATCAAACAGGTTGAAAGTACATGATGTAGAAGAAATTAAAAACAAGTAGAGGGGATGATCTAGTATAAATACAGTCCAGTCTACGATATAATACCTCCACTTGAAGTGGATGCTGAGGTCACGTAATAAAAATTTAAAAGTCTGAAAGATGTTCACAGTTACATACAATAGTGATGTTCAGGTCTTGTGTTAGTTTTACCTTTCAGCAGATGGTAGTATAACCTAAACATATCTCTTGGAGCCTTGTGAAGGCAGTTCCATTTAGTCTAGCAGTCTGAATGGTGCATTTTACCTTCTTTCTTTTGATCTAATTTGTCATTACTGACTTACCAAGATTATTTTGCCCCTCTGTGTTGCCATTATATCCAATTTGAAATTGCTGCATAAAAAACAATCTTATAAGCATTAACTATATTCTTATATACCATTTTATTAGGAAAGTGTTTTGTATACTCCAATGGCCTTATGGATTGTATATGTGTTTGTGAAAATGGGGAAAGCAAAGCCTGGTATAAAAAACCTGGGTATTTCAAAGGGACATGGGTAAGAACATTTTACATGTATATAAAACAGTACATTTTTAAGTAGCACACTGTAAAGTTTTCAGGTTTTTTCGGGTTCTACTGGAATCTGTTATCATTTGAGAGGGTCTTCATGTGGTTACACTGCTGATTGATGATATTTCATGCCTAGAAACTTTGCTATGTATTGAAAAACATTTTAGTGGATTATTTTGGGGAAGTTTCTACAAGTTGCTGCAATGCCATATTAGTTCTGAAAATAGTTATTCGTAGGGCTGTCAGTCACTGATAAACACTTACTACTTTGGCTTTTTAAAGATGGAAGGAAATTCTTAATTTTAGTCACATAAATTATTCTGTTCAGCTCAGTGGAACTATTTGTGTGATTAAGTGTGATAGCTTGTGTAAGCAGTTACAAAATTGGGATCTTACAATAATAAGCCATTTTAGAAACATACTTTTAAAGACATTAATTTTATGTTCTGCCAGCTAAAATATATTACTAACTACAAAAGTTTGTACCTAATTATTGCTCTTTGCCTGGTTATATTTTTAGGATGCATTTGTGAAAATTATTTGAATAGAGGGAATTAAGTCACTGTGGAGTGGGCTTCCCCGAACACTGTAAGTTGGATGGGTTTTTTTGGTAACATGCTGTAAGTTACTGTTTAAAAAGTTACTTAATTATTTTTGACAAATTATTATGCTTATTCTTAAGTTACTTTTAAAATTTGGTCAGTTCTGAATTTACAGAGTAATCAGTTTGATCAGAAATGTCTAGGGACAGTACAATTTTTGCCAGATTTTATGATCTATTCTCAGTAGTTAAGCAGGATCAATAGACTTCTCATTCTTTTTTTTTTTTTCCCTACTATAACCATTCCTTTGATAGCGTCATTGAATCACAGGATCAGACCTGATCCCTGGAGAATGCCAGACTTTGACACATACTTGCTGTTGTGTCTTGTTACTAATGACTTGCTATCAGCAGCACAGCTGTTTCCAGACACTCTGGTGTTGCACCTTGTTGGGGAAGATGAAACAGGAAAGCCTTGGAAATATGATTGCCTGACAAAAGATTTTGGGAATATGAAAACTACAGGCAACATCGAAATGAAAGCCACTTTTGAAATACCAGGTCTTAGTTACTGAACAACTAGAAAACAATGGTATGGCCGACTGAAGTAATCTCCTCTTGATGGAACAATACCCTCTGCTTGCAAACAGGTCCAAGGGTCAGAGCAGACCCTACTAGCTCAGCAGAAGGGGTCCAAAGAGTAGTTTTTAGAAGTTAAGATGTAACACTCTATGGTAATATAAGAACTCTTATAGGCTGTATGTAAATGCTATAGGATTTGTATCTTGTATTAGATTGGTTAGTGACAATTAGAATATTCAGTGCAGAAGATGATTTATTGTATTGTAACCAGGACTTCAGACATTCTCACTCTCTCTCTTCTACTCATTCTCATTCTCATTCTCATTCTCATTCTCACTCTCTCTCTTCTAACTCATTCTCATTCTCATTCTCATTCTCTCTCTTCTATTCATTCTCATTCTCTCTTCCATTCTATTCTCCTGCTCTCTCTTCCACTCTTGCTCTTACACTCTCTCTCTCACCCGTTCACTCTCTTGCTCTCTTGGGCCTGCTCAGAGCTGAGTCTAGCAGCTCTGAGCAGTGCCCCAATACCCACGCCCTTTACAATAAACCGGCTGTGTCCCAAGACCTGCCTATAGAGATCTCTCGTCTCCATCCGTCACCGTCTACGTCCGGCCGTCCCGACTGGACCCCAGAACCCCCGTAACCTACAGTCTGGCGCCCACCGTGATTGACGAGCCCACACCCAGCACCTGCAGCCTGGCACACAACGTGATTGAACGCCCGGTTCAGCTTTCTCCATCTGTAGGACTTTTCTCCATGGACGGTAACTAAAAGACCAGTTATAGCCACCTAGAACTTGTCGTGAGCACGGCATACCGATGCTGCGCATCGTAATAGCTGGAGCTCTGTAATTCTGCTGAGGCAGCCTTCGAGCACGGGGTTTACCTGGAGCTCTTGGAGGCAATTGCCTGGCAGTCCTCGAGCACAGGCCGCCACTGCTGCGCAGCAGCTACCTGGAGCTCTTTGAGGAGGTCTGCCGTATCACCCCTCGAGCACGGACACGCTGCTAAGCAGTACTGACCGGAGCTCTGCGGAGGGAAATCTGCCGCACGCCCCGAGCACAGGCGAGTAGTGCTGAGCACCGCCCGCACTGGAGCTCAGTGCGGACCCACCCGTGAGGTCCTGAGCACGGAAAGCCGTTGCCAAGCGACGCCTGAAATCGGAGCTCTGGGAAAGGACCGAAAAGCGGCGTCCTGAGTGCTGAGTGGAGTGCCTGGCCAGCCCCCCACGACAGACATCTGAGTAAGGACGCTGCTCCTGCGACATCACCTAAGTGAGTATCATACTGGTCTAAAAAATGGGACAAACCCACTCTGCCCATGACAGAGATCTCTATAAGCAACTTAAGCATTTACTTATAAGCTCTGGTCCAAGTCAGTTGCCTAAACACGAGCTAAAAAATCTTTTAGAATGGACCCGACTTAATTTCCCAAATGCTGACCGTTCAGCCGTCTTTACAAGAGACTTTTGGGACACAGTTGGAGTTAAGCTCTTTAATAATATCTCCTACCGAGATATGGCAGCTGCACAGCTGATCCCAGCTTGCAGAGCGCTGGTAGAGCTGTTTGCCGCCGTGGCGCCGCCCGCAGCAGTCACCCCGCCGAGCCCGGTTCCAGCTGCGAGTCCGCCCCTTGCCGTCGCGAGCCCGCAGCGGAGCACGGCCCCCGCCCCTCCGCCGGACCCCGCGGCTCCGATACCCGCGGTCCGCCTGACTCGCGCCGCCCCGCCCCCCGCGCTCGCGGTCCCGGCACCCGTTACCCCCGGCCCCAGCCACCCCACCGGACCCTACGGCCCCTCCCGCCCCTCCCGCCATCCCGTTCCTCCCCGCTGCCCCATCTCCCGCGGCACCACCACCCACCCCAGCCCAGCCTACAAGCTTCCAGCAGCAGCACGCCGCGATCCAGCCACCAGCCCTCCTGCCTCCCGCGACCGCAGCCCCAGCCCCTGGTTCTGCAGTCCTGCCATCTTTCGCTTTTCCCGAACTGCCCGCCACACGGACTGCTGCCCTTACAGCCTACCGCGCGGACCTGATGACGCAACACGCGCATGCGCCATTGCTGCAACTCCCGGACCAGTGGTATCAGTCCGCTCAGACTTCTCCAACCTCAGCACCGCTCCCGGGACCAGCCGCGCATCCTCCCGCGACTCCGCCGCGCAGCTCCACCCCGCCTCCTCGCCCGCCGCCACCGAGATCGGCTGCACCACTCCCGAACTCTGCCGTTCCATCGCTGCCCCTGCCGGGTCCCATCCCCGCGCTGCAGCCGCCCCCGCCGGGGTCCCCCGACACCGTACAGCCGTATCCCTCCGCGCAGCGCAGCCTTGCCTCAGAAGACGCGAGCAGGGGGGGAACCGAGAGCAATAATGCAGCTCCAGTGGCAGGGGAGACGGAGAGCCCCTCTGCCGGAGCTGATGCTTTAAATCTAACACAAGTAAACTCTGAAAAGCAGCCAGATTTGTTTGCAATAAGCCCCAGAGTCCCGCCGGCAAGCGGCGGGGATCTTGCAACCCAGAAAGAGAAAACGAGTTCTGAAAGTTTGTCAGCACTACCTTCTGAATCAAAAAATCCTCCAAAGTGCTCAGATTATTCTAAATTAACAGATTGCCATGAAATAAGACCCCAAATCTATAAAGATGAAAGTCTTAGTCTATTAACTAAGCCTGTGATAGCTAGCCAACAGCCTGACAGTCCTAAAATGTGGGCTCCCATCTCCACTCTCCAAATTAAAGAACTAAAAAGTGCTGTAAGATACAGTGGCATTTGCTCACCGTATCTTAAACAACTGCCAAAAAGTACCCTAAAAGGAACACATCAAACTTTAAAACGCATTTTAAATCAACAGAAAAGGGGAAAAGCCCAGGCTACACCTCAAAGAAGGTTGAATAAAGCCTTGTATGTTTTTAATTTCTTGAACAGCTCTGCAGAAGAGCCTGAACCCCCCATCTTCAGACATTTCTTAAACAACAAAAAAGCAAAACTGAAAGAGCACCCTCCAGTTTTAATTAAGAATTTAGCATCAGGAAAAATAGAAAGACCTTATGATCTTATAATGTGGGGAAAGGGATTTGCATGTCTCTCCACAGGTGAAGGAACCAAGTGGATTCCAGCAAAGAACGTGAAGCTGTACCACGCATCAAAGCCCACTGTCTGTTCCACTTCAGGCAGTGACCCCGCGAGTAGAAGCCGAGAAGCCGGCACTGAAATGTGAACTCGGCAGAACCACTGAGAGAAGATTGTCTGCCAGAAACAGCTCGAGAAAAGAATGGAGTTTTAGCATTATTTGTGTAGATGCATGTTGCTTTTAACCTTTTGTTTTTGTTTTTATAATGAAGCTTTACCTGTAAATCAACCAAAGACAAAACCTAAGGGACCTAGCTAACCAAATTACAACAGATAACTCGTCTTGGCTAGACAGTTTGTTTGATGGTTGGAGCTTTGTACCCTGGCTAAGGGAACTCTGTAAAATAGGCTTGATTATTCTAGTAGTAATAATTATAGTTTTAGTAGCAGTACCTTGTATACTTCAGTGTGTGCAAAAAATAATGAGTAAGACTATGTCTAATATCTTAATTGTCCGTCGAAAAGGGGGAGATGTTGGGGAAGATGAAACAGGAAAGCCTTGGAAATATGATTGCCTGACAAAAGATTTTGGGAATATGAAAACTACAGGCAACATCGAAATGAAAGCCACTTTTGAAATACCAGGTCTTAGTTACTGAACAACTAGAAAACAATGGTATGGCCGACTGAAGTAATCTCCTCTTGATGGAACAATACCCTCTGCTTGCAAACAGGTCCAAGGGTCAGAGCAGACCCTACTAGCTCAGCAGAAGGGGTCCAAAGAGTAGTTTTTAGAAGTTAAGATGTAACACTCTATGGTAATATAAGAACTCTTATAGGCTGTATGTAAATGCTATAGGATTTGTATCTTGTATTAGATTGATTAGTGACAATTAGAATATTCAGTGCAGAAGATGATTTATTGTATTGTAACCAGGACTTCAGACATTCTCACTCTCTCTCTTCTACTCATTCTCATTCTCATTCTCATTCTCATTCTCACTCTCTCTCTTCTAACTCATTCTCATTCTCATTCTCATTCTCTCTCTTCTATTCATTCTCATTCTCTCTTCCATTCTATTCTCCTGCTCTCTCTTCCACTCTTGCTCTTACACTCTCTCTCTCACCCGTTCACTCTCTTGCTCTCTTGGGCCTGCTCAGAGCTGAGTCTAGCAGCTCTGAGCAGTGCCCCAATACCCACGCCCTTTACAATAAACCGGCTGTGTCCCAAGACCTGCCTATAGAGATCTCTCGTCTCCATCCGTCACCGTCTACGTCCGGCCGTCCCGACTGGACCCCAGAACCCCCGTAACCTACAGCACCTCATTACCCTCACTTACTTTTTGTAATCATCTTCTTTATTTCCAAGAACTTTGGGGGTTTATTCTATCTGGAAAAACAGATAATTCATTTTCTCTCTACAAGAGCAGTTGACATATTTAAACATTGCAGTCAGATCTCCTCCTGGTCTTCTCTTTAGGCTTAACAGCCTCAAACTGTTTTATCTTTTTATTCATATTAACCTGGTACAGATAGAAATTAAGACCTCTATAATTATGTTCTCCTCCCTAAACCAAGAAAGTTGTCAAATCTAAGATGTATATTAAACTTGTAAGGCACAAAGTGGGAAATGCCCAGTGGGAAGCACTGGGTACACTTTTGATTTGCACACAGTGCTCAGTGTAGAGGCACAAAAAAAGCGAAGCATGGTGGAGCTCAGCTTTGTTATTTACCCTCCAGTATGTAGCAATTTCAAAATATAAACCCTCAGGACCTGACTGAACTGTTTCAGTTAATACAGTTTTTACAAAACATGTGTACTGTTCTCCAGCAGATAACTAACTTCTTTCCTGGAGAGTGTCACACAGTTTTTAATAGAATATCTAAACTAGGGCATGTTGGTTTTCCAAGCATGACAGTCCTCAGTGTATTTTGGTAATGGTGGTACATGCTATATTGGTACAGACATAACACAGAAGTGTAATTGCCATTTTATAGTAAGATGTGGTGCTTTAACCCCTACACTGAATGATTATTAAATCTATCTGTTGTTACTATAGTCTGTACTATGCTGGTATGGAAAAAGCTTCTGTTTATGCATACCACATTGTCTCTCAAGTAGTGAGTATCATGGCTGTTGATTAAGACCAAGAGCATAATATCCAATTGTAACATAAATAAAAGTTAAGGTTAGTAGTACTTCTGTAATATTTTGTTTGGGTTCTTCATATTCAGATCTTTCACTTCCCATTCTATATCAAAATAGTTCTGGAACTGGTATGAAATAAATTTTAACTGAGATAATCTACCATCATTTTACTTACAGTTTTCCCTAATGAAATGAAAACCTGGGAAATGTGTGGGTTTGAAACTCTGAACTAGAAGCACTGAATTAAAGCCATGGGATTCGTGCTTTTTTTTTATTATTATTAATCCATTGCACACAGCTGGATATTTAACTTTTTTTTTAATATAAGTAAAATATCCATACAAGACAGTTGACTTTATTCTCCTGCTTTCCTTGTATTAATTTAAATTTCCTCTCTTATATTTTAGAATAATGGCAGTTCCTACCACAGCAATCTACTTTACCTGCTATGACCAGCTGTGTGAAGCTTTGAAAAATAGACCAGGAAAGCATGATGAGCACATTCCAGTTATTGCAGGTTCCTTAAGCAGATATAAGTTGTCCTCTGTTTAAAGAGAAAACAGGAATATAATACTTGTATGCTGTTTTCTTGGGTTTCTTTTGTTGACTTTTATTTAAAGTAAATATGCTGTGGCTTTAAATGAGGGATAGGAAGGAATGCTATAATTACCCGATATTTCTTGGGCAACAAAACCCTCTAACCTGGAATAACGAGACTTGGTTTTGCTGTAACACTTTCACTACATTTGTAATTTGTTCAAAATTTTGTATTTCTAGACTTCTACCAAGGAAAGGTTAATTTAAGTCTGTTCTGCCATGAATCTAATAATAAATGTTATTTTCTATAATGGAAGGTACATAGGTAATTTATAAGGAAGGTGAAAATTGGACTTGTACAGGTTTTACTGCTGTATGATGTGGATGGAATTCGTATATTTTCTTGCTTTTGTTTATCCTTTTCCTCATCTATTTTTGTAGAATTAACTCAGATAATATATTTTAGGGCTTTCTTAGAAGGGTCTCATGATGCAGCTCCATGTTCTACCTGTGACAGCCATGGGGGCACTGGAAGACTAGTGGAAAAAGAATTGTTATTTTGTGGTGGTTTAGCACATTTTTCTTATTAGGCTGTTCCAGATTTTAAATTCACATGTAAAACCTTTTCCCAGCAACGGAAGAAGAATTCTTAGATCTAGTAAAATTTTTAATGTCCGTTAGATGTGTGGTGGTAGCTTGTTACTGAATGATGATTCACTGACTTGTGCAAGCTGCAGGAGTTACTTTATCAGATACAGATTGCCTACTAATCATTCTTGACAGTTTAAAATAGGAATGGCAAAGATGCTTAGAAATCAATAAAAGCTTAAATCTGTAACCACAATTCTTGTCCTTAACAAAAAAAAAAAGCCTTAAACATCAAGATCGCATTCTTTAATTACAGTTTAAAATGGCAACTAATGAAAATTAATGAGTATAAGTACTTGAAATTTTCAGCCTATTTATGTGTTAAATCTGAAAATGAGGATTCTCAACATGTTGCATTGATTACAATGTGCTAGCAATGAAAAAAACCCCTAAACAATAAAGTGTAGGTACTGTGAATAGGTATGGTTTTTTTATCTGGAAAGGAAATTTCTTTTGGGAATTAGTTCAAGGAAAATGGAAGAGTTGAAAAGAACCAGATGTATAAAGTAAGGTGAGACATGACTTGAATGTTCAAGAAATTGTACTATTAAATACTGATTTTTTTTTTTTTTAAAAGCCATGCTTCTCTCCTTTGCAGTCAGTTCTGCTACTGTGGTGAGTCCCCTGGAGCTGATCAGAACTCGAATGCAGTATCACAAGCTGTCCTACAAGCAGCTGTACCTGTGTGTCAGCACCAAAGTGGCTGCAGATGGGTGGTTGTCCCTGTGGGGGGGCTGGACTTCTACTGTTCTGAGAGATGTACCTTTCTCAGGTAGGGTTTATTTTCTGTGCAGGTTTTTGCTTATGTTTTTATATTCTTTTTCTGTGCTTTTAGGTAATTTTAATGGTTAGCTTTAGGAATGACTGAGATTTACTTTTTCTCTTTTGAGTGTTTTTATTTATAAATATTCTCTGAGGATGTGATTTTTTTCACCCCATTTTGTTTGTGAATACCAGATAGGGTTCATGGTTACATTCCCTTTCTCTGTAGTTAGACTCTTTCTTCTCATCTTTAGCTTACACAGTGACTTTGTTTTTGAAGACTTTCAGTCTTTCAGTTGGAAATTTTCTCTGTGATAGGAATAGTGGCTATTTTCTGATAAACATGCTGTTACATAATTTTGAAAATGTACGAGAGTGACACAGTAGGGTCTTCAAGATTTTTTTTTAAATCAAGATGGAATAGTTTGTATAACTGCTCCAAAAGGCTCTTTAGCAAAGCTGTAAAGCTGAAAACCTAGAAGAAGACAAGTCTGATTCAAAGCATAGCTAGTCCTAGGGCGATCCCTTAAGATCACTGGGACAGATGTTACAGCGGAGAGTGCTAAAGGACCTGAAAGCCCCTGTCCCTTTAAGGCCTGTTTCTGTCAGAGCATTTTTGGATCATCAGTCATCAATTGTCATTGAAGCAGTTTCTGTCACTGGGGTAGTACCAGGAATTACATCTTTGAACACTTTATGTTGGCCCAGAAAAATTCTTCAAACGTATTCTTGGAAAAATTCTTATCCAAACCTGTTTCTGGAGTCAGAGAACCCTTGAAGTATTTGACCTGCTCTCTCTGTACATTTCAATAGTAGGTTTTCCTCAAATCCTGAGAATGCCTTCTGAGATACTGCCTACTTTTACTTTTGCAAAATGTTGGAGGCTAGGCATGTGTGCTGTGTCTTCATGGCAAGAAAATGCTGTGACATTTTTCTGCTGGCACAAACTCCAGAAGTCAGTGCTGAATGAGGCGTAGTCAGGATATGGAGCTGTCATTTGCAGTATTTAGTCAATCAACTGCCTTGAGGCTACTCTGTAATTCAGCCCAGTAGTATATAGTTTGGAGTTTTAGTTAGAAAGCGGAAAAATATTATATTGTGCAGTTTAGTTCAGCAGACGGTCACAGAAACAGATGTTATTCCTAAAAGTTGTTTGCTGGACTTGCCTTTGACAGTCCCCACAGAGGCATTCCCCTATGAATAATTCCAGAGAGCAAAATCATATTTTTTGGTTCTCTCAGAATGAAATTTTATACTGTGCCTCAGAAAAGTATGAGGCAGTCCTGAGCAACATTTAATTTTGTATGAAGTGTGTTTTTATAGAATTAGTGAGATCTATGAAACGTGAAATGTGCCTGAAAACATAGAGAGTAATTAAAAGCCTACATTTTGATTGATGTTAAATTGAACATGAGCTTTATAGTGCTTGGGTTAGATTGTATTAAGGTAGGGGTTACATGAGGGAATGACAAAATGACTAGGCTAATTTGTATCATATGAAGAAATTTGGGATATGGAGAACAAGGGGAACAGGGCAACCTGTCCATGGGTTATCACATAGAACACTTATTATGCTCTCAGCTCTTGTTTCTGTTTGCTTCTTTTGACACAGTAGAATTCTTACATCTGGACTTGATATAAGAATTTTTCTATTTGACATACAAATCTGTGGTAATGCAAGTTTATTTGTCATCATAGCATTGTATTGGTATAATTATGAACGTTTCAAGAAGATGATGTGCAAGGAAGTTGGTGCAAATGAACCTACATTTTTTATTTCTTTTACTTCAGGAGCAGCATCTGGCTCTGTAAGTAATAATTTCATTTCTAGTACTACTCTTTCTTATTAGAACTAATAAACTATTTAAAAGAAGTATGATTTTAGATGATTCTTTCAGAAATATTGTGTATTTTGGGGTACTTGTACTTTAAACACCTGTGGTGTGGCATTCAACCTGACTAAATAAATCCAAATAAACTACAGTGTTCTGACATAAAAGACTTAAAAATATCATGTGCTTGGAATATCAAATCTAGTTTTAAATCATGTGTGCACTTTAATTTAAAAATTTAAAAATTTTAGGGTTAAAATTTAATTGTTTGTGCACTAACATTAAAACTGATTTCCTGATAGATTGCAGCTGTCATAACTCAGCCATTTGATGTAATGAAAACACATAGGCAGACACAACTTTGGGAGAGTGAGACCTTAAAAAGTAAGTTGCTGGTAAGAATAAAAAAACCCTATAGTGTTTCAAAAAATAAAACTTAGTGTTTGGGTATGCCTTTTGGTAGGAATTTTAAATATTTGTCACTTCTAAAGTATATGTAAACATTTTATTACTCAGGCATTTTTTCTTCTCCAAATTGTATCAAGTGAAATTTTTTTATCTCCTAGGAGAATAGCATATTTCATTAATGGCATGGAAGAGAGAAAAGGTGTAAGTTCAGTACAATTTAGCTTAATAAGGTGGTATAAAATGGAAAGAAAAGAAATCCAAAGCTATTACATTTAGGCAGACCAATTGCAAATTTGAGATGTCCCTGCTTATTGCAGGGAGGTTGGATTAGATGACCAGTAAAGGTCCCTTTGAACCCAAACTATTCTATGATTGAAATAAGTTATATTTAAATAGGCCAAAAATTAACTTCTTAGCAAACATTCAGGTAAACAGTGATCTAGTGGAAAAGTCTTCAAAAAAACATTTACTGTCACTTGCTCCTGCAGACTAGAAAGAGAAAGTATTGTGCTCAGGTTGTGTATTTTTTACCTTCTTTTCATGTGATTTTAAAAAAATATTTTTGAGGGTATATTAATGAATGTCCCAACATCCTCAAAAGATAAAAGAGGAAGTTTCTGTTTTGTTCTGGTCAGTAGAGCTGACTCTGTTTTATACAAGTTGAAGTCCTATATAATACCTTTTTTTTTCCATTGCTTGGAATGTGGACCAGTGAAGGACTTTCATTAACTTAAATAAATATTATATCATGGCTTTAAGGATACACGCCATTAAAAAGGCTGAGTATCCAAACAGTTTCTGCCTAGAAAATAAGTGATCACTTTTTGGCATGAGGTTTCATTCTCTCAGGTAATTTTTTTTTTCCCTAGTGTAATTCTTGAAAAAATGTATTAATATTTGATTGCAGAACAAATATAAAAAGAGCTTTAAATATAAATAGTTACTGTGTTTCAATTCTTTTCCTGTGCTGATGAATGTAAGAATTCCTTACTAACACCACTTTGAAACACGTCTGCCATGTATTTATTAGGTTAATATTAACCAGATTAATATATATATTTAAAATTTTATTATGGTAATCTTTAATTTGTACCAGTTTAATTCTTTCCAAATCCAGTTACTGCTAGAGTTGAGCACTGACTACGCATCTACATTTTGACCCTCTGTGACTGCAAAAATATTTTATTTTAATCCTACCTTCCAAGTGCTGTGGGATATTCTTGATGAATGTATTCTATAAAACAGCTTTGACTTTTTTCAACTGTATCAGCAATCTAGGGAGGACTATTGTAGCTGTTCATATATCTCACTCTAGGTGTTACTACGGTCTTTTCCATGTCATGCTGTTTCAACTTGTGTATTTGCATACTGTATTATTTTAACATACTGTATAAATAAGATGGATAAAATAAACAAAAAAGGAGTTAAGCCTAACAATTACATCTGTGGCTGTCTCTGATTTCTAAAAATACTATTCTGTGGCATTGTATGGATTGCCTAATTCACTGTCGTCTTGTACTGTATTGAGTTCCACAAAGGGACAGTACATCAACCTGGGCAGTTATGAGGAAAATTCTCGCTAGAAATGGGATTACTGGATTATATGCTGGTAAATTTTTTCCTATCTCTAAAAAAAATTCAGACTAGAGAGTTCTTAATTATAGATGTTAGCATCCATAAATTATATAATATTTCCATTTCTGTGAACACTGTCAGTTATGCAATAGTTTGCATACATAAAGCAACAGACATGCAGACCTTGGGCTCTCCAGGAATCCTCTTGGTAGAGTACCATGGGATAAAGCTCTGGAGGGAAGAGGGGCTTGAACAAGCTGGTTAACATTCAAGAATCACCTCCTCCAGGCTCAGGAACAATGTATCCCAGCAAAGAGAAAGTCAGGTGAAAACTCAAGGAGGCCTGTCTGGAGGAAGAGCTCCTGGACAAACTCAAACACAATAAGGAAGCTGGCAGAGGGTGGAAGCAAGGACAGGTAACCTGTCACAGAGAAATGGTCCAAGCAGACAGGGATCAGGTTAGGGAATAAATAAATCTGGCCAGGGATGTCAAGGAAAAGCTTGATAGGTATGTTGGTGATCAGAGGAAGACAAGGGAAAACACCGGCCCTCTCCTGCATGACTCTGGCAGCCTGAGGAGGAAATGACAAGATAATGAGATTAAAATGATATTGAGATAAAAGCCTATAGAAGTTCATACTTATATGACCATCTGCAAGAGATATTCCAAACCCAGGATACTTACCAGTCTTCACCACACTGCACGGGTTCATTGGGGGCCCTCGTGTGGATGGCTGCAGTTGGTTAAGCCTTGCAAGACTTGTTTGCTGGAAGAGGTTAAACTGCTTTACCCACTGTACAGTGATGGTGTAGCTGGGTAACAGGATTTGCATATTTCAGAGCACTGATGCTAACAGAAGGCAAGACACCACAACAGATCAGTATTACTGATATTGAATTCAGTTAATAGATTAGAACACTTACACTGAGGTCTTGACAGATGGGTAGCAGAGTTTAGAGATACTCTCTTGATCAGCCACTAGCTCAGTACTGTTGGCCACACGTAGCTGAGGTGACTGGAGTTGGTCTGCCTGGCTTCTTGCTGCTGTTCCAAAGCAACACAAGTTTTCCATAGGTCGTGTGTCACCTGCGCTGACTCTCTGCAGATGTCTTTGCATTTCAAGTGGAAGTAGAGGGCTGGCTGTGTGCGGACAAGGGGGATGCAGCCTTATTTCCCTTCCTCTAAACTGAATTACTTTCTAACCTCTGCTGACAGGATCACAGTTGACTGTAATGGGAGACATTTAACACTTAAATTCTATTATTTATACATGTGACCAGGAGTCTTCATTTGAGTAGATGGCACCTCTTCTGTGCTGGAGCACAGGAGCTCTGCAGGTCCAGGTGCTCCAGCTCCATGGAGTCAGAAGGGACAGATAAACAGTGGACTTGGGGCAGGCAAACCACACAAGATGTCAGAGGTGAGGGCATAAGGTTATTACACTGGTAATACCACAGCCAGTAAATTCAGTGTTTTGAGGTATGTGGGCAGTTCTAAACTGATACACTATGGTATCAATATATTGTGATCAACTAATTGTACTGCAGCACTTGGGTCTGAAAACAAATAATAGTGAATACTTCCCTTTCTCTTCTGGGCAGGTATTATTCCACGTCTGATTAAAGTTTCTCCTGCTTGTGCCATAATGATCAGCACATACGAATATGGAAAGTGTTTCTTTTCTCATTTGAATGAAAAAACGAATCAACATCCTTAATTCTCCTTCATCCAATTGTATGGAGTCAAAGCATATGATGGAAGTTGTGCCAAATTTAAATCTGTGATGATGTTTTTTAGGATTCCCAGTGAATTTCTACCCTTATACTTGGTAACTAAATAAAGCTTCATTTTTAACTGTTTCACAAAGGATTAATTCACTCTTTTTATTAAGACTAAGAAAATACATATCACCCTTAAACTATCATTGAAGATTTTGTGACTTCTCTTGCAGCTAGAGAGAAAAAGAAAGGAAGGAAGAACGAAAGAAAAAAGAAAGGAGGAGAAGAAAAAAAATTGAGGCTGGACATAGCAATGAAGAATAATGACTTCCCCTGTGTTAAATTTTCAGTCATGATTTAACATTTTTGTTGGTTTTTAAAATGATGTTTAAAAATGTTTTGGGTTTCCAGTTGTAAGATGTATTTATTTCTCAGTAAGGAGGTTGATACAGGGTGAATTCAATAAATATTTATTCTTGCTGCTTGGTATGTTTCATTCTGTACATGTTTGTTGTTTGCAGCTCTGTATTTTGTATAAGTGCATATTATAAAAGCTTCTTGGGTTTATTTTAAATGAAAAATTCTGTAAAACTGGAAAAATACTTAAGCTCATTAGACACGGAGAGAGCATGGGGAATACACTGATAGGGACACCAGGGGCTTTTTGGTTAAGGTAATACTTGAAGAAATTAAAGCACACATGGACATTGGAGCCAAAGGCCCGTATGGGTGCTCTGCAGGAACACTCCCTCGCATGTTTCTGGGAGGTGGAAGCTGCCACTGTCACGGCGCTCCAGGGCAGGGCCAGGCCATGCACACTTCATGTGGGATCACCTGTCTTGGAAGGCCAAGTTTGCTGGCATAAAGAGAGGTGGTTCCATGGCAGTTTGACTCCGCCCTGTGTCCCTCTGAAGGGAAGAGCATGTTGAGGTTGCTGCCATAGGCACAGCCCCCCTCTGCCTCAGCGTGCTGCACTCCTGGTAGGAACAGCTGCCGCTCTGCACTTACCTGCAGGCACTCAAATTACTAAATCAGAGCTGCCTCTGTATGATTTTTAAATCATTTTTTAACTACCCTCACTACCTCCCTCCTTTCATGCGTTTTCAATACAGTTGTTGAATTCTATCTTTTGTGTATTTTTATGAGGGGTGTGCTGATACAAAAGCAACTCAGTAGTCATACCATTAAGACACTGACATTTGGGTGTGCTTTACTCAAGAAATGGAGTTCAGTCCATGGTGTAAATTCCTCACACACTGAAAAATGCTCTTCTTGTAAAGACATTAGCTACCATGTTAGATACCATGGTGCTGGCAAGAGGTGCTGCCAGAGGCAGCGGAGATGCTTAACGCTGTTCTTCCACTGTGACTTTTGAATGTAAATTTACAAAATAAGGCCTAAAAGAAAATAGTAGCATCAGACATTGTATGACACTGAATGCTACAGAGCAAGAAAACCAGTCTCCCCATTGTGCAAGAAAAGTATTTTCTATAAACTCAGTAATATTGTAATTGACGGTCTTCTTTTATCCTGTGTGATTAAAACAGAGACAACAGCGTGTAACTGGTGATGATACAAAATTTTTAATTTACATGCAACATTTATGGAACATCAAGGCAACAAAACATACAGTTTTGGCGGTTTAAAATTCTTTTTTTAAAAATTATTAATGTTTAGAACTGAGAAAGATGCACGACTGATTGCCCATGCACAAAATGACACCCAGAAACACGTGTCAGACTACATAAAAGACTTCAGCTAAACGACACATGTAGCTCTAAGAAAAGAGCCATCAGTGAACATGACTGAAGATCATGATTACTGCCTCCTCCAAAACACTGATGTGGTGTGACAAGTGTTTAACAGTAAGCAAGACCGATTAAATCACTGTACATTGATGCAGAATGTTAACTTGTGGAATCTGGATTCCCTCATTTTATTTGTAGTAAAAATGCATCTCTAGTTTACAAATTTATATTTAATAATGTTACTCAAGAGACAGGTGCTTAATGTGATAACAAAAAAAGTTCCATGAAGTAATGGACATTCTGGCGGTGTACGAAAAGATTTAATGGTCAGAGTTTATTACAGAGAAATTAACTGGGTGGATATTGAGGGCTTGAAAGACCTGGTGGTTTTGTTAAACTGCTTTAAAATTCTGTATTAAAATAGCATCAGTGGTTGTGTACCCTGCCATGGATATAGTGACCTCCAGCAGCATGGACTAGAGAGTTGAGATTGATTTTTATCCTCCACCTAAATCCAACAGTACCGTGAGTTCCAGAAATGCATAGCCTCATACTTAAAAAGACTAAATATTTCTTGTAGTTTCAGTAAAGGTAAGAATGAATCCTCTTTCTTTCAAGCCCACCCTATGATGACCAGTTTAAAGTAGTTGTGCCAAGGTACCATCACAAGAGGTAAATCAACCAAACCTGTACAGAGTGTAATGACATACTGTAAACACCGAGGAGTAAGCAATAATTAAAAATCTGTCTTGTATTGCAGCTACTCATGTAAACAATTTATGAAACTTCTTTGGCACAAAAAAGCATTTTCCCTAGCACTTATAAATACAATGTACTTACATGCATTTTACTTTTGTTTAAAAAGTTACTAATCATACTGATAAGCATTACCTTGATTAGGAAAATTCATAGATAAAGGATCCATTGTATCTTACAAAGAATTAAGAATATAGTTTGCAATTCAAAAATTATTTTGCAAACTTTGAAACTGTAGGGTAATCTGGAAAGTTAGTTACATTTAAAAAATTACTCCCTTTTTTTTTTCCTCCTATCAGTAATTTAAATCAGTGGCAAGTAATTTGAGAAAACTGACTTAAGAGTTCTGCTGTATTACCTAAGCAAAAAGAATACCTATTGCACTCCTACAGGGATGAGAAAAGTCTTTAACACACAACTACAGTCATTACATTGTTTCCCCTTTTTCACCCTCCTTGGGATCTTACCAATAAACACAGAATCCAAACTTTACAAGATGCTTACCCCCATCATCCAGAGCCCCCATCTTTTCAGCAGGAAATTTCTTGTATGATGTTAGATTATCTGTAGCCCAGGCCACTTAAAAGCATTTAGTGAGTTTGCTCACCATTAACGAATCACTATTTATGCTTGATTTATATGATCAAGTTACATTTGTTATTCACATGCAGCTTCAAGAGTCTGTGTTTCAGTGTGATTCTTCAGTGTGACTGGGACATCTCCTAAGTGCCATGATCTTAACAGGAATGCAAAACCTAACACTGAGTCAATTTGAGAAATGCTGTTGATAGGTTAAATATGCTATTTGAGGTCCTACACAACGTACACAGATGAAAAGCTGGATTTTTAGGTATTTATTTGCCTACAAAGACTGGTGTTAAGGATTCCCTGTCTGTTCTCCAGGAGTTGATAAATATTTAAAGCACTGCAGAGTACAGTGGCTAGAGCAGGTCCAGGCTAGTGCAAGGAGAAACAAAGCTGATGGCATTTAAGTATAGGACTGATTTCCAACTGTTTCATTTTAAGAATCAGTAATAAACATCAGATTATACATTCTGTACCTCACCAAGAGATTTAAATAATTCCAGACCAAAATAGAAAATCTGAAAAGTCCTCTGGGGGAAAGAAGAAGCAAATGAAAAATGACCAAATTAGTGAATTATAAAGGTAATCATGAAAAGAATAAATAAAGCAGCTTATTATTTAACTCAGAACTAGCAGTCTTCACTGCAAGTTTTTTTATGGAACATAAATCAAATGCATACAACACAAAGCTCTTCCTTGTGTGTATCTCAAGATGGTGTTAAGCCTGGACTTGTCATTTCTGTCGTGGGACTTGCAAGGTATTCACTTGATTTCAGACTTGTGAGAGACTTATAGCTTGCTACTGATGTAAGAGAGCCACAAAGACCAAGCAATGATGGAGTGTCTTCCTTTCCTGTTAAGAAAAATAAGAATTAAGCTAATAATTTTTGCAGCACAAGATTAGTTGACCACAAAAAAATGAGAGAACAGAAAAAGCTGTTTAATCTACACTACTACGAATTCCATACTATGCTTCAGCACAGGCATGTTTCATAAATATGATTGGGAAGACACAACTGACACCACACCTTCCCTATCCAGATGGTACAGAGATCCCTACAGGCTGGGCTGAAATCAGTCTTGAATTAAATTAGATTTTAATACTGCTTACAATTAAAAAAACAACCTCAAAATTCTTCATCCTTGATATTTAAAAAAAAAAAGGAATTTTACCTATTCTGTAACACTAAGGTTCTGTATTGGCAAATCTATTTAAAGCTTAGAATTGATGAGATACAAAAAGGATTCTTTTATAATAATTTATATTCTATACCCAAAATACTACTATTTCACAAATCTTCCAACATCTTCCTGCTTTTCACAATTGCCCACAAGATGGAGCAGCTAAGCTTTGATAAGCATACAGGTTTGAAAGGGGTTATGTGCTTACATTACATTTATATACACAGTTCATATCACGTTCCTCTATTTAATGGAAACACTGTCAGGCTGCATCTCCACATATAAATGCTAGATGCCAGATGTAAGAATGACAGTGGTAGTTGCAAATCCAGTGCCTTTAATCATTCTTTTAAAACAAACAAAAAAACAAACATAGAGTTTGTTACAGCAGAAAGCTCTCAGAAGATCCTCCTTGTAGTAGAGCTGACTGGTTCTGTGATGGAGAAGGAAGAGATGTGCAACATATTTGAAGATTAGCTTTAAATACAGAGGAGTGGGGTGGGTATCGTCATAAATCCAAACTTCTTCAAATCAAAGTCCTTAGGGAAAGTGAAACAAGTCATATAACATAATGAAAATCATGTTTTTCAACGCATATTTTCTTCACACTGAAAATTCGTCTCACAGGGACTGAAGTTCAGAGCTATGAAGAACAAAATTAAAGGAAGACATTAGACTGGCTCTGTACCTTCATTTAACAAATTAATGCCATCTTGCTTCCCATCTTGTGAGTGACCTGGATCCAGAGAGGATTGAGAAAGACTAACTTCTGCTGAAAGTTGGTCCAGACTTTGAAAACTTTTCCTGCAAAGCAAGTAATATTTGATAGCAACACATTTAAAGCTATAACAAGTTATCTTCAACTCTCCTTAAAAAGTTTTCTTTAAAAACCTATGCAGTTAATCTTTCTTCTCTTAAGCACTATTTTTGTTTATTTCCTAAGCCAGTTCTTTCCTAAAGCAATGATTTCTTGTTCTGCCCTTTTTTAAAATTAATCCGAAGGAAGAAAATTTTTATGGTAAGCAAGAGAAACTGATTTTAATTACCAGCTGATCCTTGTACATTGTAACAAGTGACTCCAATAGGATATGTTCCAAAGTATGCTGAGGGAAATACATCATTTTCATCTCCCTGCTCCTGTAAGGGGGAATCAAAATAAATATTAAACTTACTCATCCCATTGTTGATTGTGCTTTCTATAGAGTAGAGTGTCCAAGGCAACAGCATTGACATCCAGAGCTCCTGGGGAAGGCCACTGATTGGTGAGGTGAGTAGTTAATTCTTGTCTTGACCTCAAGTCATTATTCTTTAGCACAGTTCTGTGAATACAAAAAAGAGTCTATTAAATGCAATTAAGATAAAGGAAAACCAGGACACAGATGATCACAGAATCACTGTGGTTGCAAGAGATCTTCAAGATAATCCAGTCCAACCATCACCCAGCACTGCCATTGTAACTCCTAAACCACATCACCCAGTGCCAGACCCAAATCCTCTTAAACACCTCCAGGAATGGTGACTCCATTACCTCCCTGGCCAACCTATTCCAATGCCTGATCACCTGAACAGTGAAAAAAATTTTCTTCTATCTAATCTGAATCTCCCCTGTCTCATCTTAAGGCCATTTCTTTGGGTCCTGTCACTGCAGGCACAGCAGAAGAGACTGACCACCACTCATTACAAACTTTTGGGTACTTGTAGAGAGCAATGAGGTCCCTACTGAGCCTCCTCCAGACTAAACACGCTCAGCTCCCCCAGAATGTGGTTTCTAGACCCTTCATGAGCCTTGCTGCCCTTCTCTGGACACACTCCAGCATTTCAACGTCCTTTTTGGAGTGAGGGGCCCAAAACTGAACACAGTACTTGAGGTGCAGCCTCACCTGTGCAGAGTACAGGGTGATCAACACTATTCTTGATACAGGCCAAGATGCCATTGGCTACCTTGGCCACCTGGGCACACTCCTGGCTCATGTTTACCATCTGTCAGCCAGCACCCCCAAACAGCTGTCAAGCCCCTACTCCCCCAGCCTGCAGCACTGCAGGGGGTTGTTGTCACCTAAGGGCAGGACCTGGCACTTCACCTTCTTGAACCTTTTGCAGTTGTCTTCAGCCCACTGATCAAGTCTGTCCAGATCTCTATGCAGAGCCTTCCTACCTTCCTGCAGATCAACACTCCCACCCAACTTGGTGCTATCTGCAAATTTACTGAGGGTGATCTCAATTTCTATGTCCAGATCATCAATAAAGATGTTAAACAGGTCTGACTCCAAAACTGAGCCTAGGGGAACACCACTAGTGACCATCCAGATGTTCCTCTTCAAGTGGCCAACAGACTGCAATTTCCACAAAGCATCCTAAACTGTTCATTTTTCCTAGGGGAAGCAACTTAGAAATGCATTGAGGCATATTTATGAACCAAAAAAAAGTTAAAATTTGAATCCTTCTACAAAAGCAATAAAGAAGAGCAACTGCATTTAAAAGGTTCTATCTGCCAGCATAATGGTAATTAACAACCCAGTATTTTGCAAGCCCACTATGGGAATGTGATATGCTTCCCTCACCACCAATTTTTTTGCAAAAAAAAATTTTTTGAGCACCCTCTCATTCCCCCTTCAATACTTTTGCAGAATGAACTAAAAACCAGACATGTTAATTCCACTGTATGCTTTCAGGCAAAATGTAACACATAGTTATTCTGTTTTCTATCACCTTACAGTTTCTAGTAACTTATGTCTATAACTGATAGAAAAACTGTAAACTGAGTATCTTAAATGCTCAAATTAGTTTTGCCTTGTATTCCCAATGAAGCAAACCAGTTCTCTAAAATTCTGGAAATTAGGAACCTAATACGCCAGTACTGGAAATCACCAAAAGTCATACAGAAATAAGGAAAGTACATAGTTCTTTAGGCTCCAATACAGGACCAGCCTTTTTCCAATAGTACAAGGCAACCTTTGATTTGCCCTTATACTGCTGTAGAATAACTAGAAATAAAAGTATTATCATTTTTTAATTGAGTTTTCTAAGTTCTCCAATCCACAAAGTACTAGACAGTAGTAAAATGTTGCTCTACAATGAGTTTGACTATCTCTGGCCTGAAGCAAAAGCTAATTTACTCATCTCCATACCAAATGTACTCAGAAGTTCAAAGCCAAATGCCATATTGCTATCCAAAATGCCAAACTGCACAGCAAATTCAATAACTATTCATGGCACACATACATTTACATGAATTTTCCAGTAACATTGTCAACAGGTCTATTTTTACAATGCAGTTTTTATTCTGGTGGTATCTGAACTGCTTAGACAGGAACCTCTGTAAGGGCACATAACAGTGCCCAAAGAGCCAAAATTTCCCACAAAACAAAGTAGGACAGTAGTAAGCTCAGTAAGGAATTTTTAGCAGCTGAGGTTGACAGAGGAGATTCAGAGTTTTACTGTACAAGAAGGGGATGAAGCACCACCGTGATTAAAACTAGTTTCAAGAAACTTCTCTCAAGATTACTAATTCCCTCAGCATTCATACAAGTAAACAATCAACTTTTCTACCCAGGAATCCACCCCCTCACTCTCCTCTCTAAGAGATCTACAGGAATAACCACTTTGGTAACTCAAAGCTCTCAATAATTCCAAATATCTTGTATGGTATTCACTTCCCCATGTAATAACCTTAATCCCATGAGGAACACTGAGCATTACACAGGGCTGTTACAGGTTTGTTGATTTGAGGAAACTGAAACAGTGAGATAGCAAGTTCTTACAAGGTTTGCCAGGTACATTACATCACCTCCTCATTCAGAAGGACATCTTGAATGTTTTCACAGAAGTTTCATAATAGGACACAGTTTATATGAACAACTATGCCCACAGTGCCTAAATGCAAATCCACACAGGTAGCACGTATATGCAAATTTCCATTTGGACAACCCCTGTAGGCTATCACAGACACACATCTACAGACAAGTTACTAATAGTGGCATTTTTGCATTTGACATTGGTTTCTATATTAAATATATCTAATATTTCTATATTCCACAAATCTTTATACCATATTAACCTGAAATTTCACCCTTTCTGTGTGAACAAAGAAATTCTGAAGCAAAGCCTCACCAAACTTCTCCAGGGATTTTAACATAACATTTAAAGATAGTTTTGGTAGATCACTTTTTAAACCACTCCAGCATGCTCAGGAAGAAAACCAGGCATCAAGTAGGATACAGAACTAACTATTCTCCCCTTAAAATTTTTATTTTGAATCTTTAAAAATATGTAAAAATAGATTTGAAACTATAAAGTCAGTCCAAGCACTGTATCAAATATATATAAACCAGTAGTATAGACGATAGAAAGTTAGACAAAATATTTACACCCGATGCTATTAGTTACCACCTATTTTATCAGCTTTGTAGATTATTTAGCTCTTTCCTCTTCTGCAGACATTTTTCCAAGTGTCGTAAGATTCCACTGCAGCAGAGAGTCATTATAAAGGCATTACCTCCAGAGAGCAATTCTCTTGATACACAAAAACTGCTACTACCTTTGTTTAACCAGACTTATTGGAAGAGTCGAAGTATTAAACTGCACAGAAACATGAAAGCATTTAGGTTGGAAGAGACCTTTAAGATCATTGAGTCCAACCATAAACCTGCCACTGCCAAGTCCACCACTAAACCACGTCCCTAAACGCCATGTCTACCCAGCATACAGAATCCTAACACTCTTAATCACCAAGATGATCCTGCTACAAATATTCAAAAACAGCAAAAGAGGTGGATACAAAAGCATTTACTGTAGAAAAAGTTTAAAAGGAAGAAAACATGATCAAGTTTTAAGGAAAAAAGCAAATACAAATTTCAAAACTCAATGTGAAAAAAAGCTGTGCAACACTATCTATTGCTGTCCTGTTCTTGTTCAGAGAAGAGAAACACTTTCTAGAGGTTAAAAGCTCTCAAAGGACAACAACCTATTTTATCTAAGGCATATTGAATTTCTACACCAGTGCACCGTTCCCCAGAATGCAAACAGTGTAACCAGTGCTGGCCAGCTCTGGGCAGAGATGCTGCAGGGTTTGAAGCAGGACTTTTCCTCATCACCAGGAGTGCAATGAGTATGTAGTTCTACTTTTAAATAAAGTTCAATGAAATATGGTTCTATTGGTTTTGTATATGTAAGGATTTAAGGATGATGCAAGGTAAGTATGTGGACAGTATGTTAAGCTGTTTAATATAGGAGTAAAAGCAGGGACACTCCAAAAAGAAAAGAGGCTAAGAGAGACAACAGGATTTACTAAAGAGAAGCTAAAAACCAAGGAAATACTATTAAATCTGAGTGAAAACAAGCATATACACCAAGCTGTTAACTCCTGTTAATTTTTCATCAGTCTGGAAAAGAACATAAAAACAGTGGCTAAAAGTAATAATCTCAGGAAGGCAGTTGGTACATGGTGAATACAGTGGATCTTAGTAAGAGATTGTATGACTTTTTTGATGAAAGACCAGCAGTGTGTGAGATACGGCTGAATAGGGTATCCTGGATTAACACAGTGGGACTGCAGAGTGCAGAAGGTTTTGTGCAGTGTAGGAAGAATATGTAAGAGGGTTAAGTCCATTTATGGTACATTCTCTAATCTAGGTATGAAAAAATTCTTGATTTTCTGAGAGTCAGTGAACTTCCCCTCTCTCATCCAACTAACTGGTACCTTCTGTGTCTACAATTATTTCCATCTCTTTATAATCATGCTGGCGAAAAGTAGCAGTAGCTGTTTTATAACCTGCAGAAAGGAAACAGTTGTACCCTTAGCAGTCCTTACCCCAACCAACACTTCTGTAAAATAACTTCATATAGGGTTTCAAGTTCTGCAAGCATTATAAAAATAAAGAAATTATGAATAGATAGGTAGAGAAAGAACACTCAACAACAAGCAAAACATCAGTCTATTACCAACACTATTTTCAAACAGACTCCAAAAAACAGCACTGTACCAGCTATTAGGAAGGAAATTATCCCAGCTGAAACCAGGGCATTTCTTTTAAAATAACCAAACATCCCTTGTACTACTTCACAGCATAGGTTTTTCCATAATGCATACATATAAGGGTAGTGTAACATACACAGTCTTGCCATGTTGTCCCAGGATACCCTATTTATGACACTTAAATTGTGGTGGGATATTTTTAATATCTGAAAAAAAATAAAAACTCCACACAAATTGAAAATACTACTGCAATAATTTGTTTGGCAAATTTATTTTTTAGTATTAAGATGTTCTCATCTTAATACTAAAATACATTTTTAATGTATCTAAATCTTAATACTAAAATACATTTTTAGAAACGAACAAATATATCCCTTACGTTTATATTTTTTGTTCTCTATACCAGGAACTACTACTAAAATTAGGCTCCTCTTCAAAACCAAAAAAACCTGTTCAGTTAAAAACATCCTGTTAATGAATTCCAGCCTATTACAAAAGATTACTGATGAGTCATTAACTAATCAATACCAACATACTCCCAAATTGGAAATAAGTGTCTGCAGATACATATGCTCCCTCCAGGCCTGTAAATTTACTTACTTTTATTCACGAATAACAGAAGCAGCCAAAGTATTCATCAGGTTTACATAGCTATTCCCAGAAGTATCTCTGCATGCTTTTGACTCTCAGTTCCTTAATTGTGTATTTAAGAAGCTGGGAAATGTGAGATTAGTGAAGTCTTCCAATAAACATCCTTCTCCTCTACTGTTCACTGACCCTGTGTTTCTCAGGTACCCTTCAGAATATTTACTTGCACATTTCCTCAACTTTTAGTATTTTGAGCTGTTTATTTAATGATTTATTGTTTTGAGAATATTAACCACATGCAGGATATATTTTTGTACAGTACACACACAAAAATAAAATACAATTGACAAGTTACTGCCCATTTCCATCCCTGCTGCCTTTCAGTTCTGGTACAATCATGTTAGGGGGCACTGGGAAAATGAAGCATCAAAGTTAGCTATTTAAAATTTTTTTTTGCAAAGCTTTTTTGTTTTGTCTGTTTTTGTTTGTTTATGGTTTTAAAATTTAATTCCTAAGATAACCCCACAAACACTTCTGTTTACACTAGCACTGCTTTTGGCAGCTCAGCTGCCTCTCAAAAGATTAAGAAATGACTGCTTCGAATTAATACATCTAAGACTTCTGCATCTTGCAAGTGTGACCTGACTTAATAGTGAGAGACAGGGACAAAAGACAACCTGTATGTGGGGTTCCTGCATGCAGAACAGAAATTACATGAAACAGTGATTATATTTGGTCACTTACTATACTGTAACTGCAGCCTCTGTGAATTTAAAAATTAATAAGTAAATAGAATTTAATCTCAAGTTTAGTCCAAGCAAATATAGAAAAACCTTTCCTGGGTAACCACATAAAATTTCTGGTCTCATTTCAGCTATACTGGATTTCCAATTTCCCCCAGATCAAATCCAGATTCATTGGAAGCTTATTCCAAAAGTTCCATTTACAGATTTTTTTTGTTTAATAAAACAAAACTCAGTTCTGTTTCCAATTATACCTATGAAAAACCAGTAATTTCTTACCTGCAGGTTTAATTTCTCCAAATCCAGAAAATGCCAGTCCAGTTGGCAATTTGCCCTCCTACCAGCAGATGAAGACAGGAAATAAACCAAACAGACTAATTCCCTAAGAAAGGGAATTACATCAGATGAGTGTTCCAGTTCAAGAACTACCTGAGTAGTGAAAAGTAAAAGTGAAAATAAAAGCTTAAAAAAAATAAAACATTTGAATAAGAACAAGCTTCAAAACCCCTTATTTAGGACAGGAAATATGGAATGCAAACTTAAATTGACAGCATACATGAATATAACTAAAATCTGTAAAAGCAACTCCAAAATAAAAAGGGAACTCCCAAGCTGTCAGTACTGTAGCACAGCAGTGAGCTGTCTGGACTGGTATGTCATTGGACTTTGAGAAATTAGATCAGCAGGTATGAAAATGAGTTACTTACCAGTAGAGTTTGATGCTGCAATATATGATCTCTGTCAGATTTGTGCCCTGTGCAGTGATACACTATTCCCCAACCTAGATAGATCCCAGAGCAGTTAGATCCCAGCAGGTTTTCTAAAGGCAGTTGCTGCAGTGAAAAAAAAGCAGGAATGTCCTACCGCAACACATTTTCTTATTCTGACTGACCAACAGATCTTTTGTGTATCACAGCAATGGCACTACTTATGCCACAGAACAGACACCCTTGAAGCTTCTTCAGCATTTTTTAATCCTCCTTTATTGTCTCTTAGAGAGATCTTGAACTATATCCTCCAGTAACAAAATTAGTTATCAATTTTACACAGCCTTTTATATTCTTGACCTTTGGATAACTTGAGGAAGTTTATACTGTCAGAAATACTGGCAGCTGGACTCCTGAGTTCTAGTCTAACTGCAGTGAAGACTTTGTTTCAGAACACAGACATCCAAAAGGAATACCATAATATGTTGACTTTGCATATGCTCATTAAAATAGCACTGCAGCATGTGATTGACACTCTTCGTGTCCTTGCACAAATAACTTGATTCTCTGGAGGAGGATGACAGGCACAACACAACCAGTTTTCCCAGGTAGTAGGTCTTGACAGAAAACAAGAATGCTGATCCTGATCAGCAACCAAACTACTGAAAAAGTAAAGAGCAGATTTAAAGTCAGCTCTTCAACTATCGGATCAGCTGAGAAATGGAGGATTCTTAGCAAATATGCTTTTTTTTTGACAGATTGTCTAATTTGCCGTCTGTAAATATTCTCGCAAACTCAGCTTGTCATTTAAGGATTTTTTTTCCCTTTGTCAGTGATGTAAATACAAAATATCCATTTATAGCTGAAGCCCTTTAAAAAAAACATTTCTACAAGGGTGTCAGAAAAAAAATAAATCAAGATCTTCCTTCTTAACAGGTCAGGAAAATTTCTCTAAAACCACTGGTCTTCTCAATAATTTTTTTGCCATTTTAACATGATTCCTTTGAATTCAGTAAAAACAGGAGAAAAAACTGCAAAATGGTTGAGTAAATTTAAGAAATGAAGCACAAAACCCTGTGACTCTCAGAAGCAAATGGTAATGCAAGGTTATTTATCTAAACAGATAAAGCACAAAGAGATCAAATTCAGGCTCTATGATCGCAATCCAGCAGTTAATGATTATGCACCATGATTGACTTACCATATTTTTTACCTATTTTTTTCTAATCCTTCCATTTGCAGCATCAAGTTATTCAAACTCTTTTATGAAAACAAAGCCTCAGGTTCACCTGAGGTTCCAGACATGATTCTCTTTGTGGAATTAGAAGAGGAAAACACTGATGTTTGCTGTATTACTATGCCAAAGCAAGTATTCTTTTTCTGCCACAGTTCAGGTAAGTTCAGGTATATTAACAAAGGAAGAAACTCATAATGCACACAATATGCTTTCCTACTGTGAATGCACATCATTTGCAACTGCACTGCCCTGAGGCCTCCAGAGGCTCAATACTTGTCATTATTATTATTAACAGGTTCCCCTGTTACCAATCTTACAATCCTGCATTGGATACATATTCTGGAATTTGGAATGCATGAAGTGCTAACATCCAGGTAACTTATTTAAAGCTTTCTTGTACTTCTATGTGATGCCTTTATCCACAGAATCAAAGTTATGGGAGAAGAGAAGAAAGATGCCACTATAAAAACAGATTTTAGTATTACACGTTAGAGACTCCTGGAAGGGGACACACTGCCATGCTAAGGTCATTAAGTATGCAAAACGGTGAAAGGAAAGTCCCTATGGGTCTCTAACCCACTAAGGGGTGTGCAGGGGAGAAGGCAGCAGAAGGCAGACTCCTTGCAAAAATGAGTATTTTTCATTTTGGAGTTAGAAAACATTTTGCTGTAAATATTCCAACACATCCTTGAAGACACCAATAGCTTCAAAAGCTTTAAACTTCTTTAGAATGTTAAAGTTTATTTTAAATAAACCTTTTAACCACCTTTTTTAACAGTTCTGAATGAGATAATAAAATATGAGGGTTTAAAAAGAAATGCCTCCCTATTTACTGCACCTTGTACGTAAGGTTTTTCCTTCAGGCTGCTATCAACCCAGAAACTTTTGGCTTCCTCTTGCACAATAAACCCATGTGAATTCTAAGAATAGAATCATCATATTGGAGGCTTGATTGCAAATTGTTTAATTCTACATAGTTCTGTACCTTGCCCTGTATGTTCCACTCTGAATTGCAGGAGTCTCTCTGTCTATGTCCTACGCCCAGCTGAACTCTTCCCAGTTATATTTGCAGAAAAGGAAACACCCATGTCTTCTCGGGTTTCCACCTCACTAAAACCAGAACTTCCCTTCTTGCTGTCAACTCACACCCTTGTAAAACAGAATGGGATTACAATACTGCAGCAAACTTCAAAAGAAAAAATTATACAAAGACAAAATTCAAAATACTGCCTAAATGAAAGTTTTAACTTCTCTCAGAATATGTAATATTTTTTCTTTGCTGTAAAAAAACAGACAAACAAACAAACAAACAAAAAAACAAAACAAAAAAACCCCAAAACCAGACAAGCTGAAAAAAGAAGGACCTGAAAATCAACCAGACTGCAATACTAAGGATTTCAAACTGCTGCTCAAACTGAGGGAGAAGCAGAGGATAGACAGGAAGCATTACAAATAAAAGCATGGCTAATGTGAATTAGGGCTTGATAGCAGGATCCATGAAAGCTTTAAATGGAAAGAAGGATTAGCATTCTCAGTTTTCACATTCTAGGGAAGAAATTTGCCAAGATCAAAGATTAAAATTTAATCTTCAACTTCCTTTCAGTGAGGAAATAAAGAAGCTGCAACAAATTGGATTTACTGTACTTAAGCAGTTGAGGAATTCAGTTCCTTTAAAAAAAGGGAAAGTCTTAATAGAGGACAATCTGAAATGAGGGCAAGAGGGCTAAAAAATTGATCCAGCTTTCCTATTTCTCCAGATGATTTAGGTTTTGAGCTAGGATTACAAAACCAGACAACCCACATTAAAGTTTTACTCACAAGGAGACACAAAACACAAGCTAAATTTCAAAGCCTTTGCTCAGACCTTTCTGCTTCCGTTTCCTTGGAGAAGCTTTTCTCTGCTTTGTCCCTGACAGCCCAGCCCTAGCCTACATCCTCTACAGCTTTGTGTCTTCCTCTCTGACCCTGCCCTGCCTGCTCGCAGGCCGAGTACTTGAGGCAGCACTCTGCAGACTTCAGAGAGTTTACAAATGGCATCTTGACAAAGTGAGGGCAAGCAGAGATACTATTTTCATAAGCAAGTTTTTTAACCAAATGGGGCATGATTATTCATTGAAAAGAAATCCTCTTTGCTACAGAGAATATGGTACATCTCCCTTTACATAATCCATAGTAGATCGGTAGGACATGGTGTGTTTGAAACAGAGAAGCCAATTTTGGCTTGAGTTAAACATGTATGAATTTACTCTGCATGCTGCTCACAGAACTACTGTGCTGCAGAGAATGAGCTGATGAACCTTTCTGAGAGGCAAGGAGCATTACCCTGAGCTCCACACAGTGCTAACATAGGGAAAAAAGGTATGTGAACAGAGTACTCCAGCAGTCAGTGCCTGGAAAAGAGGGAAGTGTGACAGGCTGTGCAGACATACATAGCACACTGACTGCAATTAAAGAGTATCACTGAAAAAACCCCAGCTTCTCAGGATGGCAGGTACACTGTCATTTCCTGTCTTTACAAAGACATTTGTATTATCCAGATAGAAATTGCAGTATTGCTGAATATTAAAATATTAAGAATTATTAATATTAAAATGTTAAGCTATATTAAGACATTAAGAATGGAGTACAAGCACAGTTTGAACCTTGAAAAGGCTCATTCTGAAGTAACAGCCAGACAAGTTAAACCTATCTTTAAGAACTGACAACGCACACAAAAAATTTTTAGTTACACAGTCAAGCTTAATTCAATATAAGATGCGAGTGTACCTCACACCTATGGGTGCCTTAATCAGTGACAGAATTCCAGACATGGAAGACTGACTTTTTTTCCCCCCATAACTTTCCTTCTTTCTCTCCAGATCAAGATGGGTATATAGGAAGAAACAGTAGAGAAAGATAAAAAACAGGGTGGTATAAAATATAGCACAGTCATTGAATTTACAAAGTAAATTTCACACACGTGATAAATTGAAAAAAAAAAATTACATCAGTTGGGACAAAGCGGCTGTACCATCTTACACCAGGCACACCAGCCTGAAAACCTGAAGAAATTCTTTAGGAGGAAACCTGTGTTGGTAAGCATTACACAAATCACTGTTTTCATTTCAGCAAAACACACAGAAGAAGAAAAAAATTTTAAAGCATTTTGTGAGTTTTTCTGCTTTGCATACAATGCTTTCCTTTTCACTTTGTTTAAAAAGATGTTCTGGGTTAAAGTGATCAGCTTTTATAACATCAGTGAGTCAATATGCAGGAGATGAGTCATTCAGGAAATTGATGGAATCTCTCTTGTAATCATACATCAATACATATATACCTATATAAATATCAATTTCAGATGCAGAATCTGAACTTTAAAGTAACAAATATCAGCAGAGCTTTTCATAACACAGGTAGTGGGTTAGTCAAAAGAAAGACTAAAAATCAGGGAAAAAAGCCTGTTTAAGCTGACCTAAAGAGTTTTAATGCAAGGATATTGCGGACCAATGGTTCCAGATTTTGCTCAGTCACATCTTTGACTGAGTTAACTAGTCCTTCAAGGCAGTGGTCTCCAAAGTGAGATGCACAAGATAATCCTTTGGGGTACTGGCAAAAGCCCTTTTTGTACTGTTAATAAAATTTTTTAAATATAACATTTTGTTTATTTCATTTTTATCTTACACTTTTCAATTTCTATTTTTGTATGTTTAAGAACACAAATAATACATTAGCACAACTTATAAATAAATATGTCTACACTGGGGGGGGATGCTAAAAATTTTTTATCGATGGGGTGCACAATAAAATGTCTCCTTGCTTCAAGAAACATTCAACATTTCTTTGCACAAACATAGAGGAGGAAGTAATGTCTGCCTTTGTACATTTTGAATACTCCAGGATGCAGTTCCTTGATGATTTGGGATCCCTCTACCATCAAATTACAATTCTGTAATTTGAATGTTACAGAATTCAAACTGTTTTCTTCTTTTTTTTTTCCATGCCACGGATCACAGGCTTCTCTTGGCTGTCCTCCTGTGAGCTGTTAATTTTAAGCACTTTAAGACCTTTAGAACTGCCTCACCCTCACTAAAAATACACTATTCTTATAGAAGAGTGGAGCCAAAAGCACTGTTCTGTAGTGTTCAACTACAACACCACCTAGGAAAAAACACACTACAGTGATGACATCTGAAGAAGGCAAATGAAGGCCCTGAGTAGCTCATCATTATTACAATTCACACAACTGAAATGCCTCCTGAACACTGATGGGCTGGGGGCACCGACCACCTCTCCAGGAAGCCTGTTCCAGTGTTTGATCTCCCCCTGGGTAAAACGCTGTTTCCCAATGTCCAGTCTGAACCTCTTCCTGATAAGCCATGCATTAGCTTAAATGTGTTGAGCTGATGATCAGGTTGTCTATTGCAGATTCCCTTTTATAACTTGATTTGCCATCAGACACCTGCCAACAAAATCAGAGGTCCAATCCCCAGATGGGTGGGCATATTGCTAAGAAATTCAACTAAGCTGAGCGACACAAAGAAATGTTACTCTTTTGTGAGTAATTGATAAATTTTCAGCTTCAACATTTTCCAGATATTGGTATTCATAAGATCTGTAAAATGGCTTTTAACTAAATTGGAAACTATGTTGTTCATTGTAGTTTGAATATTCAAGTGTGTGAGACAAAGTTAAGAATACTGAACATTGCAGAACATGAAGCATAGCAGCTGTAAAAGAAAAATTCCTTCCAAATTTCTCTGACCTCCTATCCCCATATTTATTTCATGCTTTACAGCAAACCCCCTTAGTAAACCTGCACACAGAAAAGATTCTCTGTAGCAGATCTAATTTTTAACCTGAAGGTCTTGCTGATCTGTCTGTCGATCCTGTGTTAACTGGTTTCCACGTTAGCAACAGTAACAGCCTATACCATCAAGGAAGTCAGATCCCTATTCCTTACCTCACGCTTCTTTTTTTGGGTGGAGGGCAGAAATAGATACAGACTCAGATTCTGACAAGTCCACTGACAATATGCATAAAACATTTTGCTTTGTATGCCTGTGAAATACCCTTTTGGAAACCTCAACAAAACCTTACTCAACAAAAGTTTGAAGCCATAGGCCTTGCTACCTAAAACAGCAGCCAGTAGAATAGAAGAGCATCATTAAAAAGAAAGCATAGAATATTTATTTATAATAGTTCCAATTACAGAGCAAACAATCCTAAACCGGACCTTGAAGAGTTTTATAAACAGCAATGCAGTAAGCCTTGGACAGAATTACAGTCCCAAATTTGCTCTTATCTGCTGATGAAGAACTCCAACAGATTACAGCATACTTCACTGCTTCAAAATGCTAGTAATAGTAGGGGAGCAAAACACTGAGTTTCGGTATTACTTCAACATCGTTCTAAAATGGCTGGACCATAAAAAGCAATTGGCCAAAACTCATGCCTCATTACAGACACAACATTACTGATACAACACATTCTGCTGCCAGACCACCCTTGGATGGAATAAAAAAACCCAACACAAATACCAAATATGATTAAATTAATTATGCCTGGTGTTGACCATTAGAAACCTGCTAGGAATATTTCTTCCCCTCCCACACCTGACAGGCACACTACACTCACAGCAATAAAAATTTAAAATTATACCTCTCCAAATAGCTAGTGTAGTTCAGACTCCTGACTGCAGTGTCTTACAAACAGATATACAAGAACATACTGTCAAGATACAACAGAAGTTATTCCACAGTTTGAGCCTTTACATAAACAAAAAATCAAACAAAATCAAACCTGAAAGACTGAGATTTTCAGAGCAGTCTGACTGCATATATCTCAGGTAAAATTAAACAGCAGGTATGAACATTCAAAATTTCCAGTATCAGAGTAAGTTTAAATGAGTTCACACCTTCCCCCACCTCCCCCAAATAACCAGGGATGCCAAAGCAGTATAACATGAATCATTAGGCATATCAGTAAATTCAGAGAAGTCAAGAATAGGTATCTCTCAAAAACTTGCAGTCAATCAGAAGGAAAAAAAAGAAACTTGGAAAATCATCTTTTTTTCTTCCTCAACTCTGAATTTGGCCTAAATAAAATGCCAATTCTGTATTCATGGACATTTTCAAAAAATCCATTTCAAGCACTGGCAATAAAATGATCCATCACGAGAGAAAGAGAGAAGCAGAAAAAAAATGCTGCTTTGCTTACAAGCTAGAAGTACTTTACTTCACAGGAAAGACCCTTTTGGATGGTGTCTTTATACATTCTCTTTATCACAGATTGTTTCCAAGATCTCAGACGGCTGCCATGTTACTCTAGGACTCAGATATTTACAAATTAATCCAGATTTAAGGCAAAATAACTTGTCTTTTATTTGTTATGAACAGAACATTCAACTGCTGCAGGTGCACCCTATGGCAGCTTCATGGCAACCTATTACCAGCGACTCCTCCATCTGCCTGGGTCTTCAAACACAGAATCATTGAATGGCTTGGGTTGGGAGGGACCTTCAAGGTCATTCACTTGCAACTCCCCTGCCATGGGCAGGAACACCTTCCACTAGACCAGGTTGCTCGAGCCCCATCCAAGGTGGCAATGTCTCTGCAACAGGAGAGTATCTCCATATCCAACAGTCAGGGCTGAGAGAATAAACTGTATAATGATCGTAAGATACTAAAATATTTATCATATTAGAAATCACATGTGCTATTAACAAAAAATAAGCTTTCTACTGTTTTAGCATTTTGCCTTGCACTGAAGAAAGGGTGATAGCAAAATGTTTTGCCAGTTTGAACAGTTTTAGGACTACCAGATGAATTATTGTGTCTGAGTCGTCACTAATAAATTAGAATCTAGCCAAAGAAAAATATTTTTTATCCCCTCTTGCCTAACTTTTAAAAAATAGTCTTCAAAAGGAAGCTGTTTTCAATACTTTTACGGGTAGCATTAAAACTGGAAGTAATAAAATATAAAGAACATTTTATAAAAATGTATTAAAAATTTAAGCAAGTTTACTGTAAGCTATTTCATATCTAAAAAAAATTTAAATATTTAATCTCAGAATTATTCTGTTTTACACTACTGCAGTTTCCAGGGAGCCATTCCCAAATCTAAGACTTGTCAGGAAAAAAAAAAAAAGCACTAGAACACATCAATTTCTTTAAGAAGTTGACTTATTTCCATAGGATCAGAAACTCTACATGTTGTATAGTTAAATAAGTTAAAAATTTAAGTAATACTGCTCTAGCAATGCTTCTCCATTATGCTAACTTACAACTGGTCTTGCAGTTCCACAATGATATATTCCAGCTGCTCCTTCTCCATTTTATGGGCTAGATCCATATCTTCAATTCTTTGTAAGAGCAATTTGTTCTGTGAGACAGATTCAGACAGCTGGTTTTCTCTGAGTCGTACCAATTCTTCAAGATAACCCTGAAAATGTAAGTTGTTAGAAAACTTTAAAGAACACTTTATCAAAACCATTTTCGATTATGTATGTTCATATTTTCTGGTTTATGATGTATGCAATTTTTTGGGGTTGTTGTAGGTTTTTTTAATTATTTATTTTTTTAACATACAAGTAAATCGTGTTTAGAGATTTCCTAATAGGTAACAGGAAAATCATATATTTATTTATATTCTTGCAGAGGAATAGAAAAATGGATGAAAAAATGAGACAGGAGAGCCACCAGCATGAAACACTAAATCATCTTTCAAAAACAACTGTCACGAGTACAAGAAAAAGATCAGAATTCTACAACTGAACAGGTGCAGGATGTTAGATAATACACAAGGATAAGAGTAGAATATATCTACATGGATCTTTATAATTAATGAAAGGGATCCAGAATTATGAATAAAATATCCAATGTTATTTTAAAGTTTCTTTGAACTTTTGAATCACACATTAAAATGACAAAGAAGGTTTCAGCATGTCAGATGTTAGTAACTTCTTGGAAATTGTCAGTTAAAACTAGATACAAGAAGTCTACACTACATAAAATTGTGCACACTCCTTGAAACCCGTGGAAAAATGAGCAACTGTTTCATAGGTGCCGACGTTTTTAAAAAGATATTAAAAACAAGGTAGATTTAATAGACACAGAATGGGTGTGTCTGTTCTCAACTCCTGTTGAATCAAGAAAACAGGTTCACATTAGCTGGTAGCAAAGTGCTACTACTGTAATTCATCACCACAAAGACTGTTAAGGGTTTGAAGCATCTCTCATATGAGAGGAAACAAAAGGAGCTGGGATTGCTCAGGTCAGAGCTGAAGAGAAGGGAAGAGGGTATGGAAAAAGAATCATATCAATGTGCATCAGTACTTAATGGGAGGCTGTATGCATGATGGAATGAGACTCTTCTGAGTGATAGCCAGTGAAAAGAGGCAATGGGCACAACCTGAAATATGAGCATACAGGAAACTATTATAGGAAAACTTTTCTTTCCTCTTTTCTTTTTTCCTCATTAAATGAACACTGGAATGGGTTGTCCAGACAGGCTGGGGAATGTGCATCCCCAAGATATTCACAGCCTGACTGAAAAAGGCCTTGAGTAACCTGCTCTAGTCTACCTTTTTCTGAGCAGGGGAGTTGGACAAGACCATCTCCAGAGGTGCTGTCTGACCACAACTATTCTGTGATCCTATAGTTAAATATAGTTCTAGCCACTGGATATATTTATATTTGACAAGGACTTTTTAGTCTCAGTACCAGTTCCAAGGAATCTTGAGAGCTTTTCAGTATGCCTAGTTCTGCCTCACCAAATATTACTGTTATCTTGACTCCTAAGATATTCCTTGGAGTTCTAAGTAGCACTTTGAAATGATGTGTTACAACATAACAAATTTCCTGCCTCTCAAAAACATAAAAAACTCCAAACCAAGAAAAATCAAATTTTACAGAAACATTTTAGACCTGAAGTACCAGTATCAGAAACATAATCCCTATGTACAGTAAATACCTCTATCTATAGTGACACAGAGATGTACATCCCACCAGTAAAAGCATGTAAAATTCCAGTATAAACAGTACACAAATAATTCAGGAGTTTACTGTACAAATGTGAACAGTTTAAATCATTCCAGAACAGGGAAGGGATAACTTTCACATAAATAAAAAATGTGTAAAGTATGACTCATTGGTCTGGACAAGGGACAGGTTGGAAAAGACAAATTCATCATATTTCCAGAGTGGCCTGGGGAGCGCAGAAAGGAAGAGACTGTTCCTAACTTTTTAAAATACAAGAGCTAGGCACCATGAGATCAAGCTTATAGGAGCCAGATTCAAAAGACAGAATAGGAGGTGTTTTTTTCACACAACAGATGGTAGATTCACAGAACGCTTTGCCAAAAAAAAAAAATTGTTTGGATGGTAAAATTTTACATGGAATGAAGGGGATATTTGACAAGTATTTGGAAGAGATCTGTCACAGGTTACTACACAGACAAACCTTATCAGCTTCAGGCAGTCCCCCAGCTGATACACATTGGCCAAGAGTGTATTAGAAGAAGGGTGGTGCATAATCATGTGCTTCATGTTTATTCTTCCCTCCACTTCTACTTTGGTCAAGTACCCAAGATGGGATAGTAGGATAACCAAGGAGTCTTGGTCTAAACCAGCAGAGTGCAGCTGATCCAATAAAGCAATGCTAAGATTTACCTTGCTGAAGTAATACCTGACCCTACCCTACCATTCAAATGGCTCCAAAGAGAGACCTTTATCTTAGCTGCAATCCAATTGCTTGTCACATTGGTAAATACCATTCACCTGTGCTATTAATGACTGCAGCACACATACTTACTTGAGAAGCACAAAAGCAATTTATCACTGCTTGGGTAAAATGAATGACAATAGCGCAAAAGAAGGATCCATCAGACCCACTGTATCAGTTACTAAAGACAGTATTTTCAACTTGGTCTTCTTGTCACAAACATCCAGTTTTCGAACACACAGAATGTCAGAAAGCTCCTTTGTTCAAACAAAAAGTCCCTGACTAACTGGTACCTACTGCACTGAGTGCAACCCGGTTGTTGGTGCAACTTACTGCTGTGAAAACAGGGAAGGGAGAGAAACACTTGGGAACACTTTCTATTACATAGTCCATCTTATTGGTCATTTGTTCAAGTTGTAATAGAACAGATGTAGTATAGTTGAAGTGAATTATATAAAAACTTGGCAGGCACATGCCAAATGAAAATGAGACAACAGAAAATTTTCTGACTGTAGGAAAAAAAAATTTATTTTGCTGCTGCAATTGCAAGTAGGCATTCCAAAGAAGGACAACTAGAAAAGTCTCAACAGCTGTCAGAATAGCTACCATTTTGAAAATTGCTTAAATGCACCAAAATTTCCAAAGATTTATCCTAAAACTGGTTTAAATTCACCCTACATTAGTTACCTATAGGAGTTAGCAATTCATTAAGAGAATGTTACCAGAAATAACTTCCAAGGAATGGGAATGGTTCTGGATCTTAGACTCAAGAATAAACCAAAATCACCATTTACTGTTACAACCATTGATGACCTTTGTGCTTATACAGACATAAAGGTTCCCAGTGATTCTGACAGCGGATTTGGGCTACATGTTGCAGTATTTTTTCTACACATGTATGTCACAACTTTGATGGAGCAACCTTGGAAATGAACCACTTGGATGTACCAAGAAAAATAAAATCCACCTATTTTGTTCTCTTTAATGCTTCTCCAGAACTGAGAACACTTTCCTCATGGTGGGGAAAGGTATGAGTTCAAATTGATCCTATGTTTTTGTCAGGCAAGGATGGGAATTCCTTCTGGTGGTTCAAGAGACAGGTTTTAATTTATGTATTTGAAGAGTTTCTTTTTCAACAGCATATTTTGGTTTATAAAAGCATGGAAAATGCCCTCTGTACCAGAGAGGGCCCCAGGAATGCAAGTTCTTTCCATATGGAAAGTGATACCATACTAGTTGAGAAGATTGTATCAGCAACCTGGATGCAACAGTTCAGGTCATATTTCAAAAACAAGAAGTCTAAGGGACCCAAATTAGAAAAGCAGTGATTGCATGCATATTATTTTTTAAAAAACAATAGAAATATATATTAAATATCTATTATCCCACAGTAAATCTGACTCTTTCACTGTTACTTAGAAAAACTTTAGCTATGTTCTTTCAAGTGCATTAAAATAAATCAATTTTGATTCTACCTATTTTGTATTCAGGGAAATAATTACACCTCCAAGCACCCTTGTGTGGTTCCAGCCTTTCATATGGTTTACTCTATTCAGAGTTTCACAAAATCAAATTCTTACACTAGGAAAACAGAATACAAAAAATACTAATAGAAGTTATTTTTAAAAAGTTAACCAGTTGTATTTCTTTTTTTTCTGCAGTTTTTCCGGACCCCGCCTTTCTTTCTCTGTGCACTACTTCTTTGGTGTCTACAAACAGTCTTCCTTCTCTCTCTCAGTAGCTAATATGCATTGTAATTACTGTAGATGTAATAATGCTGTTATGAAAAGCTGACAAGCACTTTTATTTGAAAATGCTAAATTACTAGAAGGCTTGGACATATATTTCACTTCACTTTTAACCTAAGGTATGTTAGGTGGTAGATGGAAAACCTACCTTTGGTTTCTATAGTTACATTCAGTATGTCACCTAAATTAAAATCCAACACAAACACACCCTTTCATTTTTCACTTTCTCATTCTGCTTCAATCAAGTTGTAAAACTACCTACTTTCTAAAAACCCATCTCAGTATCACTGAGAAGATAGTTTTGCCTTTCATCTAAATGGATTACTTTGCTGATCCTTTTTGTTTAGTTGTAAGACTAAGTGTTAAACTTTAACATCACTATCATCATAAAAGCCTTCAATTGGCAGTCTACCTACAACAATAAAATTCTGTGGCTTCTAAGGAAGAGAAATATCATGTGAACTTCAAGCTCACAACCTAACAGCATTAGAGATGAAGCGCCTGTAACTCCAAGACTGGAAAAAGAAGCCAAAGCTTCTACATAAGACTGTGAAATCTGATCTCTGAATTATTGCTGCTCTCTTTCCCAACTCATCAAACATCTTTTCCCTGAAATCAGTGAGCAAAGATGCTTGGATACTCTGAGGATCATAAAATTTAGGACCACTTACACGAAGCTAAACAATATCTAATACATTTTTCTGCCTTTACTTAGACGAATGTGTCACCAGTTGGCTGGTGATGAGCTTTGGTTCCATAGCCCCCACACAAAACTAGTTCTTTACCTTCTGTTCCAATGCAAGCCGGTACTTCTGTTCTACCCTTTTGCATTTGTTGTACCAACTGTTTTCATCTGTGATGAAAGGAGGACCAATGTTCTCTGGAGTACTGCCTTCACTGCCGCTACTGCCCAGCGTTCTTAGCTCTTCTTCATCACTGCTGATGCTGTCAGAACTGAAGAATCGTATTTATTAGCCAAGTCAAATCTCTACTTATAAGAATGCAAGTTCTGGTTGAAACTGAAGCATCACATTTCTTAAAAAGCTCTGCAAACCAAAAAAAATTGAAATGTTGGGATATGATAGATCACTAAACACAACTTGTATTTCAAGCTTTTGTTTCCATAGCTGCCTAAAAAATGGGTGAAAATTTGCTTGTCATCTTAGTTAAGTCAGACAACTGTATGTGGGCTACTCTCCTGAAGTTCAAAGAGTAACTGCATTACAATATGCTATCTAAGGAAGTGATGACTTAACCTCTTCTTCACAAATTCAGGGCATAGAGTAGTATCTAAAAATAAATTTTGTTTCTAAAAAAAATGTTAAAAAAATAAAAAGCAGAAAACCAAAAAAGTGGTCGTCATTATGTTAAATCAAGATAAACTTAAATAAGCATGTATCCCTATGTTCATAGCAAAGATCATGTGCCTGTTACTTCACAGAATGCATCTTCCTACATAGTAAGTAGACTCATTGTTAAAATAACTTCATATCATCCAGAATCAATGCATGCTAGAGAATGCAGACATCTGTCTCAAAGACAAGAATTAATTTTAGTCTAGAGAAGACAGAGGGATCTCATCAATGCATATAAATATCTCAAAGGTGGGTGCCAAGAGGGTGGTGCCAGGCTCTTTTCAGTGGTGCCCAGAGACAGGATAAGGAGCAATGGCCATAAACCAAAACACACGAAGTTCCACCTCAACATGAAGTAGAACTTCTTTACACTGAAGGTGGCAGAGCACTGTTGCAGGCCACTCAGGGAGGTTGTGGAGTGTCCCTCTCTGGGGACATTCAAAACCTACCTGGACACATTCCTGCTCCAGGTGTCACCCGCTCCAGGTGACTCTGTCTTGGCAGGGGCTTGGACTGGATGATCTTCAGAGGGGCCTTCCAATCCTAACAATTCTGTGATTCTGACTTATCCCAGTACCTGTTTGAAAATCTTCCCTTACAACTATATTTCCCACTACACTAACGGAATTTGCTAGGTGTTTTTAACTAGCCATGTCCACAACCCCACAATCCGGCCATGATACAAACTGAATCACAGTTTGTCACTAACATGTAACCTAGTAAGAACTTCAAGAGAATAACTAGGATGTTTCATGTTCAGTTGTACACCTTCAAGAGTATTCCTAACTGCTTCTCTCATTTTGGTAAACCTAACAATAGAAAACATACCATAAATTTCGATGCTTTTTGGTGATGCCAAATTGCTACTTGATTTATTAGATAGTGAGAATTCTTTTTATTACTAATCATAAGGCTGAGCAGAGGAGCAAAATCCAGCTAGAAAGTCCGTTTACATAGCCACTGGTCATGACTTTCTGTTATGTGCTAATAGCTTATATTACCTATGTCATATCTTACATTTACCTGGGTATATGTAATTTTTATTTACAAAAGAACTACTTTTAATTTTATGGCTACACAGAAGAGGTCTAAGAGAAAGGACAGCTTGGTCTGGTGATCATGAAAGGAGATACAGCATCTGTTTCCTGCTGAACTGTAATTCTGAACCAAGGAAACAAAGTTAGCATGACTCACATTTGATGAGTCATGCAACAATTCCAACAGTCTGGAAGAGCAAGGTAGCTGAGTGTACAGGTTTGTACTCAGAGATAAATATCATTCTGCATATGAAATGAAAAGTAAGAAGCCCAATAAAAAGTAAAATTTTGCCAATGAAATAAAATTTTAAAATGCAGAGTAAAGCTAAAAATACCTTTGGGTGAACTTCAAGTACGGTGTATAATCTATGACAGCTGGATAGCTTCCATCCAATCCCTCACCCTTGAGACAAAAACTGATAAAACAGAGGAACAGTGATAAGTTCATTACAAGAAAATTATATGGCAGTGACAGTTGAATATTACCAACCTGAAACTTCATTTTTCATAATTTTTTCATGTTATAAACCCTAATTTTTAAACATTTGCTTTTATTCTGAAAAATACAGAGAGATGTCAAGAGAGTAACAGGAAAGTTAACTGAAGCAACAAAAACAGAAGAATTATGGACGAGCTTGGAATTTTCCACATTTAACATCATTTAAAGGGTTTGCAGAGTGCTTATGTAACCATTCTACTAAGTAAAAAATAATTTACTCAAAAATATTTCAGGGTCTTTCTCCTTTCAGACACTTACAGGTGCTGGGCTGCAGGAAACTGAGGAATATAAATGAACCTAACTTTTGGAAAATGTTCTTAAAAGGCTGTAGCTTTATAAAGCTTTCATTTACACTGTATTCTTTTTTGTACTGGATATAAATTCTTGCATTTTGACCATGTTTAATTATCACAGAAGTAACAAAATTATCATGCTTCCACAAGGCTCATATTCCTCACTCCTCCTATCTCTATTACTGAAAAATAGATTCTAGTAAGTCCCAGCTTTTGCTAACTGAATTGCAAAGTGCCATTTTTGACAATGCAGTAAATTAAGTGCTATTTGGGAAGTACATTTAAAGGGTTTTTGGATTTTATTCCCAAAGAAATGAATACCAAAGAAAACAAAAAAGCACCCCTGCAAGACCACAATTATCTAATTCCATATTGCTGTGAGGGGAGAAAAAAAAATCAAATTATGTTCTCACACAAGCTCTCTCATCTCCAGCCCAAAGTCTTTCTTACAGCTCCACATAGATAAGGTAGTCAATATTTAGAAGAGACACTGAACTGAAAAAAAAATCTCGTATGTAACATGCTACAGCTTCTCAGCCATTCAAATCACAATACTATGATGGCTCTGCCCAGTGGGGCCAAGCAATAGTACAAGGGGCAAAGGGCAGAAACTGATGCACAGGAAGTTCCACCTGAATATGACGAAGAACTTCTTTACTGTGCAGGTGACCACACACAGGAACAGATTGTCCAGAGAGGTTGTGAATTCCCCCTCACTGGAGATAGTCAAGAATCATCTGGACACAATCCTAGAGCCACGTGCTCTAGGATACCCCTACATGAGTAGGGTGTCTGGATCAGATAACCCACTGTGGTCCCTACCAACCTGAACATTCTGTGATATGTGGCACAATAAAAACGCTCCTGTTCCCATTTTGCACAGAAAATTCCCAGACTCTTAAAAGCTCATTGACAAAATTTACATGTCTTCAAGAGCCAATCATTACTCTGAATACCATTAAGAGATTCCTTTATATTAGAAATCAGAGAACAAAGAAAGAACAAGTACAGTCATACAACTAAGCTCTCATACCCTAGTTTGTGCCACTAAGGCTTTTGTGAGACAAACAGTCGATGATTATTTATGAGAGGATTTACATACTGCAGACCTAATCTTGCAATGCTTATTCATGTATAGCTGTAGTCCTTCCAAGTACAAGGCTAATACAGAAGCAGTTTAATTTCAGATTATGTAATGCTTAAACTAATAAAATCTGGTAAGATTTGAATTTTGCTGTACACAAGGCTAGCACTCTTATCATCCTGCAGCACACTTCTATTCTTCCAGAACATATGTTAAGGATGTAGTTAAGCCAATCTAATGACAAAATGCTGGGAAAAAAAGCTATCCTGTGTTTTCAATCTCTCCCTTCCCATTGTTTCCCTTTTTTAAAAATGAAACAGGACACTCCCCTCCTTACAGTGGTATAGGCATTTATCTGACTCCATGATGGTTCAGGAGCCATCAAGACCTGCATTTTTAGGTTGTTTTCTCTTTTTTTTTTTCTTTCCCCACCCAGTTGCAGTTCCACAGGCAGCTGAACTAAATGCTCTTTACCACCAGAAAGGGCAAGCATTGCTCATTCCTATTTGCTCCTTTTCTTCTCTAATCCTTACGCTCCCATCATCTCTGCCACTAATAGGGATGCTTCTGTCAACTAGCTAACTACAAAAGAACTATCCATCTTTTCAATGGGTATGTTTTGTCATTCATAGAAGGGTCCAACAAGCCTGGCATAGAGGTACATAAACAGGAGTAAATCTCCGAAGGGCCTTTGGGCAATGGTCAATGACTCAGTGCATGCAGCAAGGCTACTGTTCTGTTTTCTGCCAGTTTACCTCCTATCTTGGTTTGTGACAAGCACTAATGCTACTGCAAGGCAAATACTAACAGTGAATTGACAGAAGAATGGAGAACAGCAGTATCAGTCTCCTTTTCCTTCTGCTGGATTATGAAACTCTCCGCCAGTGGCTCTGCCTGAGGCTAAATTGGCCCAACCGCACGTATTAACAAGGTCTTGCATCAGCCAGGTTCGATCATTTTACAGGCACTGTCTGTAATCTTTACACATTGTTGATGGGGCTTTTTTAAGATATATACACATATATAGACACACCACGTTGGGTTTCTTTCTTACCTAGGGTGTGCTTGCACCTTTGTTACCTCAAAACACAGAATTAATCATATGGGAAAGCCCACAAAAACCTGGCTAGAAATTGCAAAGGTCAATTAACATAAGCAGTTCAGCTGCAGGCAATTATAACACAAATTGATATTAAATGGTCATTTGTAGGTTAAGTTTTTAAAATTTAGAAGTGATTAAGTTAAAAATTACCTTCTACATATGCAGTTACAAGGCTGTCCTTGAGTACCAGGGCATAACCAAGTACTTAACTGCACAGTTTTCCTTACAATTTAAAAAGAACTTTAAAAGATTTCATGTCTATAAGCTTCATTTAGTAGGTTTGAAATATCTTCTGCAATTATACTTCTGATTGCTTTTAGGATTTTGATACCTGAAAAAACTACCACATAATCATGCAGTTATATAAAAGCATAACTTTGTTCTTATCTAGAAAAGCCATTCAAGATCTCTCTCCTTCTTTCTTCGCCTCAACTTAAGTTTTGTCTTTCAAACTACCATGGGAATTTAGGAATATTTTCCATAATACATTGATTTATAAGTACTTTTCCTAAGTATTTTGTTAAGAATCATGCAAATACAGTACCTGAAATCAATTGCATTGAGTCCCAACAGCATACCAGCAAGCATATTTGCTTCTTCACCAAGAACAATTGCTCCATCTTCATAAAACCTCCTTTAATAAAAAAAGAAAATTAGTTCAGCTAATACCACTTTCTCTCAAATAATAATGTTTTTCATATTTAACAGAAAACTGAAGAAATCCAGTTTAAACAAAAACAATTCATGAACCCGAGGCATTCATATTTCATTTCAAATATAGCAAACTAATAGACTGAATAGCACAAAACACCACAATCTTAAAGCACAGAAGAGTTTAGACACAAGCAAAAAGAATTTTCATTAGTCCTATGAAACAGGAGAACAGGATGGATAAAATGCAAAGAAAATTATGGAGGTATGTTATACTTTACCTCTAAAAGGAAGAATTTGTGTCACGTACATAAGGAAATAATGATTCCATCACATGAAAAGAAGTTCTCTCTCACAATTATACTTTTAAAGTTCAACATTCAATTTTCATTCTTAGTAGTTGATCATTAAAAAAAATATTTTCACAAATCAGCTATTTTTCAGGTAGTTTACCTTTTCTTAAAATATTGCATGCTGGGAAGATGCATGCTGAAAGGTCACCAGAATTTACCTGAGAATTACATGTGACAAGAGGGAAACCAAGAGATGTTCAGTACCAAAGGCAAGGTTGAAATGTCACTTACTAAGAACTGAGATGTACAGTTCACCTTTACATTCTAGCAACGGATGAGTGCAAGAAGGCACCGGATTACTGGATACAACCTATATTTCAGACAAATACAGCAATACTGCCCTACCAAAAGCTCCATCTGCTTTAAGAACTGCATGAAAGCTTCTGGATTATTCAGAGAGAGCTCCAGTTGGTGCATGGTGAACATTCAGAAAAGACATGTTTTGTGGCACAGCTTCAGAAATTGAATTGTGCTCTAACACATGCTGTGAGAAGTCCCACTTTTGCAGTTTTGTAACAGACAGCCATTTGCTATAAGGAGATGAGTTGTCCAAGATCTTGGATGTTCTCAGTAGAAAGAAGAAATCTGTAAGACCTCCTCTCAGGAGACTAATCTAAGAGAATTAGAGATAGAATCTAAGAGATTACAGTCCTGATACTGAGGCTAGAAAGTACAAACTCAGCTCTCTACTCTCTGACTTCAGGAAGGGCACTCGGAGGCTAAACCAGCCACTGGCTGAGTCAGAATGCTGAGCTAGATGGACCCCTCTGTCTGATTCAGCACAGTGACTCGTTTGTGAACAAACAGCAGTGCCCCCAGTACATGCAGATTACCATCCATTTCACTGGCATTTGTAAAATCACTGCCAGGTACCAATCTGCACTCTGTTCTTGTAAAATAGTGCATAGGAAGAAATCACACAGAAAGGACACGGCACACCTTCAATGGTGAGATGCAGAAGTTAGCCTGGCAGTGCCAGTGTTACTTTAGACAGCTGCAGTAATCCAGCCAAAACAACAGTCCCCTCAGAAAACCCACAAATCTTCATTCAGTGCTATACACTTGACATCTCACAACACAAAAGTCTGCTCTAACTTAAGTGTCTGACCAATTCTTTAGAAAAATAATTGTGTCCATGCTTAATCCAACCCCTTCTCCAAGTGTAATATGCACATCCAGCGCTAAGAATGTGCTGCCTCATTAAAGTACTAATTTTACTAACTAAACACAACAGTAAGGTTTAAAAAGAGCTATCAGGATCACAGATAATCTCATATTCTACATACACATCTGTAACACAAGAAATTTCTATTTTATACAAATAATTATTAAATATGGATACAGCAAAATATATAATTTAAAATGCTAAATAAATGATGCAAAGCATCACCCAAAAAATTAGGTCAGTTATTAGGTATCTGAAATCCTACATGGGAAAAGAAAATATGTCCATTGTTGCTAGTGGCTTTGAAATCAACACAACCAAAACCTGAAAGTGTAATTTTTATTTCCATTAGATGTATTTAAAATATTACTTCAAAAGAAACTTTGCACTTACTATGTTTGGAATGCAAGAGAGGTTGTTTCCAAAAGCTATACCACTGAAAGAACATTCAAATATATTAAACATTAACATGTTCAAATAAATGAATTTGAAACTGCTAATCAAATAAGACCATTGTTATCCACTAAAAAAACTACACTACCAGAACAGGGACAAAGAATGTACTACTTAACTACATAGTTTGTGACCCTACTTTTCTTCATGTCCCCCTCAAAAACTCAAGTGACTTTTCAGTTTGAGGCAGCATGAGTAAATCTTTTGCAGATTTTCTTTGGATTATGTGCTTCTTGTCTACTATGAATGCAAGCAAAACTGGGTGAAATAAGAGAACAGGTTTTGAAACTGCAATGAAATGGGATGTTTACCTAGTTGTGTTTCAAAGTCAGCTTAATACTGGCAAAATATATGGAAATCTCTGGACAAATAGTATTAAAACAATACTCTAAATAAACAGAAGTCCTTACAGAGAAAATTCTTACTGTTTTAAAAGCCCATTAAGTATATCTAAACTTTCAGAGCGCTGAAGTACCACATGTTACAGATTCACTTGTATTCACACAACTTCATCAAGTCTTTTAAGATGTACTTGTTACAAGATAAAATATCATCTAATAATCACATTATCTAAAACCAGCCCAAAACTGCCAGTCTTTTCTATCAAAAAGCATATTCTTGTCCCTGTTTTTATCATTAGAAGTTACAACAAAAATCTGATACACATTTTTCTTATTCTATCAAGAATACTAGCTATGCCTGATCCTTAATTCTGCTATTCTAGATTTCTCATGAGGTTCCTGGAAGTCTCTTTCTTTTTTCTTCAGAAAAAGTTACTACAAATTTTTTTTTTTTACTGAGTCCTTATGCTTTCTATCAAGCATATCTAATTTTGAAAGGAGTCTATCCTTACTACACCACAATTTCATATTTAATTCCTGCTTTAGAGAGGTTTTCTTCACTTCTGACTTTTCAAGAATTCCAGGCTTGTTTCCACATTTTTAAAATCACAAAAAGATTTTCAATTTTGCAGTTTTACCCATGCAAAAACCAATTGATACCAACTCTAGATATCCTTTACTAGGTTACAGGTCTTTGTTTTATTAATGCCATCCTTTACTATACAAATCAAGTATTCACTTCCAAACATAAGCCCCTCACTTAAAATTTACTAAAATATTGCAAAAATAAAATTCTTATAGACCTGGTTGTTTTGAAGTCTCTCAGAGCTGTGGAAATGTATTCAGACAAATGTTTTTCCATAAGTGCTACTCTGATCCATGCTCGACCCTGCAAGACAAAACAGGTATCAAATATTTAAGCATTATAGAAAGAAACAGTTTTATAATCTGAAAACTAATACCATTGGTTTACCTGAGTAAATGACAGATTAACAAAACTACCACTAAACAGAAATGGTTGCTAGGATGCACTTCATTATAGCAATAATGAAAATAGAAAATCCATTCTTAGAAGGACACAAAGTCTACTGTGAAGTAAAGTTCTCCAAAATTTTAAGGAGGGGGTAGACGGATTTTCACTTGTATGATGCCATGAAGATTTTTTGCCTTTTCTTTCATACCCCTTTTATATACCTTTTTATAGCTTTTTGTAGTCTTAGTGCTTTTTGGCCTACATTCTTATATTTATTTGTCAAGCTAGGAGACTAAACATCTTAGAAGCCTCGTAGTTAGGGATCAGAAAGCCCCAGACACCAAGGTCCTCTCCAGAACACGTTTTGTAAACTAAGACAGAACCATCCAGGGGAAGGTTCCTTGGGGAGGGAGGGCTCACTTGAGCCTCCCACTGGGGAATTTTTGATAGATAATGCTAATTAGTAAGACCTATAATGATATACCAGATCTTTTGTGGGTGTGCATTGTAGTGTGCACTGGGATGCATTCCATCTGGATGTAGTGCACCTAAGGATCCTTAAAATAAATACTGAAGTAAAACCCCTTTTTCCCTTCTAACCATGTTTGATTCTTGATTTTAAGACCAGGAAAAGGCATCAGTATGCTCCAGCCTTTTGAAATGCTCATGTATGTGAGAGGCAGAAGATCAGGGGCAGAGAGCTTTTCACTTTAAAGTCAGTGGTATTGGAAGTATCCAGTTGGTTCCACTGTAAAGCAATAGTAACTTCCCTCAAAGTGATTCTGTGTTCATTCAAATATTTGTGGGATTTATATAAAAAAATGAGTTGTGCAATGTTTTTTCCCCTTAGTAACAACATCATTATAGAAGGTGCACATAAAATACAGACACAAAATCAAATCCAAGAGGCCTAAATCTTGAAGAGTCCAAAAGCAAAACTTCACTCGAACAGTTCCATAAAAAACAGCAATAACTTTAAAAACCCTTAGGAAAGCATGTTGTGCTGTGTTTGCAGGTCTAGTGCACAGGATTGTAGTTTACAAGGGGGAGACATGGCTGCCACAGTTATGATTGTCTGTTTGAGAACACCAAGTCTTGTAACCCATATAAACTTACAAACAGTTATATAAGTAGTAAAATGTCTTTATGCTTAATATATTTAGTGCTTATTGGCATATCACTACAGATATTCTACCAGAACCAGTAGTAGACTATAATCCTACTTCAGGGTGACCTAACTGTGGCCTTCCAGCACCTCTAGGGAGCCAACAAGAAAGATGGAGAGAGACTTTTTACAAGAGCATGTAGTGACAGGACAAGGGGGAGTAGCTTCAAGCTAGAAGAGAGTAGGAAGATGTCTCTGCACATGGCAAGGGAGTTGGAACTAGATGGTCTTCAAGATCCCTTCCAACCCAAACCATTCCAAGATTCTATGAAATACTAAATAAAATTGCTTTCATAAATATCAATAGCACAGCAAAAAAGTTAACATAGAGTGCACTAAAATTAAAAGGACATTTACCTGGATAGCTGCCCTTATGTTGCATTTATTTAGAACATGACTGAAACCATCAAACTGATGATGCTGCTTAGCTTTGGACTAAAGCCTACACACCTCCAGTGAAAGCAGAGCCAACTAGCACAGGCAAACCCTTGCTGACAGCTTCCAGGCTGAGGAGGACACTTATTTGGACCATCAGTTAAACTGATGGGTATTTGTGTCAACATGCTCTCCATCTTTTCAGATCCAGACATACAAAATACTCCCCTAAAAAAGTGAACGCCATTCTCCACACTCACTGCACAAATTAGGTTCTCTGTCTACTATTTGGCATGAAGTATTCGACAGAGTAAAAGAAAGTTTTAATTTATTTAGAAGAATATTTCAGAAAATAACCTTGCATCTTATTATCTACTGAATTTAAATATTCATATCTATTAAAATCTCAGAATTCAGAAAGACATTTAAAATAAATCTTAAGAGCTGATCACACCTATTCTATTAGTGCATAAATTCTATATGAAGTAAAATTATTAGAAAGGGAAGGAAAAAAATCACCCCATTTCTACAATTTTAGTATTTCTTACGCATGTCCACAAGAACTTAATTTCCCTTAACATACTGTGTTTTCAAAAAATTATGTAAGGTAAAAAATGTGAGGACAATCATTTTATAATATAACACAATCCCTGAATAGAGATTTTTTTCTACTGAGTAACAAATTTTAAAGGAAACACATTCTGATTTAAAAGTGGAGTGTTTTAAAAGCAAGTATTTCCTAAGAACATACAAAAAAAATATTTCAAACAATGAAAAAATATGTAGAGTAAGCTAAGTACTATGGGTTTTTTTCAGGTACAGAAATGTCACAGCAATGTAATAAAAAAGTCACTTTAGCCTTTCTCTTCCCTACCTTAGCTCTAGAAGAACCGACATTCTCCATGTTCTCAATACTGCAGATGCAATTGTGAGAGACTTTTCGGCAAGCTACGCGAATGTAGTCCCAGAAACTACGAGGACTTTCATAGCCGAACCAGGTGATCTGACCTTAAATCAAAATACAAGATACACAAAGACTTATGAACCTCCTTCTCTGCTTATCAGAAATAAACATAATTAAATACTCCCTGATATGCTGCCTTTACTGAAAGGATTTTATACAAACAAGTCCATGAATTCCTACTGAAAACTGACAGATGTAAAAAAACTTGCATTATGCAGGTCACCCTGGTTTGAAAGTGATGCACAAAGAGAAGTTTGGGGCTTTGTATATTTATGTGTGTTTTCTTGGGTTCTTTCTTGTTATTATGATAAAATAATACTCAAGAGTCCTTCACAGAACTCTTCAATCACAACAGAGCATAAACTTGTGACTTAAATATATGAGGCAAGAAGTATTTACACTATTTCTATAGGTAGTAGATACATTTCACTAATACAGTCAAGTAGAGAGAGTTTTGTTCTTTAAAAAAATTATACAAGTAAAAATATAAAATACCACTTTGCTGTGGTAGTGTTATCTTTATTTTAGGAGCAGATTGGAATTTTTCAGAATGTGCTTTCATTTGAAGAGAAGCTGATGCATAAACAAAAAAGTTTCGCAGTCCCAATTTCTTTTGAGTATACAGAGTATTCCTTCAGAAGCTGAGCGAAATTAATTGAGCAGATCATTACCCCTTCTGGAACTACAACCAAAATCCTTCACATTTTTTCCAGTTTGGAATGTATTGCACTTACAAAATGAAAGGCAAACCTACATAGCACTTGCAACATCTTCACAGAAAATAAATTTTATCAGAGGAACAACAGTTCAACCCCATTTTTCAGCGTGAACAGCACACTCTTCTCACTTTGGACATACCTGCAAACAGGTATGGAACAAGAATGGTTAACATTGCCCTCTGGTGACTGCCAGCATTGCTGGCAAAACCTTGTCTCCATATAAAATGAGATCTTATTTTTAAGCTAATTTTATCTCACTTCAAGTCTTGAGTTGCACTTATGAAGCTTTACTAACGTATCAGAAAGACTTCTAACTCTTTTTCTGTAGAAAGCTTAGATTTCAAGAAAGAAAATACTACAGTGATACTACAAATCATACATACTGAAAATAAAATCCAAAAAAAGGAATTTTTATCTGACATGACCAGACTTAGCTTCAAGCACAGCCAAAGTAGTGTCAAAGATCTGTCCCCTGGGATCTGAAGAAATTCAAGTGGCAGGTTCTTCTTCCCCTAGAGGGTGCATGTAACTTGACATTGTGGTCCATCTGCTTACTTCACCACAGATATATTTATTAAATTCAAAGCATGATAGAAGACTTAAAAAAACAAAAACAAAAAAAAAACCCAAAACAAAAACAACACAAAAAAAAACAACCCCAAGCAGGAAGAATTAATATATAATACCCAATATGCTAAAGAAAAAATAAAATTCCAAGGTGCCACAGTTACCATATTTTTAGACCTGCTCAGCCCTAAGGACTAAAATAAAAGAATTTCCACAAGGTAAGTGCTTTTACAAACTTACTATCTTTGTTGAAATGCCAAGTTTAGTGGACAGCAACAAAAATTCAACAGCATTTTATCAACACAAAAAGCTAGAGATATTTTTCATATTCTTCACCAAATCAAAAACATTTCTGCCCTAGGAACTGTACCTACAAAATTAAATACAGCTAGAGTGTGAAGATGACTTTGAATCATCAATTCCAGTTCCAACTAATAAAGGCAAGCATATGATATATTAACTTTTGCGGCTTTTCTCAAACTATCTTAAGGGCAGAATATATTCAGCAAAAAATAAGTTTCACACCAGTTTTCTGAAGCTGCTAATGCAAGGAAATTCCTTTTACAAATGAACACCTGAAAAAGACATGGTCATTTAAGACAGGAAATACCTTTACAACACCGCACACAGCACTTACTTGGCTTACACTGATCAACAAAGCCAGCTGGCCGTACTTCAACATACTCTGACATTACAGTGGGCTCCCATCTCGTTTCAGCTCTGTGAGAAGGTACAACTGATTTCAGACTTCAGTAGGAATTTTCTTCACTTGAAACTCACAGCCAGCTCAGCATCTTTTGTGAACCAAGGTCTCCTATATTTCACTAGTCTGTCTATACAACTTTAAACCTTGCCCACACTCTCATAATTTCTCAAGAAAAACTTTCTAAACCTATCTATACACAGAAAAATACTGTAAAAGACTGAGAATAGTGAGATGTATTTTAAGAAACACTAAATAGGATATTAAACTGTATATTCACTAAAATTTTAAAAGCTTTCAGCATGTGAAATTCTATTTGGTCCTCAAAGCACTCAATGCACACACCCATGAGAACCCTCAAGAATGAGGAATGAAATAGCTCCCACTACTCAGCACTTGTCAGGCTGCGCTGCAGTACTGTGTCCAGTTCTGGTCTCTACAATTCAAGGACAGGGTTGGATTGGAGAAGGTCCAAAGGAAGGTCAAAAAGATGTTCAAAGAGCTGTTGAACCTGTCCCATGAGTAAAGACTTAGGTTTTTTTTCTCTCTAGGGAAGAGAAGACTCAATGGGGGAGCTCATCACAGTATTCCAGTGAGGGTGAAGGCTCCTTTACAAGGAGCCACACAGGAGACAAAAGGCAACACGTACAAGTTCCACTGGGAAAGGTTTCATCCCAAGAAAGAAATTTTTTACAATAAGAACCAAAATTCACTGGAATGACATCACCAGTGATGTGGTAGAGTTTCCATTGCTGGAGGTTTTCAAGATGTGATTGGACAGGGTGCCAGATATTGTCATCTAGACTCCCCTTCCCACAAATGATTGGGCCAGATGATCTTTCAAGGACCCTTCCAACCTGGGCTGTTTTACAATTTCAAATACATATCTACATTTTAAAGGTCTTAATAAATTTGAAAGCTAATTTTAGTACAGAACTTACATTGTGTCAAAGTACTTCTTAAGGAAAGAGGAAGTTTCTCAGGAGGTGCAAAGGACAAAGAGCATGTGGTCTTTGCCATGAAGTTCATATGTCATCTGAAGATGCAGAAGCTGACAGCTATTCCAACAGAAATGATGTTAGTTTTGTCAGCCAAACAAAACTGTTAGGTAAGCACGGAAGCTGCATGTGAAATATTAAACATTGTTCAAATTAATTCCATCCTTGTCTACAGAGCCGCAAAGCAAATAGAAACAATACTGTGATTTTTTTTTTTTTACTTTCACCACATTTTTGCATACTGCTGCACACCTACTTCTATCAACCCATTTCTGTTCTGACAACTAGATACAAACATCCACAGTTATTGCAGATCCTTTTCATGCCCAAGAAATTCTTCACAAATAAGATTAAACAGTTTGATCCCTACTCAATCACAGTCCAATTTAATTTACAAAGTTCCACAGTTGCAAGAAGTAATGACTAGGATGCTCTAAGGTACAGGCAGGTTTTCTCCAGATTTCCCTACATTATTTAGTTTGCAGCAAATTTTTCTATCTGACAAAAAGTAAGTTTTAGTACTACTTGCTGGTAATAAACTGACAGTATAGTCCTTTGAGGAATTCTGGAGATACCTACTCTTATTTCAAGCCTACAGAATGAGTCATTAAATATTTACAGTAGTTCATAAACTCAGTCCTCCAAGACAATTATAAATTCATTTACAATTTTTCTCCATACAAGAAAAAATGAACTAAACCACAAATTACACAAGAGCTCTCCTGTTTCTTCTTAGTAAAAACCCAATATGGATCACTATGTGTGTAAAGATACTAAATCTAGTAATAGAAGCTATTCTGCTAATAGCATTATTGCACCAAATAAAGGGCTACCACAGCTTTATGTTTATTTTATCTTTTTTATGATAGTAGTGCCTTTAGTTCTTATATCCTTAACCTACCTTTTTCACTTCCATTATACCACCATTACCTTAATTATTTAATCCAGCAGACTTGTTTCTCTCAGAACAAAGAGCATTACAAGCTGCATTTCACTTACTCAAAGAGCTCCTAAAATGTAGGAGTAACATAGATTGGATAGAGAAAAGCAGCTTCCATGGACAACCCTAGCAGAAGCTTTTGACATGTTTATAACGCCTCCTAAACATACAGTAAAATAGGCACACAAAATTGTGGAAGTGTCAAAATAGCACAGTACAGCATATTGTTTTGTGTCCTCATGGTGATAAGTGCAAGTAAGTGTACAGATGACAGGTATGCTCACAGTAACCATGATATACAAAAACTACACAAGTCACAAGCAAGATGCACTAAATACATTTACACATTGACACTATTTCTAAACATGCATACTGGCTAGCTGTTTGGACATAAAACATTTTCACTGCATAAAGGATATTACACTGAAAACATAGTAAGTCAGCAAATGCATCCAGGAGTCTAGTTTTCAGAGATACGTTTGAGATGATAGCCATAGAAATCTACAATAGTTATTCACGTTTTTCAGTACTAACTCATTTAACACTAATTTAAAGTGATAGGAAAAGGCAGAAAATAATGCAACTTAGTGATATAGTAAAGATAAAATACACATCACTTTGAAATTACTTCAGGTTTTAAATCAGCTTGGATATACGTGAGATCAAATCCCAAGTACTGTTGCTGAACACTTTCGATGTCCTACCATTTCTGCACTAACCGTATATACTCAGCTGATCTGATAAAAAGGACACTTACAGGAAATATACCTGAAAAAACTGTGGCCAGAAACAAAAACAAGAAACCACACAGATGACTACAAGATACTACTTCATCTCCACAGTACAGAATGGTCAAGAAGGGAAAAAATTCCAAACAACTATATGAGAAAAAAATGGCACCTGAAATGATTCACCTTGCTTTAAAGATTATCAAACACATACACATTTGTACATAAATTCGTAAAATCCCTTTTAGGACTATGGGTCTTATTTGGACCTTCAAGTACATTGTCTCTGTATCCCCCCAGAGTAACACTTAATCTGTGCCGTACTGTAAAACCATGCAAAAGCTTATTTCTAAGAAGGAATAAGAGTAATTAGTCACTCATCCTTTCTTCTGTTACTTCTTCTCTCCTCCCTTCTCAAGATTTTCAACTGCTCTGTCTAGTAGTATCATATCTTGCCAGCAGGGATGCTGTACAGTTTACTTTAATGACAAGAAGAACACATGCTTTATATCCTCCTCATTACACTTTTTGGCCTACTCCACATGCTCAATACATCCAGCACCTGTAGGAAGTATCAGGTATACTGCACATGTAGCGTTACACAGTACAGGGAAATAGCTCTCCACTTTCTAGAGCATAAGGCAGTCAGTGGCTTGCAATCCCTTAAAAACAGCTAATACAGCTTGCTCAAACTCTCTCTTCCTTAGGGCAATACAGATTGCTTTTATTATCAACAGTGACCTATTCCTAACTGCTACTTACTGGCATCAGTGTACATGTAGCTGTAAGTTAGTGCCATAGTGTATTACCTTTTTCAGAACTACTTTGGTGCCATATATGCCAACTCTTCTGTATCACATGAACAGATACCTATATTCAAGCAGCATTCAAAGACCTCTGTTGTGTGAGCTGGTTTGTTTCTGCCAAACTTGTTTTACTACTAAGCAAATAGCCACATCTAAAATATTCTTAGGAATATGAGCAACTGGGCTAAAAAAGTGCATTCATAGGGAAAGTCAACGGTTTTCTGCCTGTTTGACTTCTTGGCCTGGCTCACTACATGACCCCATGAAGACCACAGCCAGGAAAGCTAAGAACAAAGTCAAAGTTGGGCAGCAGGGGGAGAATAAAAATCTGTAGCAAACTGCACTGAGTTTAAGAAATATCGTGGAGATTTCCATTACAACTGGACAATGTCATGAATAATCTGTAACAGACCTACTTTGAGCAAGAGGTTGGACTGGATGACATTCTAAGAAATTTTCCAAACTTAATTCTTCAATGAGAGTGAATGTAAAAAATTGAATCAACAAAACCACTCATGGTGGTTAAATTAAGAATGCTATTTCATTACCCTTTTGCTATTGGGAGCATCAGATCAGGTACCTATCAAAAATCCATTTTACATGGTGCTTCTGTTGCTACAATGACCATTTTTTCCACAACATCTAGGAAAATGAGGCTTGGAGAACTACTATTACAGAATTCTTAATTGCAATGGTTTTAGAAAAAGCATACAACTCTAATCCCTGTAGTTGAACTCTTTTCCCTTTAAAATACCTATTCTTCTTCCTGCCATTTTGGTTTTGGTTTTTTAGTCTGAATCCTAACTAAGCATGAAATCAATAAGCAGAAACAGTCACTATATTCCATCAAGACTATGCTTTGCTCTTTCAAAATACATTAAATTTTATGTCAGAAAAGAGTTATCAGTAAAAGTTTTCTAATAAAAGTAAACTTCATACTTTATAACACAAAGTAAGTACTTTTTTTTTTTTTTTATTCTTCCTTCCTCACCCAGTACTTCCAAAGGAAGCTAAAGATTAAGAACTGTTGTTTGCCATGGCCTTAAGAAAGTAAAATTCTATACACTTAAACTCTCAAATCTGGATCATCCATTTAACTACACTGCCATGGAATTATCCTGACAACTTTCATACAATGAAGCTATTTATCTTACCATAGACAAGCAGATCAAGTATGTTCTGCCAGTTTCAAAACACTTTATACAACCCACTGCAATTACCAGTCTGCTTTGGGCTCCTACTGACACAAAGTATGCGTTCACAATACATTAGTCAGTTCCATCAATAAGATACAATTTCTTTCAAGCCCTGAGTTGTAGAATATATACCTTCTTCAGATTTGAAGTGTCATGGTACATTTCTTATCTCAATTTCTGTTTTATTATTTAAATTTTTTTTAAAATTACATGCCATCAACTAGCTTATTACCAAAATATTCCCCCTTCGCAACACAATCCACAACTCCCTGCCTTTTTCCATAATTTTATTTAACTCTGCAAACTTAGAAAACCATACTAGCAATTACAAAGGGAAGACTGGAACAAAAATTTAGCTATTTGAATTTCTCTATTTCTTACTTGAAATGATTTTTTACTTGCAAATTCCATTTGCCAACCTGTCAAGGCTTCTTCTCTGTACTGCCTGTCCTAAATAAAAAGACTGTGAAGCAAAAGAATGTTGACGAAAAAATAAAATTTACAATGATTTTTGCATAAATATTGCTGAAGCTAGAGGAGAAGGAGGAAAGAGAACAATTTCCCTGCAGAGTCAAGCTGCTAAGTACCTGTAATCACACCGAAAATGTCACAATGTGACAAACCCTATGTTTCTACCCTACTGCACAACGTTTTTTTCCTCCTCTGACAGAACCACAGCAGGTAGTAATTGTGCTACTCAAATGTCAGCCTACACACAATATTGTTCACGAAGTTTGGTTATGAATGCTAAAAAGTATGAAAATGAGTAGATTGTCATATTACACATCTATATTTAGATGATTAGTATGTTCTTCATAATCCTCAAATCATTTCAGAAACTGTACACAGAACTGAGAAATGAGAAGATGCTTCCAAAGTCTTCCTCTAGTGACTGCTACTGCTAAGGCACACTCTGTTCTCTAAGCAAGGCAGCTTCCCCTAGAACAACTGGAAAATGCAAACAGGCATTATTTTGAATTAGAACATCTGACTTGATACAAGAAGAAAATCAACAACTGACCTTTCTCAAAAGCAATTTAATCCAGGACATTCCAGTAGCAAAAAACAACTTCACTACAGGGTGGGGCAATAGAATGAAAGGACCTAAACACAGTATCTGGAAAACAAGGCAACAAAAGCAAGGAAGGGAGAAAGAAATGGGAGCAGCACCAGATACACTCTGTAGCTTCTATTGAAGCAGATAACATAATTGTCTTTCAGACTCTTAGGACACAGTCTTATCATAAAGCAGAAAAGCAGACAGAGCTCAGCACCGTGGCAACACCCACTTGCTTAATTACCAGCCCAGAAGGCTTCCAACAAGATCACTGGAAACATGTTTCACAGAAGTAGTTGCTTTCCCTTTTCCACAGTAATGCAGAAAATCAGGAAGATAACAGCAACAGGACAGACACACGAAGAAAGCCAATGTTTTCATTCAGCATCAAGGAGTTTGTACAGATGTACATTGGTTTTGTATAAACAAATTCTCATGGCAAAATCATCACCAGTAAGGAAGTTAATTAACATACCTTTCAGTCGATGGCTTAGAATCTGTTCCAGAATGGCTGCAAAATTATTAAATTCAGGGGAAGTATCATCGATAGTTTCAAAACAGGAACGGTCAATCAGAGTCTTGACTGAAAACCTAGAGCAAAAGTATGGGACAAACATAAATTATATGGATAATTAGTGGTCCTCTACAGCAGGACAGTGGTTTGTATAAACCAACAGAGCAAGGAACCAGAATCCACCTTGAGGATTTCAAGTTCAGTAAAAGCAACAGGAACACACAAAACATTCAGATATAGTGTGGAAGTACAATCATGATTGCTGATCTTAAGCATAAAGTCTTAAAAATGGAAAGAAAACAAAAATCCCCACCCTTTCCACATAGAAATGAGCTAATTATTTTTCTCTTCTCTAAACTATTTTAATGAAGTTGTAGAAAAACAAGCACTCAAAACATCCAACATCAGTTTCTCTTTGTAATCCTAAACACAACCATTTTTAGCTTGATATTATATCAGGGCTCCTTTTATTCCCAAAATCCATGTCCAAGACTCAAGTATAAACTTCATCCTATTATGGGAACACTCTAATTTCATCCTAATGCAAAAATAATCTAGACATATTATAAAACAATGAATTTTTATGCATTATTAACTCTGCATTCACTTAGTCTGATTTCCCTCTGAATGGGGGTAATCCTTATTCAGCACTATATTACTTTATTATTATGCTAGCAAAGCTTTCAGTTTTAAATGATCTAACATTTAAAATTGGAAAGGCTGAATCAAGTCACTGTAAAAAGCAGACAAGACGAAACTAGTCAACTAGCCAGTATGCTGTGTTTAGTTACACCAACATTTATACAAACTTATTCAGAGGATAATTTAAACCTCAACAAGTGTGACAAAAATTCTTTTTCTTTTGCCTTCATAATTTTAATCATAATCCATTTTTATTTTCCTTTCTTGTTCTTCAGTTTTCAGTTTCAAGACAAATTTCACATGTTCTCAAACTTAAAAGTATTAAATTTGAAGCATTTACTACTTTTTTTGCAACTATCTTATTTGTATTAACAAATACTACATACTACAGTCTGAGGAGATAGTTTTCACAACACCCAAATGCCAACAGTACCAACTTACGATGATCTCACTCTGCCTCGTCATCTCAGATCCTATCCTATACCTGAGTGAGCACTGGCTTCCTCAGTTTTGCCAATTCTACTTTTTATGGTGCTTACTATGAACTGTTCTAGATTTTCAGTACTGGAAAGGAGGGGAGAAGTGACTCTTAAATAATAAATATCCTTCACAGCATCTCAACACAAGCAGTTCTATGGCATAGCTGCAGAAGCAGCACAGCATCATAGGCATAGGCAGGAATGAAGCTCCTTACACTGGTACTATTTTCAAATGCTCTGTACTATAGAAGTAACTGCCTCCTTAGTGGAGTCAGCACAGCCTTCTGATGAACAAAACTAATATGCTCAAACTGAACTGACACATAGCTCAAGAGCTTCCACTCAATTATGTCTTTCTCAGTAAACTGAATAAAGACTCCCTGTTTTACCTTTCCTGCAGGCTTCTATTGTTGAAGTGTTTTTTTGCAGGACAGGAATTAGGGTGGGGGAGGAAGCTTCTCCTGCAGTGCCAAATTATGACTCAGTTTTGAACTCCTCCACATTTTTAACCAATTTTTTAGTAAGTGAGAGACATGCATGCCCACCAGTTAACTGCTATTGACTCCTCTAATGGCAGAACTTACTGCTTCCTCAAAGCTGTATCAGAGCTGAGAAATTTTTGATTAAAAAATTTCTTCATTTTGAAAAATAAATGCCTATAGCAATGCCATGACTAAGCTAATATTAACTGCAACATGATGATTCCTCCCACACCATGCAGGTCTGAAAAAAAGAAGGTGCAGCACATCACTCACTCACAGATACATACACAAGATAGACAGTGAGTTAGCAGTGTGATGTACTGCCCTGTATACAGGAATATCATCTTAAAACTCAGAGATATGATCCTCCATAAACTGTGAAACAAAGTAGAGTACAATATATAGCTATGCCTATTTTTCCTGTATTCAATGTCATACTTGAAAGTTCACTAATTAATATTGTATGGAATACCTATTCAGAAATGGAGACATATTCAAGAAGAAACACTTAAGAGCAATTTCACATACACTTCTAAAAATCAGAGATAAGCAATTTATTTTATTTTTTTAATTGTAAAGCATTCTGCAATTCAACTGAAGAAAAAAAGTAGTTTTTAAGGAAATAATAATTTTTAATATACCTAGCATCTGATGATAAAACACAGTCTAAGAGCTCATCATCAATAATGGTGTTCTTTTTAAGTGCTCATATTACTGCCATAACATACACCATAGAAATGTTAATGTTCATCTTTCACCAAAAACCTAAACCTTTATAGTCAAGTTTGGTTAAATTTGCTTTTAGGAGAACTTACACCGAGTGCAAGAATGTACTTATTTTCATAGGCCATAGCCTTATCTCTTAGGCAAATACTTGTGTGTTATCCTTTTTTCTCCAAATACTACGAAGAGGCAAACATATATTTAAGTGCAAGTTAAAAGTCATAAGCACATTTTGCATATTAGATATTCACACTTCACCATGTTTACCATGTATATTGGAAAAAGGATTTAGAGCATATAGAAGTTATGTCTTTGAAAAAAGGTTACACTGTAAGCATTAGTTAAGCAATTCTCCTCAGTCATTGTAGTTGTTTCCAGTGTATGGTCCCCCAGACTGGAAAGCCCATGCTCTTGCACAGTTATGTGGAGCCACGTGGGGACTGAAAGTCAAGAAACAAAAGGTCAGGTCTAAAGTACACATGAGCTATGAAGAAAAAAAGTCCAAGTAGCTAGAGCTGGAGCTGTTTCTTTGGTTCCCTTTATTGGTCCCGTCTTCACAGAATCTCAAAGGCTGGAAAAGACCTTTAAGATTGTGGAGTCCAACTGTTAACCAACCATTAAATCAACGGTGCCAAGTCCACTGCTAAACCTTGTCCCCAAGTGCCGCATCCACACTTTTTTGGGATGCTTCCAGGGATGGTGATTCCACCACTTCCCTGGGCATTCTGTTCCAATGCCTGACCACCCTTTCCACAAAGAGGTTTCTCTGAACATCCAATCTAAACCTCCCTGGTGCAACTTGACGCTTTTTCCTCTTGTCCTGTCACTTGCTGCCTGGGAAAAGAGCCTGAGCACCACCTCATTCCATCTTTTCTCCACTGGGCGGCCACAGCAGCACTGCACTCCAGAGCAACAATCCACCTACACATCAGAGGTTAACTTCTGAGTGGACTGTAAGAGCAGATGAGTAAGGTAGCTTCTGTTGCTATACTATCTGTTGCTTCAAGATTTTTAGAAAAATGTCTTCTAAATGACCTTCATGAACTCTGATGTTTTTGGATTATTACACATTTTTCTCGGTCATGAATCTACTCTCGCTTGAGCCAAAAAGAAGATGTAGAAACAGTAGCATTCTCCAACCTTAAAAAGGCCTTCTGAATTATGTAAGATGGAGACACTCCTGAATAAGAAAGACTTAAACCAATCTTTTTGGCACAGGTTCTTCCACTGTTTTGCAAGATGCGCAAGAAGGTCTCCCAAGTTTCTTGAATAACTCCAAACCAAAGCCAAACCTTTTGTGGATACATCCCACATCTATAGGCTTATTTCCAAAACAGAAACAAGCCTCTAATCAAAAAGCAAAAAAGCAGGAAATTAAGACTGCTGTATGAATCTGTCCCATTTCTTTGTCAGATTCTGCACCTCCTTTTAAATTTTCAAATGAATGAAAGGATTTTGTCAAGTTTATTTAGCGTGCAATTTGGAAAGTGTCATTAAAAAGCTATTTTAAAGAATTCAAACTATTACTATAGAATAATCCCTAAGATTATAAAATAACATGCCTTATGCTAAACATGGCTTGGTCATGAAACCAGACAGTTCAGCTAAGGGTCAATGTCACTGCAACAGGTCTTATGTGAATTAGCAAAATCACTGTTTTAAAAATGTATTTCCTAACAGTTGTTCAATTCTGTGTTAACAGTCTGCATTTAAGTTACGAATGTCACTTCCGAGGACTGTCTCAGTTGTTCTGTATCTATACAGACCTTTGATCTATGAATCATATCGAAAACTAGATTAAAACAAGTTGAGCAATCTACAACCAGTACAAAATCTCAGTGCCATTTACTGGAAAATGGAAGGGATCAAACTTAAGAGAAAACAGGTAGGGAGAGAGACAAAGCTTAGAACGTGCATTACATACTCAAACAAACAAAAAAATCCTAAGAATTATTCCAATTTAAATCACAGCTGTGCAGTTACAAAAACACAACCATGCATTTTCATATGCAACTGGTTTATGGAACTAAAATCTCTATGTCACTTTCCATGGCTACAGTGTCACTCAACATTTCAGTGGAAAAAAACTGTTCCTTCCAAAACTGTAAATATAAGAAACTATCCACACCTGCAGGAGGGGTTAGGTATTGTCACTGTAAGAAAAGATGAAAACCCTTAAGTCTGGTATAACTAGTAAGCAAAAATATGCTAAATTGAAACTTTGACAAAAATAATACATTAAATTATCAGACTGTTAACAGATAGTAACTCAGAAGAGTATCCTCCTTGTGATCTTTCCCCTTCACTGGGGAGCAGGTCATACCATCCAAATTCAATTTAATCAATTGACTAGGGCTATTTTTTACCAGAAATATTTCACATTTTCACAGGACTTTGATTGGAAAGGGCTATTATTTTATGCTTTTCAATACTAATTTGGCTATTCCTAACAAGTAAAGCTTTTCTAGAATAGAAAATGTGTAATAACTACAATAAAGCACAGAAATATTTTAAACATTTACTCTTGGACTGGCAAAATAGAAATATAAATAAATGTACACACATCATAATAATACAAATCCTTTATCCTCAACATCCTTTCCAAATTTTAATGTGTATTCACAAACTGAGAACTTCAGGTTTCATGAAGATAAAGCAAAATTAAGTTGCTTTACTGAAAATAATAAAAATACACCAATCTCAAGCAGTTTCTGCAGTAGCTCTTTGTTCTATATGTGTTTAACTGAATTCCCTCAGATTTTTAAGCATTTTTAAATACGTTACATGATCATTTCAACTTCAGGACAAGGACATCAAATAAACCAAAAAACAATATAATGGCACACAGTACAGAAGAGTTCTTCTCAAGTGGGAGGCAGAGAAAAATAACAAGTTCTGTAGAATACAATATATTCCTTTAAAAAGAACTGTTTATATCCTGTACAATTGTATAACTACTTGATAAAACCTGTGTTTTCCTGAGCACGTAGATTGGCAATATCTGCATCTCTGTAACAACAGTGAAACTGAAAACTTCTATTTCTTTTATTTGATCTGCTTCAGCAAGTTTGATAAAAAACTTTTTTTTTTTTTTTTTTTTTTTTTCATAGCTTTTTCACAGGTAGGAGCAGAGATAAGCATACAAGCCTGGGAAAAGACAGAACAGTACTGATGCTACACAAACACAGATACTATGACTTGAAGGAATATTGAAGTAAATTCTTTTATTCTTTTCATGAGATACATGATACAGTCACACTTTGTAAAACCTGCTAACAATATACAATAAAAGAAGAAAAAAAGAAGAGAGGGAAAATATGAGGTTTTATGGGTTTTCGAAAACACTGCTGCAGCATTAAGTGATGATAGCACAAAATTATCTAATAGTTGTCCTGGCACTTTAGCAAGATCTGCAAGAAATAAAATTATATCATAACCCTCATGAATCTGTTGAAGACCTTTCTCAGACAATATTCAAATTCCTTTAATAACTTCAAAATTAAGCAATTGAAACAAAAGACCAAATGGAGCCACTGCTTCCAGCATATCCACGTATTTAAAAGTTTGCCATGACGTTACAGGACAGTGCTGCACACCTGGAAATGCTGCATGAATTCCACAGTGACAGCAGTGGAAGCCCTTAAACAGAACGTCATAGGAACTGCTATTAAGCTTGTGTAAGCTCAGCACTAAGATGCTTAAAAAAAAAAGAAATTTGAATACAGTAGTTCTAGTACTGCAGATCTCCTGATCTAGATTTCGTAGATAAAAATATCCCGGAGCGCAGCCTCCTCGGGCTGCTCCTGCGGCACCGGCACGCTCGCAGGAGCACACGGTCAGCGGCTTCCGCGGCGGCTCGAACCCCTTCCCGCCGGATACATCCCATTAACTCTAAACCTCATCACATTAACTCTGGACCTGACCCGCGGCCGGACCGCGTCAACTGAAGGGCAGCTACACCAGCTGTGCCCGCACGAGTCCAGCGCTGCCGAGGGCTCATCCTGCCCTGCCTTGCTCCCGCACCGCCTTTCGCCCGAGAACGCAAGCATGGTCCCGAGAACAAACCTCTCAGTCCCCCGCTTCAAAAAAGGCCATTCGACACCCCGAAGCAGCGGCACTCCCCGGTGAGCCCCTGCCCTCACCCGCCGCCAGGACACCCTCCCACGAACGCTCCCGCAGGAGCTGAGTCAGGATGGATGCAGGAGGCTGCCCTACCCCGCAGGGGCCGACACCTCCGGCCTCCCTCCGCCGGACAGGGCTGCGGCGGGGCCGCCGCCCGCGCTCCTGCCCCCGACCCACCCGTGCGGGCCGGGCCCCGCGGGCTGCGGCGGCAGCGAGGGGGGACGGTCCCCTCGGGCGGGGCAGGGCCCCGGCCCGGGGCTCACCTGCACACCGTGATCAAGTTCCGCCTCTCCACCGCGGCGTTGCGGGACGGGACGCTCTTCCTCCGGGCGGAGACGTTGAGCCCCCCTAAGCCGAGGGACGCCATCTCCGCTGGGCAGGGCAGGTGGAGCCGCCGGGGCTGGCGCGGAGCCTTTGTTCCCGGCCTCCTGCACTCCAGGATGCTGCGCCTGCCGCCGCCACACGCGGAGGAGGAAGGGGATGAGCACCCGTGTTTTCCCTGCTCCTCCTCCGGCTGCCCGGCCCCGGAGCGCCCGAGGCAGCGGCGGGTCGGGCGGGGATGCGCGGGGTCCCCGCGGCGGGGGCGGCTCGGCCCCCCCGCTCCCGACAGCCGGGCGGCCACAGCGCCGCAGAGCGCCGACACCGCCAGCCAATCAGCGCGCGGGGCGCGCGGCGCCGGCGCTGCCTGGCGGCGCTCCCGAGGGGCGCGCGCCGCCGGCGGGAGCGGGCGTGGGGAGGTGCGCCTGAGGCGGCGGCGGGAGCCGCGTTCGGTCAGAGCCCCGAGTGAGCCCTGTGGCTCTCCGAGCGTCTGTAAAATTGTGATCTTCCTTTAATTGTTATCGATTCTTTCCCTTCTTAGCGAGTTGGTGTCTCGAATGTGCGAACTTCCCTGGTCGTAGCTTGTAGAGTTTGAAAGTCGTTAATTAGAGTCATGGAATCGCAGAATCATTGCAAAAGACCTCCGCGATCATCGAGTCCAACCTTTGAACACCATCATGTCAACTAGATGCCACTAAGTGCCATATCCTGTCACTGCTTGAACTCTTCCAGGAGATGGCTCCATCGCCTCCCTGGGCAGTCTGTTGCGATGCTGGACAGCGCCTTACGGGATATGTAAGCTTTACAGGCCATACTTGTAGGAATATGGGAATGAAGTAGGAATACACTTTACCACCAAACTACAGATGGCCCAGCTCTGAACTAAGGCATGCTTGGAAGAGCTCTGGGTATAGGGCTTTGCCTTGGTGTCAAGATGCAGAATTGCATGAAGTTCATGTCACTAGAAGACAGGAAGGTACAACACTTGAGAAGAAAACCTAGCAGTAAACTAATTGTGGTTTGTGGCTGTGAAGAAGTAGATTTGGCTGGATAGCTGGGGAGGTATGAAACTGTATGGATTAATTTGATTTGCTTCCTTTATGGGAGGAAGTTCCCTTTCAGCCTAAGAAAATCACTTTCTTTCTTTGCAATGAGGATGAATGGTGAAGTAAATTTTGGCACAACTCTTCATTCTACCGAGTTATGCACATAATATTCCTAAATGTATCTGTTAAATTCCAACCTATCCATTCCTATCAATGAAATATAAAAACTTCTGTTTACTGACATGCAAATCCCCACTGGCCTATGGTTTTTTTGGAGAATACCCCCTGTAGATATGAAGCTATTTCTGCCAGTTCGTGTCAAACAAGTACTGTGTCCAGCACAATTGTGTTACATGAAGAGGAATTATGTTGACATAGGAATTTTGAAAAGTAGATTACCGTATAGATGACGATTTTTTCGAATGTAGTAGCATGTAAATCTTTTTTTCCTCAGAAGTTATCTAATAAATTGATTCAAGTATTACCACTTACCAAAACTTTCAAGATCATCATATATTACTTGGTATGCTGTATTCTCACCTCAACAGGTAACTGAATAAACTTGAACTAAGCTTTGTCTTAATTGAACTTGATATGAAATGGTACATAAACTGTTCTGCCTTCTCTAAAGTAAAGCTTCTTCTTTGCTTGGGTGGATTTTTTCCCAAGCGTATTACCATTCAAATTCACTACAAGGTAGTTAATAATTTTGTTTCTGCCTCTCTTCTTCCCTGCTCCAGAAACATCATAAAGAAGTAGAAGCACAGGTAAACCTGAAGGAGGATATCCTTTCTACATTGGAATCAAGAATAATACTTTTAAAATTAATTTTAAATGGCCCTACTAGTACAAGATTGAAATAAGCTATTATTCTTTACTTCTTCTTTCAGACTATTGAGGGCAAATGTTGCATATGGTACTTGTTGCCTCTCAAAAATTAAGAGACTGTCTTCAAGTTTCTTTCTGTTTCTCAGAGGCTTTTTAAAGACCCATTGTGTCTGTAGCTTCTGTTAAGAGATTTGTGCAGATTGAGTAAACTTTCAGTTAAATTCAAGCTAAAGCTGAAGTAGATTTAATCTCTGCAGATGAGCAATTTCAGCTGCAAGGCCTGTTGTTCTTGAAGTAATGATAAACACACTGGATAATTACTAACACTTAACCAAAAAGCCCAAAGAAAAGAAACTAACAAAAACCAGGAGAACTTTTCTACATATACCAAAACCAAAAGTATCTTTTCATTCTTCTCATCTACGTTTTACCCAGAAACTGCAACTTTTTATTTTTATACTTGAAAGAGATTTAAGATTAAATCAGGTTTATCCATTGGACTAAGCCTTAGGTTTTCAATATTAATAATATTAAGTATTAATGGATTAATAATATTAAGCAAATGGATTTCCTTAAAAATTGTTGCTTTCTTTCAAATATAGTTTATCTTCCACTACTGTCTTATCAAAGCAGAAAATGTAAAAAGGTTTGAGAAGACTTTAAAAGAATAAAAATTAATAATAATTTGAATATCATCAGCTGCCTTAGAAGGCTCAATAAATTTATCAGGAAATTTACTGTGGTAAGTCTTAAATTTTTAATGCCTCTCTGTAAAAAAATAGACTAAGGGGAAACCTTACTGCTTTCAGCTAGCCAATGGGAGAGTAGAGAAAGAGGCTTTTCTGAGGAGTACAGAGAAAATGGTTAAGGGGCAATTGTCATAAGCTGCAACAAGAGATAAATTGGAAAAATTCTTGATGTAAAGATGTTTAAGCACTGGGGATGCACAAGAAGGTGTGAGGCAGCCCATCCACGACAACCGATCCCAACTGATAAAGGGGTTATTCCATACTATATGGCATTGTGTCCAGCAGTAAAAACTCAGGGAGAGAAGGAAGAAGCATGGACATTTGAGTTACAGAATTTGTCTTCCCAAGCAACTGTTCCCTGCTTTCCTGGAAATGGCTAAAGATTTGCCTGTTGATGGGAAGTAGTGAATGTATTCCTTATTTGCTTTGCTTGCATATACTGCTTTGCTTCACTTATTAAACCATCTTTAACTCAGCCCACAGTTTTTACTGCTTTTGCCATTACAATTCTCTCTGCCATCCCACTGGGCAGAAGTGAAGGTTGTGTGGGCCTTAGCTGCTGGCCAGGATTAATCCACAAGTTGGCACTGTATTGTCATTCATAGTAGAAGAAAATGAAGTTGTTATCAAGCTATCACATAAGACTCCCTCATTTAGGAGCAAAGCACAAATTGGTGTGAAATGTGATATGTTTTACTATTGCACTTTCAGATAATTTTGAGGATACTGATAGTACAGAATGCATCTCGTGGATTCCAGTCAGCTGCCTAGCTTTCTATGTAAGCCATAACTAAACCACAAAAAGTTTCACCTCAACATAAGGAGGAGCCTTCTTTATGTTGAGGGCAGCAGAGCCCTGGCACAGGCTGCCCAGGGAGGTCACGGTGTGTCCCTCTCTGGAGACATTCAGAACTCACCTGGACATGTTCCTGTGTCTCTTGCTCCAGGTGACCCTGTCTTGGCAGGGGTTTGGACAAGATGATCTCCAGAGGTCCCTTCCAACCCTAACAATTCAGTGATTCTGTATATGTAGGAGGCATACATGCTTGCTCTTTTCAATTTTGTGGTTTGAAATTGCTTTGGCTTATTTTTTGCTTTGTTGAGCTTTTTTTTTTTTTTATCGACAGCATATCTGGGTATCTATGAATATCTTATTTACCAATATCTATAGGAGAAAGTTTCATGAAGGATGTCTGGACTTCAGGCGGCTCTCTTGAAAGCTGTTTATTGCATAGGCGAAGTTACAGCATTTCAGGGAGTGGGTATCCAGAGCCAGCCCTACAGCTGCCAGCTCCAGCTGTAGGCATACCTGAAGCCACCTTCTGTTCAAGTTACAAAGCATTTTATACTTTTCTTTGCAGAGTATCTTAACACATAACAACCAATACGCACCATACGCAATACCTTTACATTTGCCTATAGCCTATCATAGCTACTACCATGACCGTATTATAATCATTATTATCCAATCACAAGAGTAAGTAAGTTACAATTTAAGCTTACAGTGGAAAATTCTCAGACCTCTCTTTTTCTTCCTACTTTGACATTTCTTGTTTGCCTGCCATATCTCTCTTTTTGGTAAAGACATGTTTTCTATTTACTTATGCTCTTCTTGAGACTTATTTACTTGGTGAAAAACATGTCTTTGTTTGTAGTCACATACCGTTGTCCTATTCATAGAAATCTCCTTCCAACTAATCTCCAACCTTTGCCTTCTCAGTTACTCAGCACTCAGTGTTTCAGCAAAACATCTTTTACTCTATATCAAAACTTGCTTTCTTTTCTATCTCATCCCCAGTTTCTACATTCAGAGATCTTTCTGCCAAGCCTAAATACCTGTGAAACTTTCTTACCAAACTTTCATCCTCCCCAACAAATATCTTTGTACTGAAACATGATAGGTATAATTTGAAGTTCTAGTTACATTTTTGCAAATTATTCTTTCCTACGAGAATTCTGAGAATGGGTAAATTTTTCAAATTATTTGTAGATCTTGCACTTTGGCATTCTTGTGTATCCTTATGTCTTAGAAAATCTGTACAGGAGCCTTTAAAAGGAAGGTTTGAGGGCATGTTAGAAGAAGAGTTCCACCCACCTTCTTTTTTTGGCATACTGCTGATACTTAATCTCCTTCTGTTCATGACTGTCACCCACCCAAGTATGCTCTAAAAAGGCATATGGTACTTTGCTTTCATCAATTCCTTTCACTCCTTCCATAGAATTAAGAACAAAACCTGAATTTTGCAAAATTATATCATCCTAGTAGAGTTGGCCGAGGAAAAGTAATATGAAACACTGAAATATGAAGCATGTTTGTGATTTAGGATTGGAAGGATGTAGATTTCAATCTACATGTTTTAAAGCTTGTTGCAAGTCGGTTTAAGATTGCTCAGCTGAAATGAGTAGGAAAGCAATATTTGAGGGCATCATGACTTAAACACTGTAGCTTTTGAAAGTTATGCTTGTGAGATTACTAGAGAGATAAATGAGATTACTGCTTTATGCCATGGCACATAAAACTTGATCTGTGTTAATTTCTCTTGATTATTCTCTTTATATATTCTAAAGTTATGTTATTAAAAGTTATTACACTTTTCATTTGCGAGTTAAAATATTTACATTGCCACTTGGTGGCCTCATTTGATCAGCAATAGGAGATAAAAATGTAAGTTAAGATCCTTTTTCTTCACAGGTGTGCAATTCAAACCTTGACATGATTTTCCTACACATCCAGGAACAATATATCCCATTTTGTAACGAATATGTGGATGCTGTGGTGATTGCTATGGTAGTTCTCAAGGGCCCGAATCACTGATGTTGGGGTGGTCAGTTTTAAGAGCTCTTCAGTAAGGGTAGAACAGAAGTGGATGATTTTTCTCCCCATTCTTCCTCTCCTGTCCTTGAAGTTTTAATGTTCCACACCCCTTCCCAATCAAAACAAGCAGGAGATCTTGTTTGCTACCAATAATTTAACTTCTCTTTTTCTTAGGACTAGAGTTTGTTCTGAATTTGCCAGGCTTCTTTCCTGCTTGTTCTGCATCCTTAGTTCTTATTTTTCAGATTTTGTGACTTGAAAATGTTTTTCTGCATCACTTTTGTGAAACCATACCCCAAATCTCTGTCCCTCTGTGGTTCCATATTATTTACATGATTAGCTGTGTTACAAAGTGCTAGTTTGGTTTTGCTAGGTTTGCTGGTTTAGTGTACTTATGTCTGGGTTCAAGGCAAGCAAATATTGATTATATTGTGCTTAGGACACTTTTACTCATAGAAATTTTATGCCTTGGTAAGCTTCTTGTCAATTCCCGGTGCCTTGCAAGCTCAGTAAGAGCGGGCTGGGTGAGTGGATGGTGAGGTGGATTGAGAACTGGCTGAGTGCCGGGTCTTGGAGGGTTTTGAGCAGTGGCACAGGGTCTAGTTGGACTGTCACTAGTGGTGTCTCCCAAGGTGCAATACTGGAATTGTTTAATTTGTTCATCAGTTACTTGGATAAAGGGGCAGATAGCTCCTCATCAAGTTCACTGATGACGCAAAGCTGAGAGGAGTGGCCAATTCCCCAGAGTGCTGTGCAGCCCTTCGGAGGGACCTTGACAGGCTGGAGGGATTGGCAGTGAGGAACTGTGAAATTCAGCAAAAGCAAATGCAGGGTCCTGCACCTGAGGAGGAATAACCCCATGCACCGGAACAAGCAGGGGACTGACCTGCTGGAAAACAGCTCTGAGGAGAAGGACCTGGGAGTCCTGCTGGACAACAAGCTGTCCATGAGCCAGCACCGTCCTTGTGGCCTTGCAGGCCAGGGGTATCCTGGGGTGCATTAGGAAGAGCATCGCCAGCAGATTGAGGGATGTGATCCTGCCCCTCTAGTCAGCCCTGGTGAGGCCACATCTGGAGTGCTGTGTCCAGTTCTGGGCTCATAAGTACAACAGAAGAGTGGAGCTCCTGGGGTGAGTCCAGCAGAGGGCTAGGAAGATGACTGGGGGACAGGAGCATCTTTCTTACAAGGAAAGGCTGAGGGAGCTGAGCCTGTTCAGCCTTGAAAAGAGACAGCTGAGAGGGGACCTCACCAGTGTCTATAAGTATCTGAAGGGAGGATGCCACGAGGATGGACCAGGCTCTTCTTGGTGGTTCCAAGCAACAGAACAAGAGGCAACAGGCCAAAACTAATGCCCAAGAAGTTCCACCTGAACATGAGGAAGAACTTCTTTACTGTGATGGTGACTGAGCATTGGAACTGGTTTCCCAGAATAGTTGTGGATTTTCCTTTCCTGGAAGGGAAACCACCTTTTCAGAAGCCATCTGGATGCAATACTGAGTAGTGGGCTCTAGGGGACCCTGTTTGAGCAGAGAGGTTGGACCAAACGACCTTCCAGCCTGAACCGTTCTGTGATTCTGAACCCACAGTCTCACACTCTGCTGGCTCAGGGCTAGGTACTGCCTCAGAGCAAGAAGGCAGACTGTTGCCCTGCTCCAGTCTTGTCTCATGGTTTACTTGCAAAATCCATGTAGGTCTTCTGCAATTGTATAGCTCCAGATAGCCCCAGGTCTTCTGTCACACACTACAAGACATACTGCAAGCTGTAACCAAAAGACCTCTAGTTAATACACAGGCAATGGTTTATGGCTAACATAACACATGATTCTTGTGTTGCTTGACTGTCCTCTAAAATTACCATAGTAGATTCAAGGTTTCTTCATTCTTTCCTGATCTTAGTGGTTGTTGATTCTCTGAAGTAATGTGTCCTTTCACTGCTTGGTCCCTACTCATAATTTTTCTTTTAGCTACTTGCTCAGTTTTCTGTGATTCCTTAATGTTTTTATTATAAAGATTCCAGTTAGCCCCAGGTTGTTGACGTTCTGGATATTATAATCCTGCTGGTATAGGTGAATATTGCAAATGTTTACCCAAAATTGTATAGATGAGAAACATTGTGTATTTATTTCTCTACACAGAGCACAATCTTCTGATAATTTCTACTGACATACAGAGAAACAATTACATGTATCTGTATCTGGTGGTATAGATCCTGCAATCGTTAACTATTTGGGTCCACACACTCAAGTAGCTACTATTACTGGGTTCCCTGCCGGCTCTGTGGCTCCCGTGCATGAACGCACAGACGCAGGGATGGCTTCAGTAATATTGAGCCGACGGCAAGGAGTTGAGAAGGGTCCTTGCTTAGAGTTCCACAGAAAGCAGTTCATTGCTACAACTTGTGAAGGTTTCCAGAGGCAAATGACCCCGAGCACGTGACAGCTCAGGGTAAGTACAGGGCTGTGGCTAACACAGGAGCCAAGCGGGGAAGCTGAACTGGGGTACATTACCGAAACCGAACACGGCATCCTGGGAGAGGCTTCTTTCCCTCACTGTAACCTAAGTCTTTGGCACCAGAGACTGTCTCACCAAGAGCTCTCTCTGTCCCCGGTGCCACAGGTCAATCGGCCACCACAGCTACTGCTACTGTAGGAGCAATATTCCATTTTCATTGTGGGGCCTTTTTCAGATTGCATTCCTGTGGGACAGGACTCAGTGACTATAACCCCATTTTTTACCATGCCTTTCTGAGTCTGTTAATACCCCATCAGTAATGCCCCTTACATTCTGTGCAGTGACTGATACGTCTCTTCAGGCAATAGCAGTGCAGGTTGTGCATGTGCCTTCATGTCTATGCCTTCTTCAGTGTGGCATCTTGGCCTTCATTTCTCCTAAGATTACAACTCCATTTCAATAGTTGACACTTTGGCTGTCCTACACTGTGATTGTCCTGTAACTTGTGTGTTGGTGATTACTGCTTAAAGAATCTATTGTTATTGGTACCTTAACAATGTTAATAGCATTTTCTACTTCCAGTGCTTTTCTTTCTCTAAAACTATTATTTTTCTATTTCTATCCATATTTTTATTCCCATGTGACATTGTTACATCTCAGGAAAATAATATTAAAATATTTTTAATATGTATTTTTATTTTGTGGGGTTTGAATGTTGCATATAATACACTCCAGTTTTGGTAAGTCACAAGTCAAAGTTTCACATAAATGGTATTCAAAATTCCAGTCACAATTTCTACTCCCTCTGAAATGGTATCCATTAACGCTCTTGGTTTGTTTTACTCAGTCACATGAAATCTATTTCTGAGTCAATGTTGCAATGACCCTTTAATAAGAGCAGTGTATCTGTTCTGCCTTAAAAAGCCAGAGTAAAATGCTTTATTCACAGTAACATGCACTCTACTACTTTGTTGCTACTGTGTAGTATTTCTGTACCCAAAATTTTGAATTGTCTCTCAACTGGAATCTTTGGTTAAAAGAGTTAACCACAACAAGAACAAAACTGTGAAGTAAACATTTGACCTCTTTTTTTTTTTTAATTTTGGTTTCTACTTCACTTCTGGTTTTTCCACTTTGTTTAAGCATCTCTGGTGTTTCCCACTCATATTTCAGTGGCTGAGGTTGTCTAGGTTTCATCACAATTGTTGTGCATTACTTTGATTTTTAACCAAGCAAATAGAAATAATATATGCAAGTTAAATTTGTATGCTGCTTCAAGCCCCCATAATACATTCCCTTAAAATCAGAGACAATCATTCCCCATAATACATTCCCTGAAAATCAAAGACAATCGTTAAAATCCCAAGATTTGTTTTGGCATCATGGAACATAGATGCTGTTGTTTAGCCCTCACATTTGTTTCCCACAATTTTAAAGTAATGGAGACACGTATCTAATGTTTTCATTATCTTTGATACAAAAGAGTTTTCTATTGTCACTACAGGTAAGGTGTATTATCAGCAAAGAGAAGGGTGCTTACTATTTCCCTTGTTATGCAAGCAAATATTCACGATTTTGAACCTAACATAATTAATAATAAAAATAAAAACAGACAAACTTCACTCAGACAAAATCTAATAATTAATTTATGCTGCTTCTTTTAAAAGCCTTTCTGCTAGCAACAACTCTGGTGAGACTTCCCTTATGTACTCTTAAATTTTAATAGCAACATTTGTAACATAACATTCTTGCTTTTGTTAGCTTATTTACCTTGTGATAATTAAAATCGAAACTGGAACTATTTAGGCTATTTTCCATTGATGGGTTTTTCTTGATATACATAAGATCCTGCTTTGTTTATAGTTGGAGCTAGTCCATCCCATTTGCAGTTTAGACTGTAAACTTGTGTGGAAAATATGCAACATTGCTTTCCATCCTCCTTGCCATTCTACAAAGTAGTGGTTTGTTGTTGTTTGTTTGTTCATGCATTGAGCATTCCTTCCCATCTGAGTTTCTGTAGCAACATTAATCTCTTTCCATGTGTTTAGATAGGATCAGTAGACATTCTTCAGTTAAAACATTAGTCAGACTTTTTTTTCTCCCAGGCATAACTCTAAATCACATGAACTTGGGAGAAGCTGTGGCTCACGGGTCATTATAACGACAAGATGATACAATATCCCAAATCTTTCTGTAATTTTTCACCTTTTGGCTTAGTGCTATTTTTATAGTCCCATTGGGCTGTTCAATTTACCTTGAACTGCAAGTTCACAGCAATGTGAAGCCTTTCTTTTCTTCACAGGCTTCCATGTAATTCCTTGATGATTTGCCCTGGAATACATGTTCCTTGTCTCAAATAAATTTATTGGTTTAAATTGTATCTGGAAAATACAATGATAAATGCCTGCATGGTGGCTCATTTGGCTATAGCTTTCTTTACTGAACTACCTCAACCCACTTTCTCAGTGGGTCTAGAATTAGGAAACCATGTTTACTCCCACTTTGCACGGTATGTTGGATTAAGATGGGACTACACCAATTCTATTGTAGTCTGTTTGTATCCTAGCCCATTGCCCTGAGTTTGCCTGGGAGAGAGATCATTTTCTTCTGATGTTTCTCACTGATGTTTTGGCTGTTGCTAAGCAGTGCTTACTACTACTAAGAAGTCAAGGACTTAGTGTCTTGTGTTCCGCCGGTGAAGAGCTGCACAAGAAGCTGGGGGCAGGGGGAGCACAGTCAGGACAGCTGACCCGAGATGCCCAAAGGAGTATTTCATACCACAGAACATCATATAAAGTGGGGGAATTGGCTGGGAGGAGCTGATCACAGCTCAGGGACGGGCTGAGTATTTTCAGTGAGTGGTGAGCAACTGTATTGTGCATCACTTATTTCTCCTGGGTTTTACCTCCCTCTCTCTCTCTCTTTCATTATTATTGCTACTATTATTATTGTGGTTGTTGTTATATTTTACTTTGCTTCAGTTATTAAATTCTTCCTACATTGACACACCAGTTTTCACTTTTTTCCACTTCTGCTCCCCGTCGCACTGGGCAGAGAGTGAGTGAGCAAGCAGCTGTGTGGTATTTAGTTGCCATCTGGAGTTAAACCACAGCACCAATGGTTCATGAATTCTCTAATGTTTTAATTTTATTTTTCTCCAAGTGGGGGTATTCGCCACAGCATAAACTAAGCATTATGTACCCATCTGTCTTCATGTTTGCCAACTAGCTACCTTCTAATAGTCCCTTTTGCATTCAAGCATCCCCTACATGATCTTGCTCATGCACCTATTGAAACAAATCTACTGAAAGTGTACATAGTGCTCGTTATGTGCAAGTGTTTTTTACCTGGCCACACTATACTCTCTATGCTTCACCTATCTACCAGCTTCTATAGTAATCTCCCCTCAATTTCCTCATTTTCATGTTGTAAAGTCGCACTATCTTTTTATACCGAGCTTTGTATGATTTTATTTGGTTTGTTTGCAAGCTGGGAGTTTCTTCAAATGTCAAGTCTACTGAGACCACCACAACCTTGGCAAGGGTGTGTGCTTGACTATTCAAATATTGCTGCCTCTGTATGTTTCCTTTTGGTAGGCTTTTACATGACCTGCATATTTTTTTCTCTCTGCTTTTTTTAACGTATGTTCAGGATTTCCTTTCCATGACTGAGAGGCTACCAGATTTCCATTCTGTGTTTGTAGGTAATTTTTAATCTACTTTGGTAACCAAATAGTTAAAGCTTGATGTATCCAGCATGAAACTAAGTATGAAGCTCGGTCATTTCCTTTAGGTTTCTCTTTTAACAGCATTAGCAGAGCTTGTGTCTTTGTTGCTTGTGCAGAGTGAAGGCAGACAGCTCTTTTTATTTTCCCGAGCATATCTAATAGAGGATTTTCCATCCTTTTGATAAAAACTGGAGCCATTTGTGAATCACACTGAATAACCTGTGGCACGAAGTCAATAACGGAGCTTTTATCTGGTGAGAGACACATAAACAGGTAAAGTGCACTTCTGTTCTGTTCCAGTGGTTAAAAGCCCTATAGAGCTAGTGATAAAGTCTTGCCTTATTCTACAGAAAGCTCTTATTTATAAAATACAGCGTGTATCCAGCTAGCATAGGTTTGATACATATCCAGTTTGTACTTTTCCACCATTATGTACTTTAGTGGAGCATGTGTGATAGGTACTTTAGTGGAGCATGTGTGATATGTACTACTGCAAAATAGCGTCTAGCAATGTATACCCAAAGCTAATTGCTTATATTAAAGCTAAACCTGTTTTTTAATACAGAATAGAGTTTTCCCCCACAAGTCTTAAGAATCTTGAAGCAAAAGCATTTTATTTCTGTGTTCTTTAAACAGCACTGTGTAGATCAGTAGTGGCCAGCTGAACATGAAACAGAGTGCAATAATGGGCATCTAAATCCCAGCGTTTGAACTAGTGCAGTTTCACTTCTTTTTTTTCTTTCCATTCTTGTTTGTGAGATTTCTTCACTAATTTGATTAGTAGTTTTCTCATTTCTGCAAATATGATTGTCATGAAAATGTAAGCAGCTCCAAAAGTGAAACTAATACAATTTTTACATGCATGGACTCTCATACTCAGTTCTACCCTTTGCTGATGCCATTCCTTCTACCTAAAACTATTACTGAATATTTCACTTTAGATTGTGTCTGAATTTTGTCATGACTAGCTCTGAAGCGTGTGTTTTGAGTAATGCTGACTTCTTCTTGAGTATATTCCCAAACTTTCAGTTTTTCCATGTACTGACAGATTACTCATGTATGGTATAACATAACACATTCTGATGGTAATTTCATGCATATGTGATATGTTTGATCTGAAAGTCTTGAGATACATGGATAAAACAACATTGCTTTCTCTCACAAGTAAATGTTTGTTGTTACCAGCTCTTCTCTGTTAGTGGAATTGCAAGAAAGCACTGGCTAAATCAGTAACAAAATAGCAGTCAAATATTCTGCTCAGTGTTACACAAATTTCAGGCATACAACCAACCTGAGAGATGGCTACCTTATTTAAGTGTTAAAAACTCACTTTTAGCTTTTTTCCATTGCTTTTAACCCTGGACAAATGGGATGTTAAAATAATAGGTCTCTGTACTAAGATCTTGCTTTCCAGTAAACTTGTTGATGGTGGAGTCCTTCCTCTGCCATTAAAACACAATTTCTATTTTTTCACATTTTAAGTTACAGACATACAAAACTTGAGGAAATACTGTTACCCAAATATCCACTGTTTTAACTTCCTCCGGATTCTTAATAACAAAGCATCAATGACTTGCAGGAATCACTCCACCCTCACCTCCCACTGGTCAGGCCCAATTTCACAAACATCCGTAACAAAATCTACAGCCAATCCATTTTGTTTCAACAAGGCTGTGCCAATTATTCCCTGGTGTTCCTAAAAGGGATCCTCCCACTCCTGAAGGAACAGGAGAAGGAGACTCCTGAACTTGGCAGCTATTAACTTCAGGCAGATATCTTAACACAGGTACTTGAACATCCTTTCATGCATATAATGCAGTAAGTTTTATCATTTTCCCTCTTTTGTGGGTTAGAGCTGGAACAAATATTTGTTGAAGAGTGGTTATTGGCAGTACAGTATCAATTAACATCATGGCACTAGTGTTAATGTTCTTCCCTTGACCACCCAGTACCAATATTGTTATTGGCCATTTCCATTGGTTATATTGTAATTTTACCACTAGACCAGGGGCAAGTAGGCAGCAGAGTGTCCCTAGTCTTTGTTATTGAGAGGAAGAGATGATGTTTAAGGGCTTTGCTGAGAGAGACCTGTTATTTTCTCTAGTTTTCATTCCTCCTCATGATTTTTGATTAGCTTGACAAAATGAGCCAGCAAGGAATTTATGTATTCTATCCCATTTTCTCAAATCCTTGCCTCTTTTTCTCAAATTTTAACATGTTTCCTTCCTGCAGTTTCATTGGTGTCCACTAAATGAAGTTTTTATCATGTTGTCCAAGGATATTCTGCAGTTAACCATTACTACCTCTTTTTACATGAAGAGCTAAACCCACTCTGAGGACTGTTTTCCCTTTTCTATTTCTTTTTATCTTTATTTTAAATGGAGGCTGTGAGTCATTTAGGACTGTATTTCTGAAAATTACAGTCTGTAATGTCTACAGTATGTGGACCTTTTATCAGATCCACAGGACTGGGATTTCCTTGTAGTCTTTCTTACTTTCATTACCTTGTCTGTTTTCCTTGTCTATACCTGCTGAAGCTGAATTTGCAGCTCTTCCCATTGTAGTCGTGCTTGATTCACAGGTCCCATAATTACTCTTGCTGACTTAACTCTTGTACCACTGCTACCTGAAAGCCGGTTCTGTTTGATCAGATACATTCCCAGATGCCAATACCAACAATTTTTCCAGGATTCACATTATATTACAATCTCATAGCATTCTAGGTAGAATAACCTGCTAGCCAAATCTCCAGTTACTGCTCAGATAACTGTTCTGAGACATATACCTACTAAATTTCTTACAGGAAATTGTTCCTGCAGTGTAGCTGATAATCATACTCCGTTCTGAGGCTGTGCAATATTTACTAGTTAAGGAAAGCTAATCCTTGCGTTCCAAAAGCCCCATTTAAAAAGTTTCTGAATTCAGTAGCCTCAAGTATTAAGCAAATACTTTTGTTCACTCTTCGGTCAGTTCAGTTGCTATTGTTATAATAATTTTCCATGTTTTAGGAGCAGCACAACCCAAGCAGGAGTAAACAGCAGGGTGCACTCCTTTCTTACCACTGTTTTGGTTTTAACTTCATAACTCGATCATAAAAGCCTATTTAGTTGTCACTTTACCTGAATTTTCAGTATAGTTGCGGTCTGAGTTTCCCTTATATCCTTGTATGTATAGTATGTGTTCTGGGTGACTGGTATTGAAGTGAAAAGACTTTTTGAGTGTGCAGACATCCATCTGTATGGTATAGCTTTCAGGGTGTGTCCTCAAGTTAGTAAATGGTTCACTTCAGAAGCTATAAGGTAAGCCTAACAATCAGAAACCGAAAATCCACTTTTAAACATCATTAGACTAGTACTATACACCCAGATCCAAAGAGAGACAAAGCCTGAATGTTTTTATTATTAGCTAGGTCAAAACTGATGCACAACAAAGGTAATGTTTTGGTAACATTCACCATTATTTCCATTCATATTTTGCTGATATAGAAGATACACATATATATTTCTCCTTTTCTGTTGTTCACCCCTCTTTTTCCATGTATTCATCTAAATGGGATTTTCAGAGGTGAAAAATGTAATTATTCTTTTCCTCTATTTCCTATCATGGTTTAACACTAATGTATGTATGAGTGACCTGATATGGCATGACGATCAACTCCTTATCTGTATCCATGTGATCTGATGGGAGGAGATCAGTTTACTTAGTTTACCATTATAAGAATAGCCACTACTATGAGTATTGTGGTAGCACAAACGATGTTTTGATGACTACCATAGTGGTAGCACATAAAAAGAAACAAGATAACTTTTACTGTTCTAGGGGTTAAAATGTTTATGGGGAACATCTTACTATGAAACCTTGAGGTAAGCATTATTCTGCCTGCCCAACTTCACCCTCTTGGGAAAGAGAGGATATTGTCAATCTGATGACGGATTTAACGGAACAAGATGAACTCTGTAACAAATGAAGTGTGATAACACAATCCAGCCCACAGTGCATGAAAAGACCATGCACTCATGATGAGTTAGACTTAGCTTCAATTTTTCGCCCTTAAGAAAACATGTACACATGCTTTCCCTGACAGACCTACCACTCTTGAATAGTTCAGTTTACTCAAAATATGAATATAGGTGGAAATCTATTAGGAAAGTATGTGGTAAGTCTGTCCTGTGAAACAATGCACCGCAGCAGTATTCAGAAAGAGATTTTGTCACGTATATATCTGGAACAAAATGAAGTACTGTATTTCAATAATTTTGTTCTTGTAAACATACAATTTCATATACACATTAGATTATCCAATTGGTGTGTGAGAAATTCTTCTGGTCCTGTCACATACAGTAATAAGCATCTTTCTTTGCTAATGTGTTGCCAAGGTGTTCCATAAATAACCTAGGCAGATAAGTTCTCCTCTCTCATGTGCACCATGCCATGGAATCAGTTTCCTTAAAGGACTTGGCCTGGTTCTGGTCACGCCTGCTTGTAACTTCCAGCTCAGTGGATGTCTTCATGAACTGATTGTCAGCCATGTGTGATCACTGCAGAAATCATCTGTCTTCTTTAGGATGTGGGATAATTTAGCAATATATCTGTCCTCAGACACCACAAAAAATCCTATGTCTTCATGAGCAAATGGCTCATGACATGGAGTCACTGCCAGGTCTTGTCCTCTATTGGTATGATAAAAGGCTTTGTTTTCATGCCAAGTCCCATAGATACTCACCAGAGGTAGTTTAAAGAAGATCAATTTTCCAAATTTAGTTCTGCTTCATAGTGCTGACTATTCAAAGAACCACAGAGGATGCTCCCATTGAGGAATCTCTGTAACGTTTAACAAGCATACCTTGCCCACAGGGAATCTTTGGATCCTTAGGATATTGGCATTACGTTCTCTAATTTCTACTGGAACAGAATTCCTTGTGTGCCAGGTGCAGACAAGGAATACAAGAAGAGCAGACTTCTTACAGTAGGAGGTATCTCAGTTTGACTAGGTGTTCAAGTGAGATGCTGAGAGTTGCTTCCTTTAACATTTTCCATACTAAAAAACTCATTTGCTCTCAGTGAATGATGATATGGAAACGGGACTGCTCTGAACACCTTATTCAGTCAGGGTGAGCTGTTAATCATTCATAATTTATTGTTGACTATAAAAAGAAATCAAGGAATTACATTTAGTATCATGGTACTCACACAGGGTCACGTGTCATTGCATGCAAGCAGAATGCTTGAACTGTACAGAGGTCGTGCCACGGCTGAGTCAGAGAGGAGGATGTCTAGAGTGCAAAGGGTGAGCAAGTTAGAATATGAGCAGAGACCATTTTGTTCCTTCAATTATCATTGTGTGGTGCTGGAACACTGTCCAAAGCCTTGTGGTTCAAGGGTCCCCATGAATATCAACTTCTTGGGGAGCTACCTGACAGTCCTTCTGGCTCTGACCTACAGCCTTTATCTCCCATTCTGTCTGGGAAATAGGAAATCATATTGTGATTTCGCTGTCCACACAGAGAAGGGGAGGAACATTGAGGAAGACCTCTGAGGCTTGCTGATTAGTTGAACATCTTGTATGGGTGCTTTCTGCAGTTTTTTGGCAGGAAGGTCTCAATTTACTAATATTACTCATACGAGTTTGACCATGATTAGCACTTCTTAAATGTCATTGATTGCATTACTGTTTAGTATGTTATGTCACTTTTACACGAAGTTTATACTTAGAAATCAGTAAGAAATAAACAAGAAAGATACCCTGAAATCTGGATTTGCAAGGCAAAGGTCTAATAAATTCAAGTTTCAGTGGGAAGTATGTGGAAAAATGTTGGTTTTCCCTTAACAAGCATAATATGTGGGGGTAGAGCAATAAACTTGGTTGCAATCAAAATACATTTTAATGATCTTATGATGAATTTATGGAAATTAGGTTAAAGATCCTTATGGAATTAGCGAAATGGGAAGTTAAGAGAAGATGCAGATGGATTAATGAGACATTAGAGCATCTAGTCTGAATCACTAGAAGGGCTGCCGGTAATTGCGTTTTCAGTAACTGTAGCCGCAATATAGCCAGCCACAAAATAGTGAAATCTGATTTTTGAATTGCTGAAGTCCTGCATGGTGAGGGGGTTATTTTCTCCAGTCTCTTTTGAAGTGTTTTGTGCAAAATGATCACATGCAGACATATCTTGATATCATAACTGGAATCTTCCTGCTAAGTCTCCCTGGATTGTTGCAGGGATCATTAGTGTTGACATGTAAGGCAGAGCTGTGGCATGTAGCAGATGTTTCTGGAAGCAGAAATGATGTGAGGGAGCATTAGCCCTATTGTCAATGATTATGGCTACTTGAAAGGTTTGGAGCTTGTGAACATGTGTCTGCACTGTATCCAATTGCCTGTAGAAACACATTTACCTTGGAGTGCACAATCATTTGTTTTACAGTAAACATCAAAAAGGAACAGAGCAATTTGGCTGTGGTTAAAGACTAACAAGCAGAACATGGTCACAGTGCCATAGTCAATGTCTTATGACATGAACTGAAAGAAGTGACTATTTTTGGTCATTTCACCACAGTAACAAAGTCCAATGTATAAGATTAAATAAAGTGAGTGTACTTCTGCACTGCTACAGAAAATGGAAGTCAAATTACTTACAGAATTTAAAAATATTTGGCTATTATTGAAATAACCCCCAGTTTGGGCTACTTTACTAAAAAAAACAAAAGCTGTGAAACATTTTGGGTCCTGAGGATAGTAATGTCAATTGCGCCAATTCTGCCTAGAAGGGTTATAGAAACTTGTTTTTTGATGGGGTTTTTTTGTGTGGGTTTGTTTGTTTGTTTATTTGGGATTTTGGTTTTGTTGGGGTTTTTTTTGCCTAGAGAGGACAGACAACACTTGTGAAAGCAGCATTAAAATTTTGAAAGTACTGCAAAGTGAAGTAGAAGTTCTTTCTATCTGTTGTGGATAAGGAAGGGATAACAGCTCTAACTTATCTCGAGGACAATTCATATTAAATATCCAAAAAACCTCCAAGTAGTTCAGATAGTCTGAAGTTCTCCATCTTTGCTTTTGGAAACTAACTATGGAGGTACAGAATAGAAACACCTGTAGAGAACGTAATGTGTAATGATTGATGTGATCTGAAGGAAGGAGGGTGGACAGGATGGCATTTTGACATTATATGTCTTCCACATATAATGAACTGTAGGTGTAGAAATAAATAAAAATTTGGAATCAGTATTACTAGGAAGAAGCTGAATGAGAGGTTTTTAATTCTCATAATTTCCTGTGTAATCTAGACATTTCACAAATAGTATGGAATAGAATGCAAGTATTTACAAAATATGGCTTTGAATAATATTGTACAAGGGAACAAGTCAATAGCTTTGATTTCTGTATAGAATATAATATTGATGCTGTTATATATTTCGTATGTAGTGACTTGAGTTTGTAAACTCCTTTCTCAGGCATTCAGCTGTCTGTGATCGAGACACAGCAGAGTAACCATCTTTCAGACTTTTGAGGAAACTTCTTAATTTGGAGCAAGAACTGCAAAGAAGTTGATAAAATGGGCTTCTGCAAGGTAAGAAAGGTTGCAGACAGGTAAGACTCTTAAAATTGAGTTAAGCAGCAGTTTAAGGATTCAAGAGAAAGAAACATCATCATGAAAATAAATAAAATCCTAAGTGAAAAGCAAGGATTTGGAAGACAGCAATTCAATCTCAATGAGGATCCATTCCAGGGGCAGTAGAAACCAGCTCTACCCCACCTCACTGAGGACTTCTTGGCCATCAAAGATTTTTCCTGTTTCTTGATTCAGGGCACTGAACATACCAACACCCACTTTAGTATTTCATTAATTCAAGTTATCAAAACATGGTAATGTATGGTAACTAATCAGTAACTGCTGAATACTTTTAAGCTGTGTGTATTCAGTTTACAAAGGGCTCTTTGTGCATGGCAAAAGGTGGCTGTCCAATCAAAGGCACTCAGGGAGGGAAGGATTACTTGTCCTGTTACAATGTTACCAGGCATATCCTTGCCTAGAAAAGTTATATGGACAAAAACTGGACGTGTTGTAGTAATATATGTTTTATTCAGATTTAAGTGGGTAAAATGTTTTCCACCTGCACAAAAAGTAATTTTGTTTATTTTTTCCCATCAGTTTTCATTTGTGAAATAAAGTCCTGAACATTTTTAAAGCCCAATGTTCTGTACTATATGTCTTTAAATGCATTTTTCTGTTATAACTGTAGTAATAATATAACTTTAAATGCAACTATTCAGCAAGTAAAGATTATGTTTTCAGAAACAAGACTGAGTTTGTAAAGCTGAAAACTGGCACATTAGTAATAGGAATCAAGTGACATTACTTTAGTTTGTGGTAGTCCTCCTTATGAGAATAAACAATTAACTCCAAATCAAATCACAGATAATAAGAGTGGAGTCTTGTAATTTTAAAACATGCTTTTCAGAATAGACTTTCTTTTTAAATACAAACAGAAGCTGGATGCTTACATTAACTTGATTTGTTCTCATGCTTTGTCCAGGGAAAATAAAATGTCCAGCAACTACAATAGGCATTATCTTGTAGCTGAGCATACAGCATAGTTAAAGGAGCACAAAATTACCAGTTTCTGACAGTATAATAATTCCCTTCACATAGAACGATTCTCATTGATAGAATGGTAGCCAAGTTGGCAAAATTCCTTTACAGAGTATTATTCTTTTCCAGCCCTGATTAACAGGAAAGAGGCTGCTAAAGTAGAATAGGAGTTCTCCTAGTACTGTAAATCAGAGGTTCTTCACAGGTGTTCTGATCTGTGCTAGGGTTGAATGTCATTGAGGAATCATTACACAATTCCCACAATCCTTTCCAGTATTTTGCTTACCTGGTGCTTATTGGAAAATCTAACTCACCATCTTTAAAGTGAATAGAAGAAAAAAGTAGTTTGTGGGATTTTCTTTGGCCACAATATATGCAGTTGTTGAAGTATTTGCTTCAGTTTCTTGTCTTGTTTGCTATTTTTATTGATAAGTATATTTTAAAAAGGTTAGTTTTTCTTTATATTGTTTAGAAAATTTTGAAGGCATCATGCCATCATTTCAGAACGTTTTATCTCTGATATCAAAGTTAGATTAAAGTTTCTGTGTCAGTAGTTCCAATATCATGTGTCAGTTTGTGATGTGCTGGCCTCCATCAGATAAAAAAAATGCACAGATACAATGTATGTTTTGTGGGATGAGATTCTCTCAACACAAATTATTTTTTAGAAGCATAAGTAGTTGAAACTTCACCACAAAACATGAGAGCCCTTTTTTTCAAATGCCTTTTCCTGCAGTTTTAGAAACTGTCTCATGATCAGTTTGTTAATAAAATATTAAGACATTTTGACACAAGAAGGGTGTTGGATAAGTAAATTTAGATAACTAAATAGATGGAAACAATCTGAAATAATTAATAGTGAGTACAGTATAGGATGATCCATATATACCTGTGGTTCAAAAATTATGTTATGATCATGCAAAATATGACTTAAATAGCAGAGTTATACTGAAAAGCCTGGTGAATGATCTGTAAGAGCAATGACTCAAAGAAGGTTTTAAGGTTTAGTTTATTGTACCAATACAATCTCTCATTGTCCTTGAGTGCCCAAGAGAGATTATTCAAACCATGCATTTATAACACATAAGAGAAGGGAATTAACTGTGCTTCAGTCTACAGAATTAATGTTGACAGAATATTTCAAGGGACCTATGGTCATGTTTCAAACATGTAAGAAGTATTTATGCTTAAAATTCTAAAAAAGATGTGTGAATATAATGCAGGAACAAAGGGAAATTGTCTACTATCTTAATAAAGAGGGGACTGAGTAAACCATATGAATATGTATAAGTATTTTCACATAGAAAATATATCTGATGATGCAGAGCTTCACAGAAATAATAATATCCAAGAGGTGTTATTCTATCTTCAACTAAACAATGTCTGTGAAGGGAAATGGAGCATAGAAGCAGTTAGCCAATAGGTCTAACAAACTTAAGACCACTTGCAATTTTTAATGTAAAATTAGAAGTTTTCCTCTTGTACAGGCTTTGCTTTAGACGAGGCAGACTTACCTGGTCCGATGAGTCACTTTAGAGAACTTTCAACTGGCTAAAATCTCTTAAAACATTTACCCCATAACTCAATAGAGGGAGCTCTGTGAGCTGCAGTTGTCATTCTCTTCATACAATCCCACTGATCCACTGTTGGATAGGGCTGAGATGGACATGTGGCAGAGCTTCAGACAGTCCAGGTGGATGTTGTTTATCAGCCTTTTTTTACTTGCTTCTGCAGCAAGGGATTTGAATTGTCCAACAGTTCCCACATCACCAGATCTCTGCTTCTTCTAATCATAGCATAACAAACTGGTTTGGGAAGGAATATTGAATTGTTTATGAGCCTTAAGTAGCTCAAAGGTCATAGATTGGTCATCTCTGTTTAAATCCCTCTTCTGTGAGATATTTTATGACTAGTACATAGAAGCAGAAAAAAAGGAATGTTTTCTTTCTTCATGAACTTTTGAATGATCAGGATACTCTGCTTTCAAGACATCTTCGCTTAGCATCTGGTCAATGTCTACTCGATACAGACAATGTCTATACAAGATTTCATGCTTCAAGTCTTCTGCCTACAGAACTAGAAAATCCCCCTTGATAACATCAAAGATTGGCTGAAACCGAGAGTAAACTCTTGATTTAACCAAATAACTGATCTGAGGGAAGACAGTATTTTTCAAACACTGGGTTTATGAATCCTGCTAATGTATTTAGGGCAAAACCAGTCGCCAGACTTTGGATGAGAAAGTATTTCTCCTCGGATTAGATTGACTGGCACCTATGTTGTTTCTAGATGTTTTTGTACCTCTTTGGTTGTGAACCAGCTACTATGTTCACCTACATGTTTTTTTTATACTCAGGTAATGAGCCATGGTGATGCCACAGATTCTTCTGTTGTTGGTTTATTTTACGGATTTAATCTCTTCAGCCTGAAATTATATATTCTCACCCAAATTATCAGTTTTAAACAAGATATAAGAGATTAGAAGAAAGAGTTAGTGATCTTCTCTGATTTCAAATTCTCTGAAATTGTGGAACTATGTGACTGAACAAAGTACAAAAGCTATAAAGAAATTACAGGATATTGTATCTTACTAAATAGATGTAAAATACTGTACTTTCCCTATTTTCCCACTTTTTAATATCAGTTTAGTTGCTTCAGCTCCTAGTGTTATAAAACCAGGTATCTTTCATTTTCTTTGCATTACTGTATGCAGGCAAGAGAGACTCTGGTAAAAATCGCTCATCTGTTTTATTTCTATTTCCGTTTCTTATCATGATTGCACTTCAATAGCATCGAGACATTGCAATGAGATAACAGAACATTCTGACAGATCTCATACTGTTCTCTCTATTTGCCCTTTAAGGTGAAACAGTTGTGAAAGAACTGCATATACTATTCCTTTTTTTTTTTGATCAATTGACTTTTCTTTAAAGTTTCTCATTTTAGTTTTTTTGGTTCCCACTGAAATAATGGGACCAGTCCATTAAGATCAAGTCCAGGAAAGAATTTAGGCACACAAGTTAAAATCCACTGTTCCCATTAACTGCTGTGGATAGACTTCTATACAAATATATCACAATGACTTTTCATAAACAGGTAACACCTATACTTATTAATCCTTTATATTCTGCTTGACTGGAAATGCAAAACTACCCTTTCTAAAGTAATCCTCAATCTGATAAGACTATCTCTATTCCAAAACCTTATAAAAATACTGTTTCACCACCATTTTGAGATTACAGGCATGCATGACAATAAGGAACAAAAATAATTTCTTCTGGGTATTTATCAGATTAAGTAAGTTTTGTGGGAGTAAAGTGATAGGAGACCTGCAGTGAAATTTGTATAAACCTACTTGCCTTCTAGGACAAGTATTTTTATTTAATTTCTCGTAAATTTTACGTCTGTAAAAGTGTTGAACATGTCTACTTTAATACATACATTGAAATTACTGTTAAGAAGTGCAATAAATTTATTTTAAATGTTTTAAATAATTGTTATTTTCGTTAAAGTCGTGCCTACAGATACTGATAAAAACAATACATTCCACAATAAAACAAATGGCCCTTTTGAAACAGTTTAGAATATGAACACACATTCAAAAATCAGAAGAATACTAATTGGGCAAATTTCTGCTGACCAGAGCTATTTCCAAAACTTTTCTAAACTGAGTCTGAAACTCGTCTTGCTGTTCTGCAGTTACTCAAATGAGAAACGATATGCACTATAGTAAAATCCTGTTTTCTTTCCTGCTAGGTGGGTAATGATTTCCTGGATTAGACTTGGAAGATGGGAAAGGAAGCAAAAGATTAAAACAATGCTTTGGTGTTACCTGGTTTCATTCTCACCGTGTATTCAAGAATGGATTCATCCTTAAGTGCAACAGTTACTTCGAACATTCAGCAACATCTCTAACAAGGTAAGGAGGAATTCCTTTGAGTTTTAAGGGGCATAATTAAAACAACAGTACCTATAACAGGGAATGTTTTCTGGTGGAAGAATAAAGTATTCAGGCTTGTTTTCCCAGGTGACAATGAAATATGCATGCTTTCGAGGGCTAGTATTATTGCCTTTAGGAAAAGGGATGTGCAGTCCAAAGTGCATACGCTGTATTATCCAAAATAGGCGAGGCAATTGGAGTGGGAAAAAATCCAAGAGAAAGCTATTTGTTATCTCTGTCTTACATAACAGAAGCAAAGTCCAATCATGCTGGATGTCATTAACCATATTAATTCTGCTCACATTAGAATACTTTTTCAGAGGACTAGACACAAACCAGGAGCAACCTTTCACGGTATGTCAGTAGTTTGGGGTTTTTTTTAAATCAGAGGTATTTTATAAATTCACTAGTAACTAAAATTGGGACAAATCCAATTAACTGCATATTCTTTTAAATAAACATTTAATTTCTCATTTATTTTGTATGTCTGTGCTGAATTGCAGAAAATATCATTCTCATGTCATTCAAATGAGATTAAATGAATGACTTAGAGTTATCAAATGGATACAAATACAGAATATAGATGTTTGTAAGGAAACTCCAAACTTCTGGACTTTTTTCAATATGCTTATACTTGTGCATTATGAATATTCACTTGCAATATATGATATTAATAACTTTACTGATTGTAATAAGTCCATATTTTTCTTTCAAACAAATGGTTGTTGAGATTACTGTCCTTGTCTTAAGATTGTGTATTCCTCAGTCAAATATTATTTTACAGGAAACTATCTTCAATAAATTTAAAATGCCTTCTGAAGATGAAAAGAAGTATACTGCAGATGGAAATAGTCATGAGATCGCTGCATCCAGCCAGGGTCATGAATTTGAAGACAAACAGTAAGTATTCTTTAATATTGTAAACATAATGCATTGAAGCTTATTAGACTCCATTACTTTGGTTTATATTTTATTGAATTTCATATTTTAAATCTTATTTTACCTTATTTTGTTAGGAAAACCTAGTAAGAGAAAACTTTGTAAGAGTAAGGGTAGCATTGATTGGTACATTTATTTCATGCAAAAGGACTATTTATTTTTGTCCTTTAAAGGACTAAGTGTCCACAGCATTGACTAGAGACTTACTGAAAAACAATTCTAAAATATGACAAAAATTATGTTGGAATGGAAATCTTGGATGCATTTATGTCATCTGCTAAAAATTATCTTAATATTTTTAGTATGCAAGTGAATCAACATTTTACATATCTTGAACATTTTATGTATTCCCGATCTGCTATGTACCAAAGTTTTCCTCTCTTCTGTTTTGAAAGCTATACAGTGCTTCGGTTCACAACTTCCCTGACCAGATAGTGGAACCACCAACCCCGTTGGTGTTGTTTCATCCTTGAAGGGGTGAACTGGGAAGAACATGACTTAAATTTACAGAAGTTAGGAGGTGATGCTACTTATATTGCTGAAGATTTAAATACAAACATCTCAAGAATGCTCAATAAATCATGTTAATTTTGCACAATTGTTTGCAGTAGAGTTATTTCATAACTATAATATAATTGAAAGGCATTAATATGTTGAATTAGTATTTCTGTGAAGTGGGGTCCATTTTTAAATTCACTGAAACTGCCACACCATTTTTTAGCCAGGGAAAGAAGAAGCAGAAGAAAGGGGAAAAACCTAAGACGGTCAGCCCATTAGCACTGGTAAGGTTTATTCTCTCTATATGTGTGTATGTATATGTACACACAGGCACATTTCAAAATGTAATCAAAAATAGCTACAATTATGTTAGTGTCCTGCATGTATAATGCTGTCTCTACCAAATACTTTGATACTACAGAATATTGGCTATAGTATAGAAATCAAGCAGTTCTTTTTGTGGATGTAGTTGTACTAAAGAAGCTGTCTTATTACTGGTAAGGATTCTTGGGAGTCTTCCCTTAGAAATTTATCATGTTAAACATACCTATACCAGATATTTGTTTGTGAAAGATAGGAATTGCCATGTTCAGTCATTTCTTCTGACACAATGAAAAGGGTGACCATGTACCTATGATTATGTGTGGTCTTGTCCTCTAAATTACCGGAGTCAGGTACTAATCACAGTAATTATCCCCATCATTCATTATTCAGTCACCTGAGTCAGCAGAAAAGGGCAATTCCATGGCACTGATGAAAATTAAAATTAAAAATTGTATACTAAAAGGTATCAGATTCTTTAAAATTTTCTGTATGTTTTTTAAAAGACAATCTTTTAATATTTAATCAAGTAAATCCTAGGTCCTCTTTTATTAATACTGAAATATTTTATATTTTGTAGGTTTATTGTGTGTAACATACAGCAATGATACTGCAAATAACAGACATAAAACTATAGTCTGTGATGCTGGCCAATGCCCAATTTCTTTGCTTTGCTATATCAGTTTGCACTTGTACAATTACTTCATACAACTATAGTTTACATCAGTAAACTTAGTATTTTATAGTACAGAATAATAGATGAGCTCAAACTTTATTAAGTTCATTGGCAAGAGGGTTTAGGATTTCAATACATTTTTATAATTGGTACATTAGGGACAGTTTTTCTGGCTGCATAATAATGAATTTACAGTAAAAGCAATTATTGCCTTAATTATCATAATTCCATTAAAACTTCTTATAATTTGAACTTTAAATGGCAAATATAAAATGAGTAAATTTCTTATGCCTTGTTTTCCTATGATCTTTCTTATCCAGGGGCAGATATTAATGCATTAAAATGGCACATCTCTCTGGTTTTGAGAGTTTATAGTATAAAAGTGCTTACATAGAAAGGATTTATACCTGTACATTTAAATTGTTTTGTAAACTGTATTTCTAAAGAGATAAAGTTGTAGCTTTGTGACAGTAGGTGTACAACTGACAGCTTTTTCTTTACTTTCTTGACTTTGTAGACACAGCATTCAGTTAGCATTCTAATACAACAGTTAGAATAAATTTCTCTTCTCATTTACAGTTTCGATACTCCAGCTGGTCAGATAAATTATTAATGATACTAGGCACTCTGCTGGCAGTAGCCCATGGAAGCAGTCTCCCTTTTGCGATGATAATTTTTGGTGATATGACTGATAGCTTTGTTATTTCTGGAGACACAAATTTTACAGGTAAGAATATATCAGCTATGACAAGAACAATGGCTCATATTTAAAAAAGAGACAGGAAGATTCATGCATCTTGACAGGAGATACTGATGTCAGAAACCACAATGCCAAAATATGATGCAAATTAGTAGCTCATGTTCATTGTACTCAAGATACACTATAGTTGGGGTAACATTGTAGTGGGAGTCTCCTATAGGCTGCGTGACCAGGAAGACCAAGCAGATGAGGTCCTCTATAGACAGATTGGAGTAGCCTTGCATTCACAAGCCCTGGTCCTCTTGGGAGTCTGCAACCACCCCAATAGCTGCTGAAGGAACAACATCACCAGACATACACAATTCGGGAGGTTCCTGGGCTGTGTTGATGATAACTTCTCCAAGTAATAGAGGAGCCATCAAAGAGAGGTGCTGTGCTGGACCTTGTTCTTGCTAAAAAGGAGGGACTGCTGGGGAATGTGAATCTTAAGGGCAGCCTGGGCTGCAGTGACCATGAAATGGTGGAGTTTCAGGGCATCGAGGAGGGAGGACAGCAAGCTCACTATCTAGAACTTCAGTAGAGCAGACTTAGGCTTCTTCAAGGACCTGCTTGGTAGAGTACCATGGGATAAAGCCTCGGAGGAAAGAGGGGCCCAAGAAAGCTGGTTGATATTCAAGGATGACCTCCTCCAAGCTCAGGAGCCATGCCTTCCAACAAAGAAGTCAGGCAGAAACACCAGAAGGCCTGCATGGATGAACATGAACAAGGAACTCCTGGACAAACTCAAACACAAAAAGCAAGCCTGGAGAGGGTGGAAGCAAGGAAAGGTAGCCTGGGAGGAATACAGAGTACCTGTCCAAGCAGTCAGAGATCAGGTTAGCCCTGAGGAGAATGATTTGAAGGTGTTTGTTGACAAGAAGCCCAACATGAGCCAGCATTGTAGGCTTGCAGCCCAGGAAGTTGTATCATGAACTGCATCAAAAGAATTGTGACCAGCACGTGGAGGGAGGTGATTCTACCCTCTCTATGTCTCTCTGGAGTGTTGCATCTGGCTCTGGGATGCCCAGTATAACAAGGATACCCGTTGGAGTAAGTCCAGAGGAGGGCCATGAACATGATCAGAGGGCTGAAGCACTTCCCTTATGAGGATAGGCTGAGCATGTTGGGGCTGTTAAGCCTGGAGAAGATTCCTGGGAGACCTTATAGCAGCCTTCCAGTACCTGAAATGGGGCCACAAGAGAGCTGGAGAGTGACTTTTAACAATGGCCTGTAGTAATTGGATAAGGAGTAATGGCTTTAAACTGAAAGAGGAACTATTTAGATGAGATAAAAGGTAGAAATTCCTCCTTATGAGGGTGATGAGAAACTGGAACAGATTGCCCAGAGATGTGGATGTCTGATCCCTGGAAGTGTTCAAGGCCAGCTTGGATGGGGCCCTGAGCAACCTAGTCCCTTCCAACCCAAACCATTCTGTTCTTCTATGTGTCTATGCTCAGGAAGACTTTTTAATCTCAAATTACAATGATGTAGTTTTGTAGTCAGTGGAGTTATGACTAACACTGTATTAGTAATGTTTACTGATGTGTATTAAAATTTCCTCCTTTCTTTCAAATCAACTTGATTTAGAAGGAGATGTAGCAACTCCAGAAATACTGAACAGCATGCAGGAAAACTAATTTGTTAAATCTTGCTCTATTAAAAGTATTTACTCTCCTCTTCATTTCTAAGGAGACTTTTCAATGAATTTCACTCATAATATGTTTGAAAAGCTGGAAGAAGATATGACAAGGTAATTAAAAATTGGTATTTCCTCTTCTTTTTTTAATGTAGGTACACATTTCTAGTCAAGCCATTCTTCTCCTGAGGATGTTTTGCACACTTTAAACAACATAAAAGCAACGACTGAATAATATATGTAACTAAAGATTGGCATGTGAAATTATTTGAGGCCCTGGGAAGATTTTTGAACATTTCCAGCCATTCCCAACAATTTCCCATGCTCTCACCCACACCACCCCCATTTCAGGGGTGCTCTGTATCCCAGTGAAATTTGCATTGCCTTCCTTCTTCCTTCTCTTCCTCTGAATTTATAAAGAGTAATTGTTATGATAAAAGATTATTGATTATCATCTGTTAATTCCCTGAGCTATGGTAATTCACTTGCAAAAAAAAGTTGAATTGTCAGATAGTACCTACTTTGCTGCCAAAGCATCAAGTTCAGCTAAATCACTCTCTACAATTACCTGAAAGGAGGTTGTAGCAAGATGGGGGTCAGTCTCTTCTCCCAATTAATAAGCAATAGGACAAAAGGAAATGGCCCAAGTTGTGCCAGGGGAGGCTGGATGTTAGAAAAAATATCTTCTTGGAAAGTGTTGTCAAACATTGGAACAGGATGCCTCAGGGAAGTGGTTGAGTGACCATCCCTGGAGGTATTTAAAAGATTTGTGGATGTGGGACTGAGGGACATGTATTAGTGATGAACTTGGCAGTGCAGAGTTAATGGTTGGATTCAAATATCTTAGAGGTCTCTAACAAGCTAAACAATTCTGTGAAATTATCTGGACTGCAGAAGTGCAGATTTAGACTACAGGCTACCTTAAATCTAGCATTCTAGATCTGAAAACAGCAGAAGACAATAGCCAGTAGGTGCTTCTGCTACAAAGCTCCATAAAGAAAAGATCAAAGAAGAAGAAACATAAGCTGTTAAGAAGTGTGTTTTGTTAAGGGGCCTTATTAACCATTGTCCATACACTTGGTTTATGCAGGATGTCTAAAGTTTATGGGTTTCTTGTACCACTTGAGGTTCTTTTCTTCAGGTTGAACTCTGTTGCTCATTAGATTTTGAAAAATGTCTGATGTGCTCTTCAAGGCAGTTGCCTTTTCTGAAGAGAAGGAGGAGATAAAGCATTTGCTGTAGTAACTCTTGCTTATATCAAAGTGCATTAAAATTTCTAGTAGCAGTGGACTGTAAGCTTACTTAGATTCAGTAGTTAATTTTTGTAATTAAATATATCACAACTATTTATGCTAAAAAAACCCCCAAACCAAAACATACTCAAACAACTCTTTACCATAAAATACAGGAGCAAGTTAGGAGAAGGCTGTTTCTTAGAAATTAAGAACGTGAATGTAATGAGAATGAATTGACAGGGAATTGGCAATTATGCTTTATAGGAGAGTTTCTTGCTGCAACATTTCTGTCAGTCTCTGACATGAATGCAATTAATGCATACAAACCTTCAGTGGAATATACTTGTTCCCAGTGATTTGAAAACAAATTTGAAGGCAGAATTGCAAACTAAATAATGTGTGCATGGGTGAAGTTACGCTGTTCTTTGTTTAGTAAATACCTGATACCTAGTTGCACAACATTTTCAAAGTGTGTCTCATGTTTATTCTAAAAGAACTGCAAAAAGAGTTACTACAGAATTGCTACATATGAAATTGTAGAATTTGCTTTGCTCATTACTTAATTGGTGAATGATCTCTCCCTGTCCTTATCTTGACCTACGAGCTTTTAATTATATTTTTCTCCTCCGAGTCTAGCTGAGGAAGGGAAGTGAGTATCTTCAGTGGACACCTGGAATCCAACCGGGATCAAACCAACACGAATTAACTCTGAAAGTACAAGCATGAATAAAAAGCAGCCCTAGTTTCTCTTTAGAAAAAAATTTTTTACTGAGAAATTTATTACTAGCAGCACAGGAATAGGTGTTCTTTGCCAAAGTTTCTAGACAGAGCCATAGTTAGCATTTTCACTGGTGTAGATAAGAAGCTCTTTGCACCAGCTCCTTGTTTCTCTAGGAACACCTGCCAGCAGGTCAAATAATAATAGAAACTGTTTGCATGGACAGAGTTCTCACACAGGTATGTTCAAGTACTGAACTATACATGTGGATTTAGTTGAGTTTGTTAATCAAACAGTTTGCCTAAACTCCAACTATTTCTCAAAAGAAAAAGAACTATTCTTTTACAATGCGATGAGCACTTACTCTCTGGTAAGTTGCAGCAGTGAATTTACAGAATATATTTCATCAGCATGGAATCTGGCAAAGATATGAATCCCTTTTGATACAATTTGTCAGGAAACAAAGTCGAAGTATAAATCAATTCTTTGAAGTGATGTAGCATCATAAAGTAATTGTCTAAAGTAATTACTGCTGAATTTAGAATCAGTGTTCTTGGGTTTAGTTTGAGAGGCTTTTTTTTTTTGTTTGAGGAGTTTTAATGGAGCATAATATGATTGAGGTCAATATTCAACTAACCAGCGTTCTGTTAGGCATTAACCTGATTTTATAAACAGTTTTGATTAAGTGAATTTCATAATGAGTTCAGTTTCAAAGTCCCTAACTAAACTGTATGGTACTATAGCCACAAGAAAGACTGGAATGAAATTTGAGAAGTTTAATTTGCAAAGCCATTCTCTCTTTCTTAGAGCAGAGCATTTGCACACAGATTCCTGCAATTTGCTCCTGCTGAATTTCATGTTAAGGTTCTATAAAATCAGTATGCATAACTTAGTAAAAGAGTAAAGGTCACAAGAGTTCAGAAAAGGTCATAAGAGTCACACTTTTCACTAATTGTTCACTTTTAGGTAGATGCATTATTCTTATAATTACAGGTAATATGCATCATAAAGTAATCATTGATTTCAGTTGTGTTTTACAAAAAGAATCCATTAAGTTACATTGTTTTGGTTCAGTTCTGTTGCAAGTTCAATTAGAACTGATTCTGATGTCAATTCTTCATCAAATCAAAATTGATTTGATTCTTTTTAAACAGTTTAAAGGTGTGAGTGAAATTTACTTCCAGTTTGAGAAATATAATGGTTGACACACTCCTGGTTTGGATTTGACATCACAGCACAGGGCTGAATTAATGTAGAAGTAAAATATCAGTTATGAATAAAAGAGCCAAAGAATTTTTGATCTAATGGCATTTGCTTGCAGTAGATGTACATATAATGATGCTGGATTCTCAAATCAAGAAATATTCACTGCATCCGTTTATTTGTTTGTTTGTTTATGTTTTTATACAGACAGGCATGTTTATTATTTGTGTGTATAATATTGATATATGTGATTTGGTCTGTCTATGTGTGTTAAAAATGCTAGGGAGTTTTTGGACATGACACATTTAGGTGACAAGGGTATTGTATCTGAAATACAGTTCTAAAAGAATCTTAGGAGAAAATACATACTAAATTGAAAAAAAAAGGTTATTCTGACATTAAGTGCTATTCATGGAAAACTCAGCAAGTTTTACAGTGAGGTGTAGGTTTTAGTATAAGCATATAATCCCTAATTCAGGTCAAACAGAAAAAGTGAGCATCATGCTAAATTCAGACTAGCAAGGTAATGAAATTGATTTCAGAGTATCTTGCTTTTTCCTTTTTCTTACAGATATGCATACTACTATTCTGGAATAGCAGCTGGTGTTCTTCTTGCTGCTTATGTGCAAACTTCATTTTGGACCTTAGCAGCAGGTCGGCAAATAAAAAAAATCAGAGAAAAATTTTTTCATGCAATTATGAGACAGGAAATTGGATGGTTTGATGTAAATGATGTGGGAGAACTTAACACTCGTCTTTTAGAGTAAGTACCCTATACCTTTCTCAATGTTATTTTATCTTGTTAAACATGCAGGACTTACAAATTTTTATTTTTAAATTAAATTATTTCACTGTGAAATGAAGTTTTCAAATTTTCTCATGGAGACTCTCAGGGACTGAATTTCTAATATTTCTGATACAGGACTGTGGTTTAAATGTTTTCCTTTCACTCATCAAGTTACATCCTATTTTCCTTCTTATGGGTTTTGCTATCAACACTCCCCATCAAAACTTAAATCTTACCCTACAAGATGGAAAAAGGAAAGTTCAGTAAATGCTGTTTAAATAAAGAATTTTTATTTTAATTGGTTTAGTTCTGAAAAAACAAACACACAAACAAACAAACAAAACCCCATAATGTTCAACAAAGCCCAGTTCAATACATATCTTTTAAACTTTTCATATGGGCATCAGTGGGAAAAATAGCAACCTGTGGAAATTTCCAGGTAATATACAATTAATAGGAAAGTATTTTGTTAGGTTCCCCAGAACTCTGAGGATGATTAAAGCCCAGCCTATTGTATTACCCCCATGAAGAGAAATTAGTTAATTTCTGGGCACACTGAGGACTGATAAACGTGCTGACTCAGCCCAGCAGTGTGAACAGCTTTAACTGCATAATTTGCCTACATTAAAGCCTTTATCTTTAATTTCCAAATAGCCCACAAGTACCAAAAAGATCAAAAATTTGGAATTAAGAAAGTGATAGTAGTTTTGCACTACAGAAAGAATTTCAACTTTTTCAGACAAAAGCAGGTTTATAGCATTATAGTTTCACAAAAATATGAAAGTTTTCTTGGCCACACTATGTAGTGCTTTACCTTGAAGAAAACTGTTATTGGGAGAAATAATTAAATAATAAAGATTGTCTTCCACACAGATGCCCATGTAACAAAACTGGAAACCTTTCTTGTGCTTTCTACATTTTTCTTCCTCTCTGTATGTAATTTGTTTTTCAGTGATGTCTCCAAGATTAATGAAGGAATAGGTGACAAGATGGGATTGCTTGTTCAATCACTAACAACATTTGTGGTAGGATTTATTGTTGGTCTCATAAGAGGATGGAAGTTAACCCTTGTAATACTCGCAGTTAGTCCTGTCCTGGGACTTTCAGCAGCCCTCTGGGCAAAGGTAGGTTAACATATGTACAGTGTCAGGTTTTATATTAATGACAGATAATGAAATTCTTAGTGAAGATAATGAAATTACACATAATGTAATTCTTAATGTTAGAATGTGTTGCTTAGAGCAGTTATAGCTTTAGATAACACTTATGTACATAAACTCTTTGATGAACTATCAGTATGCTCACATTCAAGGCCAGGTCAGATGGAGCTCTGAGCAACCTGGTCTAGTGGAAGGTGTCCCTGCCCATGGCAGAGCAGTTGGAATGAGGTATCTTTAAGGTCCCATCCAAGGTCATTTTTTAATTCAATGATTCTATATAGTTTGAACATCGTAATTCCCATAGATTGGACAGACTTGTTTGATTTAAAGCTGTTTCTGCTAGTATAGCACATACAGAGAAGGAAGCAAGACATATGTGTAGAATCTACACCTGTAATTGTTTAACTACATTCATATAAGTACTTTTTTTCTTGAAAGGAATAATTGCACCTCCTGGAAAATAAGAGAATAAATTAGAAAAAACCTTTGTCTCAGACACAGAGATTTTTTCTTAGCTGTTAACAGCTTTGCTAAGAAATTCTATACAGATCTAGATGAGAGAAGGACCAAATTACCAAGGGATTAGAGTGACTTATCTTTGTAGTTTGAAAGTCTTCAGATTTTTATGGTGTTTCATTTCCCTTATGTTTCAAAGATCATGAAAGCTTTCTCTGTCTTGAGTGAGTATATTGCAGAAAAGGCAGGATTAGAGACGTGTGTGCCATGTATGTCTACTGGCTGAGTCTTCATAGACTGTGGCCATGTCTTCACAGACTCAGATATAGGGCCCTCTGGCTAAGGTAGCCAGAGGGTAGAATGAGCTAAGGAGATCTGCCTGGGGAGAACCATACCAGCTCACTATGAGTAGTCATTTTATCTCTTGCACTGGGTGAAAGCAGAGCAAATAATCCAGCATCTAGTTGTTTACAATGCGTAATGTGGAATTATTATATTGACTTCACAGTACACTCAGGAATTGGATATTGGACATTGGGCACCCATGCCTAATAATAAAAAGAAACTCACTGTGATAAAAGCCCTTGTGAAGTGCTTGAACTTAATTCTGGTTTTCCTATTTCAAAATATTTGATTCTGTATTAGGTTCTCTCTGCTTTCACTGACAAAGAACAAGCTGCATATGCAAAAGCAGGTGCTGTTGCAGAAGAAGTTCTGGCAGCAATCCGTACTGTAATAGCTTTTGGAGGACAGGAAAAAGAAATTAAAAGGTAAGAGCAATATTTGCTTTCATCAGCGGATTTTAAAATAGTTCAAATTGTTTCAAATTTTCTTGTGTGTTTTCTGTTGGAAGTCATGCGCTTTCTGCATTTTTAGATAATGAGAGATTGTCTGTTAGGGGCTGTTATGAGGTTTGCTACACGTAGAAAGACAGTTTTTTTCTAGACTCCATATATTGTCTCTGCATTAAAAGGTATTCATATCACTTCAAGCATCACACAATGAGAGCTTTAGACAAAAGAAGGCCCTACTCCTGGAAGAGATGATGATATCCTTGGTAATCTGATTACTCAGGAGTTGTGAAGGTGCTAAAGAACAATATCTCTATTTCCACTATACTGTAAAATATAGATCTTGTGATATATTTTAACCTTTTATCTTGAGCGGTTCACAATGAAAGTTCACTGACCTGCAGGTTATTTAAGGAACTTAAATGCCAGTCCCTGACATGCAATGCCCTTTTATTTCTATATACCGGGTTGACTAATGTTGGTCTTTTTAGGGGTTACCTTAGAAACTCCGTGTCTGACTGCCAGGCTTACCTTTGTACAGTCTTAGGGTTAGATATTTTATGTATCTAACTGCTGTACTTTGTGAACCTTCTGTTTCTAATTCATCCACAGAGGTTTTGGTGCTGTATGCTGTGGTATAAGTGTGAGTCTATTTTGAACTTCTATCTTTCTTCCAGATACCATAAAAATTTAGAAGATGCTAAACGGATTGGAATAAGAAAGGCTATTACAGCTAATATTTCTATGGGTGCTGCTTTCTTACTGATATATGCATCATATGCACTGGCATTCTGGTATGGAACTACTTTGATCTTAACTGAGGATTACACTATTGGCAAAGTTCTTACAGTAAGTATTAATGAGTAAATTCTCAGTAACAGTGAGAAATAATAAAGAACAAACAATAAAGTGTCTAATGGGAACTTATTTGACTTTAATGAGAATTATGTCTAAAAACTGGCAAAGTAGCATCCCTTCTTAACAAAAAGATTCTCACCACAAAAGCCTACATGTTGCTTCTATAGGATCTCAAAATCTAAATGAACCCAAATAAAACATACATTATTTTCAACTATCCCTATATCTTTTCTGATTTTCATAAGATTGGACTGATACAGAAACAGTTCAATCAAAAACTGAAGTACAATACCCTTTCTAGTTGCTATTTGCTTTCAGAGGGCTGGATATATTTTCAGGATGCAGAAACAAATACCTTTTTTTTAGCTGTTGTGTGGTCTCAGTAGATAATTTTCTTAAAGTTTTTCTTATGTTTTGCACCATGAGAGCTTGGAATCACTTCTCAGTATTTTTAGAAATTGAGGGGGATAAAAATATACTTGTGACTAGGAAATATGTCACCATCTAACTGAAGGAAGAAAACCATAACACTTAAGTCATAACTTAAATTCTTCTCTTGATGTGGAAACCATTCTAATTTTGTATGAAATATGAAATAAACAGGGTAAGAAGAATAACTTTGTTAACCATGATGAAACACAGCCAGGTGACCATATGCATATATTTAAATATATTTTAAACTACCAGTTTTGTTTATGAACCACTGAAGTTTGTGAAAATTGTCTCTGATAAGTGGTTTTGGCTCTTTTGAACCTTTTGTACAGGTTGGCATATGGAACCTCTCAGTGAAGTTCATGACCTTGTGTGTAATTTATTCTGTTCAAAGTATTTGCAAATTCTGTTGCAAATTGTCTATGTTGTAGTTCACCGAACGATGTTTTTGTAACATGGGTGATGCATCATCATGTGTAAAATCTGTGAATAACCTCTGTTCAGGATGATGGGTGTGACAGACTTTGCTCTGACTACTATGGCTGTTATCACCTCTGAGCAGTGTGGTTTAATTGCTTTTGTTTTGATACTAACTGAAAGCAATAAACTGTGCTATTCTGAGAAAATTGCTAATTTTTTTCTTTTATCTTTTTCTGCTTTTCTTGTTTGCTTGTACTCTCATTGAAGCAGAACGATCCTTTTTTACTTTGTGATGGAGAACTTGGGTTTCTATGCTTCTGTTTCACTGCCACTTTGAAAGCAGAATGATAGTGTTTTGCATATCTGTCGTTCTGTTGAAAGATGTGTAATAAACTTTCTGGTCTTTGGCCAAAGAATGATTAGTACAATAAATCCTGAGACACCAAGTGCAATTCTAAATTTTTTGTCATAGATTTTACAAGTCTGAGTCACTTTTTCACTTTTTTTCAATAAGTTTGCAAAATTAATGTTGTACAGTAGCTCAGTTCTCAGCTGAACCTTAAAAAGCCCTTTTCTTAATGTTTTTCTCTGTTTAGGAGAGACCTTTTCAGTTTTGCTTTAATCCTAGAGTCTTTAAACTTCCGTTAACAGACATGGAACCTCCTTACCCAAAAATACCTAATGTAAATAAATAAATATAAGTTTCTGCTTAAATAAGAGTGAATATATACCTCTGTAAACATTTCTTTCAGGTCTTTTTCTCTGTATTGATTGGAGCTTTCAGCATTGGACAGACTGCTCCAAGCATAGAGGCATTTGCTAGTGCAAGAGGAGCTGCCTATACAGTCTTTAATATAATAGACAATGTGAGTATCTTTGCCCTCACTATCATTACAAAACTTCTTCCGAAGGTAAGAGATCCTTCTTTTTAAAGACAGGAACTAAATACACACAAAAGCTAAATGGAGAAATTATAAAAAGTATTCTTAAATGAGCATATCATCAATGTAGCAAGTGAGGGAGCAAAACATTACGCAATTTAGATCTTTCAGAATCTCACCTAAATTACTTAAAAAACACATTTAATATTTCTGTAGAATAATAGTGCTCTCAATAACTTCTTTATGAAAAAAATGTTGGGGTTTTTTTGTTGTTTTTTTGTATTTTATTTTGTACAGGAACCTCAAATTGACAGCTATTCAGAGACAGGTTACAAACCAGACCACATAAAAGGGAACTTAGAATTCAAAAATGTTTACTTCAATTATCCATCCAGACCAGATGTTGAGGTACTGTAAATGAAACTTTATATATATATATATTACAGCTGAATATGTGGATCATGTGTTGGAAAAAAAATCATTTAAAAAATCACATAAGTTTTGTTGAAAATGTAACATTTTCAGGTTGATTCTCTAATGTGTATAAAACTACCTTGTCATCACAGTGATTTTAGCTGGATTTATTTCCACCTTAGCTAAACATATTAAGTTTCCTGAATAATTTTTTTGTCTAAAACTTTAATAAGTGTGGCTATGCAAAAAACCATAAATAGGTATTTCTATCACAATCTAAATTTGCAATCCTAACTCAAGTGTTTGTGTATAGTAATAATAATGAGATAGTGAGTTTTAAAATAATTGCAATGCAGCTCTGTTATGACTGTGTCAGAACCAGTTAAAGAAAGCAGATCCAGCAACGACTTGCTGTATATGGAATAGAGATCAGAATCTGTATTTGTCCTGACAGAGAATAAGTTTCCTTTTTAAAGCACTGTCATATATTCAGAGTCTTAATGCAGTGACAATAGATAACGTATGAATGATTCCTGAAAATATTTCTGTGGACAGTGTCTTTGCACTATGTAACTATTTCATTCCTTACCTTGAAGGAAAATCACTGACCTTGATAAAGTGATCTTTCTTACTTTTGATAGGCAGAAAGGAAATACACTCAGCTTTTAACTATGACTTTTACATAGCTTCCCTGTAGTTTCCATGGTGCATTAAAGAAAAAGGTGAGGCAACATAATACAGAAATATTGCATCATACTGTTTGTATATTATATTTTAGTTATGGGTAGTAGTAGTATTATTTTGTCATATGAACTGGTTCAT